>NC_143553.1:71912142-72230357 GCF_054136105.1 Typopeltis vanoorti | reverse complement strand
TATTTTTTTAGAAACCATGAACTGCAATTCAGCTCTTGCAACATTGTGCCATGTAATTCAGGAGTTGTTGTGGCAAACTGGCTCACTCTTCCTTCACAGCAAGAATAATGCCTCGTTTGAATTCTGTGTGTCCCCTGGAACGGAATTTCGATCTCCCTATTGCATTCCAAATGTGTTTTATGGGGTCGAGAATGGGGGAGCATGCTGGCTACTAGATTTGATCAATATCCTCGGTGTTCAGAAGCATCTCCACTGCTCTTGTACGATCTGATGTGGCACTGTCATCCATAAAAATCAATTCTTTGCCTACAGCACCATGGAATGATCGAACATGATGTTAAAGAACTTTGCTGCAATATCATTCACCAGTCATAGCACCTTTTTTCAGCACTTGAAACTCGGATTGTCTGTTAAGCATAATACCTCTCCACACCACAATTCCAGCACGACCATATCTATCCCTTTCAAGAACATTCCTGCCATGATAAGCAGTACCACTTTCACGCCGGATCAAGTATCATCTGGAATCGGAGAAAGACTAAAATGACTCTCATCTGTAAAGACTATATTAGCCCAGTGTCTTGTCCAATTTTTATAAATACACTATCACTGAAAATGTGCACTACGATGTGTTGTGGATAAAGGGACACAGGCCTTCTAGTGTATGGACCTACTTGTCACAGAAGTTTTGCCAGTTTGTCAAGATATCTATGTACCTGTGCTTGAATGGACCCATCTTACAAGTTGGCTTGCCATGATGCGTCAATTATGTTTTGCAGTTATAATCAAAAATCCATCTTTGTGCTCAGTAGTAGAATGTGGGTAACCTCTTAGAAGATGTCTGGAACACATTCCATTGGTTTGAAACGCTGTCCAGAGCTTTGATAAACAGTACAAGAGATTCCAAACTCTGGCAATGTTCTACAGCCTTCTTTAAGCTCTCCAATAATTTTTCCCAAGTAAAATCATCTAGATCAGCATTCCTCAACCTTTCTAAGCCCAAGGATCAGTAAAATGCCTAAAACAATTCTTTGGACCACTAAGTTATGTAATTTTTTAAAAAAAAACCTATGTGTGTATTATCAACATTTGGGAAAAACTGTGCCATTTATAACATAATAAATCTAAAAACATGTTTAGGATACATATTGAACCATAATTAATTAAATTGAAAGTAAACGATTAAAAGTTTATCATCATAAAACAAAGTTTTAATTTTTATTAAACAAATAAACAATATGATATAGTTATGTTGCTACTTACTTTTAATAAGATGGTTGAGCTTCTCAGCTCTTGCAGAATGGCTGGATAATGGTCAACTTCAGTCGAAGATCAGCATGCACACTAAGACGATTTCTGTAATTTATTTTTATTTGAAGGACCGATGAAAATCCTTTCTCACAAAGATAGGTTGTAGAAAACTGCATGATGATTTTTCAATGCTGCTTCAGATAATTCGGGAAATTCACTTCGCACTGAAGGCAAGATATAGAATCGAGCTAAACCAAGATCATGGAATTGCATTTTAAGCCCACTGTCACTTGAAAGCTCAATTAACTGTTCTTTTTTCAATAACAAAAGGTCGTTCTCATGCCTGTAAGCCTGAAATGGATTGCAAACCCACAGAAATTTCTTATAAAAGTTATTCAGAAAATATGTTTCCAGATTCTGTTTCAGAGTTTTGAGGTGGTCACAAATCCTTTCCAGAAACTCAGAATGAACAAAAATGTCATTTTCTACTAAAAAGGATTTCAATGTTGGAAAAGATGCAAATTGCCTATCTTTTACATACTAATCCATAACACCAGTTTTTTTTTCTTCTCGAATGCCTTTATTTTGTCGTAGGCATCAAGAACAGTTAAAGAATTTCCCTGAAGGGAGAGATTTAGTTCGTTTAATTTCAAAAAAATGTTGGAAAGACAGGATAGTGTTGATAACCATGCTTCGTCAACAAGGAGTGATGCAAAATCAGAATGATATTCATTTACAAACAATAGAACTTCATTCATTTTCGAAATTATGGATTTTACAACCGTGTTATAACTAACTCTTTTTATTATCCCGATGTTTCGATCTTCATATCAAGATCATCATCATCTGGAGCATACACAAATATACAAGACAAGCTGAGTTACATTACAAACCGTAAGCTAGAGAAACAATAATTTGATCATATGTTATTCTACTGGCATGACCTCTAGTGAAAAAAAAAAGAAAAAAAAAATTATAAATTACATCAAGCTAGATTTAATTTAAGATAACATGAATAAATATTTTTTTCTTCTAGATAGTTTTCTTTCAGTAACAGTGATGTCCTGTTTTTAGTAATTACAGTTCTTATTTTTGATTTAGGATCCTGAATTTACTGCAGTCCTGTTTATAGTTGTTCTTAGAGAGAAAGGTTCCGTGGGTTGATTATATGCCTTCCATATGTATGGGATTTTTAGACCTTCATTATTGTTCAGATTGGGATGGTTGATAATGATCTCACAGGCTTCCTTAAATTTTCATACCATGTTGTGGTGTGATGTAGACAACTAGTGCTTTTCCAGTCAATTCTATGTAAGGTGTTCAGGGCATGATCAGAAGGGCCAGCTTCACCATAATAATGATCATGCCCTGAACACCTTACATAGAATCCACTGGAAAAGCACTAGTTGTCTATATCACACCACAACATGGTATGAATGCAAATTTAAGGAAGCCTGTGAGATCATTATCAACCACCCCAATCTCAACAATAATGAAGGTCTAAAAATCCCATACATATGGAAGGCATATAATTAACCCACGGAACCTTCCTCTCTAAGAACAACTATAAACAGGACTGTAGTAAATCCAGGATCTGAAATCAAAAATAACAATTGTAATACGAAAAATAGGGCATCACTGTTACTGAAAGAAAATTATCTATAAAAAAAATGTTTATTCATGTTATCTTAAATCAAATCTAGCTTGATGTAATTTATAAATCAATTTTTTTTTTCACTAGAGGTCATGCCAATAGAATAACATGTGATCAAATCATTGTTTCTCTAGCTTACGGTTATGTAATGTAACTCAGCTTGTCTTGTATATTTGTGTATGCTCCAGATGCGGTAATGATCCTGATATGAAGATCGAAACGTCGGGATAATAAAAAGAGTTAGTTATAACATGGTTGTAAAATCCATAATTTTGAAAATGAATGCTGATCACCGTGTAACACTAAAAGAAAGGAATAAAACTTCATGCCTTAATTGAAATGACCTTGTTAGTACTTTGCCCTGGAAAGCCAGCGAATTTCATAATGAAGTTGTATATATTCTGTTCCCATTTCATCGCAGAGTACTGAAAATAACCTGTTAATGGTCGAGTCTTAATAAAATTAACTAGCTTTACAGCGTTGTATAGCAGTTTTAAATTATGGTGGCATTCCTTTGGAGGCTAATGCTTCCCTATGTATGAAACAATGTACTCAATTCATATTCTGCATGCATGGGTTGAACTACTTGAATTTTAATGCAAACAGTTTGCACAATGTGGTTTTAATGCAAACAGTTTGCACAACGTGGTTTTAATGCAATCTTGCCTTCAACCACACACACACACAGCCATAAAGGAAGTTAATTCATAGATGTTAAGGGATACGTTTTGTTTAAATTTCCTTAGGGTTTTTAATTATTGAAAAATTAATTATGGAATAGACATGGAATTATCTGTGACAATATGGCGGCAAACATATAAAATTTAAATAAGAAATCTAAAAAAAAGTGCATCGTCACATACCCTTTAATGATCTTTCATATACCTTTTGAGGTATGCATACCACAGAGAAACACTGTATTAAATTATTGATTTATTAATTTCCCTGAAAACACAGAAACACTATTAAATTGTTGGAAGTTTTTTCCACTTGGTTATACTATAAATTAATGATACCAAGAAATTATATACTTGGTTTAATCCTTTATAAAAGTGTAGGCAAACAAGTTTGCACCTGACTATTTTTAGGACTGGAGCAATTCATATAAAGAAGCTGTGGATAAAGGATTAAACCAAGCATATAATTTCTTGGTATCTTTCATTTATAGTATAACCAGTGGTGAGCTATGGAAATTTTAACAAAGGGGTTGCATTGTCGAGCAAAAAAAAAAAAAAAAAAAAACAACAACTTAACTTAGCCCTTATAATAATAATAATAATTATATTGCGACTTTGTAGCTTCTGACAGATATGATAATTCCTGCAGGATATTAATCATTAATGCTATATCTTTTAAAAATTTCAAATTGAGAAGTTGGTTTAAAAAGCCCTTATATTTAACGTTCTTTATGCAAAATGCTTGCATAAAGCTGGGTAATTTCTCTACAAAGCAAGAGCAGTTCGTAAACTGCAAGTTGCCCATCATAGTCCAAACACATGGCCGATCTTTAAAATTTCAATCTTTTTTTTTTTTAACAAGGTCTTTTGCCATCGTATTTAATTGTCGTTGATTTTTGGTGATTGATGATAAAATGCATATGATTTATCCATAAATATTTCAAAATGATTTATTTCTTTAATGTTTTTTATCGAATCATCTAATGCTAATTGTAAACGAGAGCGCAATGCCAGATCACAACGTTGGGAAATTTTTGTAGAAGTTTGATTGCAACACCTGATTTGTTTCCTAACATTACACTAGCTCCATCAGAACAAAATGCAATGAAATGAATTTTTATATAGTTATCAGAAAATCCATCTGAATTTAAAGTAGCAATTATAGTAGCATGTATACATTCCACGGTGGTATTTTCTAGTTCTACAAGATTATTAAACAAGCAGAACAAGGGTTCGCAAATTTGATAAAAATTTAACAAAGGGCTCGCGCGAGCCCCTTCCAACTTTCTCTAATCCAGAGTATTTTAATAATAAGGTGTGACACCTTTTGGCTACTTGTATATGAAAATATGATTCTGCATCACTTTAACCTTAGTATCACCTCTGGGTCTGACTCCAACTGATGAGACCTTAATAAAGGTCGAAACTGGTCTGGATAGTGATCCTTCTCATAATGCATAGCATTAAACATGTCTGCAAGCAGATGTGCTTTGCATTATGGGATACTAAGACAAGTGATGTCAAGTCATCAACTTCTTTATATGAGTTGCCCCAGTCTTGAAAATAGTTCAACACAAACTTGTTTGCCTACACTCGGATAAAGGATTCAACCAAGTATATAATTTCTTGGTATCTTTAATTTACTGTATTAAATTAATGCTGCATTAGCATATTCAGTTTACTATTGACTTATTTGCTTCCCTGAAAACAAAAAATGCACATCAGTTTTGTTTCTCAAATATGTAAAACATAAAAGGTGACATTCTAACCTAGGTTTGTTTTTTTCAGTTTAATGATAAGGCTAATTGGGTTTCTTGTTTTCATACCTTCCTTCAAGCAACACGAAGAAATAAACAGGTAATTGCACTTTTGTTAGCTCGATTTTAAAATATTTAACATTTCTTTAAATGAATATGAAATTTGCAGTGTATATAATGTATGCTGCTGTTTTCATCTTTTCAGTTTAGTAATTTGCAGGATGCAATTTTTTTATTTGATGTGATAAACTTTAACATTCTACCAGCAGTGTATAGTGTCTGTTTTCTAACCAACAAGATATCAGCTTGAATATCATTATGGGGGGGGGGGGTCATGTGTTTGGGAATGTCTTTACCTTTGAGAGAAGTACTGTGCTCTGTTATTCAACATTGTTTCAGCACTTTGTTTATTTCCATTCCTGAAGAAGCCTACCAAAGTGTGAGAAACTAATTAAATTAATTAAAAAAAATATAATGCTTCAGTTAAAAACCTATTATTAATTATAGATTTCAGTCAATGAGTTTAAATGATCTGTGATAATTTTTTTAATGGCAATTCTGCCCGCAAAAGGGCAGGATTGCCATTACAATTGCAGTATAGTAGTGTATTTTTAGTATTACTGGGGGGGGGGGGGGGTTCTGCACTCATGCACTGCAATGTTTCTTAAATTAAGATGAGGAATAGAGTGTCCTGTAACTCTATTCAGGATTTGAGATTAATGAGATTATTGAGGAAGAGTGCAAAGTGAATGCTTATAACTCCAGGGGACCGATGAGAACAAACCATGCACCTTGACATGTCAACAACCGATAATGATTTTCTGTACTACTTTTGAGAGTATTGTAGTGAAGGTGAAGACAGCAGATTGATAGTTTAATGGCTAAATACCATAGTTACATTATGTTCTACACCTTCTCATCAGCAGTCAATGAGACACCTGGAAATATATATATACACTCGGGTCTCTTTTTATGCGGATTTGAAGTTATGCATGCTCACAGATACAAGACCTTTCGACACTTCTGCGCATGTCAACAGAAGGAGAATCCATTCCGATAATAGGTAATCCAGCATTTCCCAAACTTTTCCTGCAATGGAAACACTTCACGAATCCTGAAATTTTCATGGAACACCTTGGTTATTTTGTAATGTATTCATTAATAATGAATTGCTAATTTAGCTGATTTTTTATTATTAATTAATTATTGATTATTAATTGTTAATTAATAATTAAATTTTCTATAAATTTTCTCCATTGGGAAATTTAATTTCCCAAAGGAGAAAAAAAAAGCACTAAAGAAAAGAAATTTCTTTGGAAATGAAGATTGCAATTTTAGATCGCTTAACAAAAAGAGAGGGTTCTACGGTGATTGGTAAACATTTTAATATAGGCGAATCTACTATAAGAGCAATTAAAAAGAATGAAGTTGTAATAAGAAAATCTGTCATTTCTGGCACAAAACTAAGTGCCAAATTATTATCGTACTCAAGAGATGCTTTATTAGAAAACATGATACGAGCACTCGTAATTTGGATTGAAGAATTAACTCAAAGAAGAATTCCTATAAGTGGTTATTTAATTAATCTTCAGTTTTTATGAACAGATGAAGCAATTGTAGACGTCAACTTCCCCTTCCCAGGCTGATAAAGAATTTTGGGCTAGCAAAGGATGGTAAAGCTTGGGTATATAATATATTAAAGATACGAAGCAATTTTATAAGTAGGTTTTAATTCTTTTTTTCCCAAGTAAGCAAACAGACAAATAAGTCAAGTTTCTGCTTGCATGTAGTGCAAGTCTGAGGCAACTTGTGGTAAAGGTGGAGTAAGAACCAATCACTTTCCTTAGTATTTTCCCCTAATGCAAAACACATCCCCTTGCGGAGATGTATGATGATATGCATTAAAGGCAACGGCCACTACCCAGGCCGGTTTCAGGTGAGAAAGTAAAGATGCCATCATCAGCCTATTGAAAATAAATAGGGTCAGAGTGCCCCTGGAGAGCAGAAAAAGAAGGGCAAGGAAGTGACAGAGAGGTTGGGGTGGGTTGCTGGGGGGGAGAAGGAGAGGAAAGGGAATAGGATGGGAAGGGCAGGTGGGGAGTAGGGAAGAAGAAGAATAATAGGCCTCAGCTCAAAATGCTCATCTTGTAAGCTCATTGCTATCTCATGATAACTGTTCACCCGAAATACGCCTGTCTCATGAGCTAGAAAGGACCAGAGGTAACCGGTGCCCAGGTGACACAGCCCGTCTCGAGTAGGCCTATGCTGCCTGGGTTCTTTGTCCGGGTTACCTTCGTGGGAGACCAGGGAACAAAACAGACCTCATAGGGGATGCAGAGACCAGAAAAATGGCTAGAAGTGGAGATGCTGCAGATGGAGATGTTAGAGCAGCAGCAGACAGAACTTGATGGTATTATTTCTGTTAGTACACAGGATAGGAGGTGAACATCACTTGTTATTAAATCTGGTGTCACTCAAAGCCTCTCTTTCTAGATGTAAAATTCTCCTCAAAGAGCTGTAGCACTTATAGAGGATGATTTGAGAGACTTCCAACAGACTGGGAGGATTAGCAGAGTTGGAAAATTTTTTCTTTACCTTCCAAATGTGGTAAAGTTATTGTTATTGGCTGGTGGAGCGAACTGCAGGAAGATGACTTGTTCCTGCAGCAGGAGGGGAATGCGGAGCACGTCACTAAGCCTCCTCCAGATGGCATTGAATGGAGGACACTCGTAGAATGCTTGCCCTACAGTGTCCAGGCTCCCGCAGAATTCACAGAAGGGGTTCCGGGTGTTGTGGAACCGCCAGATGTTGATGTTGACTGGAAGGTGTCCATAGACTATCCTCCATGCTAGGTCCTTTCTCGACAGGTAGTCTTGATGTTTGGACCTAGCATGGAGGATGTTGAAAAGATGTTCATACCAGTTGTGGCTGTTCCGGATCCCGACAGTGTTCACACCCGACGAGCAGAGTTGTTGCACAAGCTGGCAAAGTCTGTTGTAGTCCTCTGGAACAATATTCACCATGGGACTGTGGTGGACTGGGATCCCAAACAGGGGAAGCTTGAAACCTAAGAAATACCACACAGGACATCTGCAAGGATGGTTGGTTTGCAGTATCCTGCTAAGATGGAAGGCGGTATTACTTAGGTATCTGATGTTGAAGACTGGGAGGCTGAAGCCCCCCCCCAGCTTCTCCGGAAGTTGGAGGATCTTGTTGTCAACTTTCTGGCGTAGTTTGCCCCAGAAGAACTTTAAGGGTTTCCTATAGAGCAGTATTTCCTGATCCTCGCTGATGTTTGTGATGTTCAGGACATGCTGAAGCACAGGGCATAATAATGATTTTGATGACAGAGGTCCTAGAGGAGAGTGACAGCTGTTCGTTTGATCAGTCTTGAGACTCTCGACTGTGTTGTTAATGAGGTGTTCTATGTCGAGGATGGGCTGTGCTGCAAACGGGACCCCCAAGATGTGAGGGGATCTGTAGTAGGGACGAGACCTGTAGGGATGTTGTTCAGGTCCCAGACTCCATATGTCTTGATCTTGGTTTTGTCGGGGTTTGATGTTAGCCCCGACACTTTGAACTTTTCTAAGATGTTGAAGTTTTGCATGGAGTTGCTCCCCTGAGGGTGCCCACCATGTCATCCGTGTAAGCAATTACTTTGGAATCATCCATGGTGAGAGGTAATGGAATCCCTCTGACAGCACGTGAGTTATTAACTGCTTATAGAAATGGCTCAAGGGCTAGGGCAAAAAGCAGTGGGCTGAGTAGACACCCTTGTTTGACCCCTTTCTGGATGTTAATGGCGTTGGATAAGTGTCCGTTGAAGAGGAGGCGGATGGAGCTGTTGTTGTGGCCTCCTCTAATGATGGAAAGCAGTCCACTGCTGATCCCGACTTTCTGCAAGATGTCGAATAGAAAGGAGTGCTGGATGCCATCGAATGCTCGGTTGAGTTCAATGGTTAACAATGCCATTAAATATTTTTTAATGTTAACCAGACGTAGCAGTTCTCTGTTGAAGATGAGATTGAACTCCATAGATCGGCCAGGAACACTATATACTTGCGTGCTTTTGATGACGTACTTGATCCCGACCTTCAGTCTGTCATTTAAGACACGGGTGAGGATCTTGTAATCCGTGTTCGACAGACTAATGGGTCTCCAATTTTTGATGTTAGTGGGATCCCTGTTGGTTTTTGGGATGAAGACGGTATGGTATTCCAGAAATGCCTGTGGCATGTTTCCGGTGTTCAGGAAGTCATTGTAGACTGCAACGAGAATGGGGAGGATGTAATCCCAGGCTTCTTGGTAGAGTTCTGTGCTTAATCCGTCTGGCCCAGGCACTTTCTTCGTACAGCATTGTTTGAAGGATGATGTTATTTCGGCCACTGTGATCGGTGCATCCAACCCTGCTTGGATGTGTGCAGGGAAGGGGTCAATATTCCAACAGGAGTAATCCTGGGAGCACTACTGTCTTGGTGGAGATCTGTGTAGTACCCCAAGAAGACCTTCAGGATGTCGGGTGTTGTGGTGTGGGTACACCTGCCTTCAGTAGTGATGGTGATGGTGATGGTTTGCTCCTGCCGGAAGTTGACATAGCACCTGTTGTAACATGTGGCCGATTGCCTGTCTTCCGAGTGGAGGTGGAGTCGGATCTTAGTGTCCTTTTCTTCCACCTGCTTCTGTCTTTCCATTTCAGTGTCAACTTAGTGGATCTTAGTGTCTTAGACTTAGTAGATCTTAGTGGATCTTAGTGTCCTTTTCTTCCACCTGCTTCTGTCTTTCCATTTCAATGTCGAGATTAATGTCACAGATGGCGTTGTGACATGGAAAGCCTTGATGTTGGCTGGCTACAAACCAGCTTGTTTTCTTGTACAGGTCACGAAGCCGAGATCTTATGAGGAAGGCATGTTCTTGGCCCCATTTGATCATGTTTTCTTTGATGTTGGTCTTTAGTCATTCCCACATGTCCTAGTCCCAGCTAGTGGGCGGAGCATAGTTGTTGAAGCTTGGCCAAGAACAGGGATGGGAAGGTGGTAACTTCCAGGTGCCCAGACCAACTTCTACTGTTTCTAATGAATGCTATGTGAGCACGACTGATTTGTGGTCCGAGGTGGTAGAATTAAGTTGAAAGTGCCGTATTGCCTCGGCTCTGGAGACAAGGGAAGGTGACATGCCGAAACAGGCAAGCCCTGCCAGTACCTTGGTCTGTCCACGTATAATCCTGATAGTAAGGGTTGCGAGCCCTCCAGATGTCTATCAGCTGGAGATTCCTCAGGTGAATTACCAGATGCCTGTAGCCAGCAGTACCTGTGTTGGGATTTCCCCCTACATTATCGTAGGATGGGTCCGCCACGCTGTTGAAGTTCCCCATCAGGATGACATGATGGGTGCCATATAGGTAGGTGTAGAGCGACTGGAAGAATGTTGACCTAGATGGTGGGTCTGACGGGGTGTAGATGTTGATGAACTTAGTAGTACAGCCCCGGTACTTCCAGTCCATGGTGAGAACTCTTCCTTCTGCATCCCTATGGATATTATAGAAGGCTACAAGGAGGGGGGGGGAGCACTAGCATAAGTACCCGATGCTGTTTCTATTGCCGAAGCTCCAAAACGATGTTATGGGGTACTTATGGCTGAGTTCCTGCATATCCTTGTAATGGAAAAACGTGTCTCTTGCAGGAACAAGAGCTGAATGTTAACCTGCTGGTAGTGAATTTTGACACACTCTGGGATTTCAGAGTCGCAAGACTCTTAATTTCTTTTTTTTTTTTCCTTTTACAGATGCAGAGACTCGAAATGAGCCGAATGGTCCCCATACCCAGAGCTTACTCCACCTGTACCATGAGTTGCCTCAGACTTGCACTACGTGCAGGCTCAAACTTGACTTACTTGTCTGTTTGCTTACTTGGGAAAAAAAGAATTAAAACCTAGCTTATAAAATTGCTTGGTATTTAATATACTATATACCCAATGTAAAATACTTTCTACATCTTACTCTCATCCTGAGATTTTTATTTAATAAGGTCAAAGCACCTTGTGGCAACTTGCTTAGGTAAAATTTATAAGCTCTGCATTACTTCAACCTTGGTATTCTTAGGTCTGGCTCCCACTGACGAGACCTGAATAAAGGTCAAAACCGGTGATGGATGGGTCTGGCTCTGAGAGGCTCTGCTTGGGGGTAGGTTTTTGCTTGTCTCTGAGTGAGGCCACTGCTGAGATTATGGTGATGGAGTGAGCCTGCCATTGGGTAAAACCAATGCTGAGAAGTTCTTCTCGGTGATGGGGTGAACCTGTCACTGAGTGGAACAATGCGGAGTTGGGCGATCTTTCGGGATCGTCTAATTTTTAGGGCCCGCTTCACCTATACATAGGTTGAAACTGGTCCGAGTAGTGACCCTTGCCTTTAATGCATAGCATCATACATCTCCGCAAGGGAATGTGCTTTGCATTAGGGGAGAATACTAAGGAAAGTGATCGAATCTTACTCCACCTTTACCATGAGTTGCCTCAGACTTGCATTACATCCAGGGCAAACTTGACTTACTTGTCTATTTGCTTACTTGGGAAAAAAAGGATTAAAACCTAGCATATAAAATTGCTTGGTATGTTTAATATATATATATATATATATATATATATATATAGATAGATAGATAGATATAAACATGTCTTCATTGATATATTATGTCATGAGAATAAGAGTGAGAGGAATTATGATATATATATATATATATATAAAGTGCACACCAGAAAAGTTATGAGTATTGTGAGGAAAGCTAAATCAGAGCACAAAAAGAAATTGGCTATGCAGGTTAAAGGCAGTTCAGAAGAATTTTATCATATGTGCCTCAAGTAAAAGAAATATTGAATGTGGAAGAAAAACTTTACTGAATTCAGATGGTACCCTTATGTCCAAATCTGATGAGATTGTTCAATTAATGAGTGATCACTTTGCTAAGATATATCAACCAGGTGTATGTAACATGTTGCACAATGCTACTACTACTACATTGGATAAAGAGACTGAAGAATTGGATAAGGTTGAAGAGCTGTTGCATAACCTGGATAACAATATTCCAATAGGGATAGATGGGATATCAGTACACATTCTAAAGGAATGTTCAGCTGAATTGGCCAGGCTCTTGACATGTTTGTATAACTTGAGGCAGCTCAGGAAAGATACCACAGGAATGGAAAGAATGTATGATAGTTGGGGACACCAGGTGGTGTATTGTGTGTAGAGTTGCTCCTCAAGGATAAGTAACTTTTTTGTAATTTATTTGAGAATATTAGGTTAACTTATTGTAGTTTTAGGTTTAAGCAGGTGTGGGA
Source organism: Typopeltis vanoorti (assembly GCF_054136105.1). Lineage (NCBI taxonomy): Eukaryota > Metazoa > Arthropoda > Arachnida > Uropygi > Thelyphonidae > Typopeltis > Typopeltis vanoorti. Next base: position 72,217,686 of record NC_143553.1, on the reverse strand, counting down.
TTGACTGAGCTAGTTAGTTTGTAAGTAAACATTGTATTTTTTTGTTTAAATATGATATTATTGGCATTGCACCAATGCATGCACAAACAATGGCGATAAAAAGACCACGTTGTCAGGCAATTTCAATTAGTGGGATTTTATTCGGTGCAGCATGTGTGTGAAATGTATTCATCAAGAAAATTAAAGGATATATATGGAAAGAAATTGTTCATTATGTAGGACAGAACTGAGGTGAGAACAATAGGTCAGTAGCTTGATGGTAGACATTTAATTGCCTTTTTCAAGAACTGGGTGTAATAGGCTTTCTTCCATGCTGTAGTGTGGATGTCAGCCGAGTACAGTTTAGTATATAGATGTTAGTTCAGGAGCACATCTCTTTATCACAATGGGTGTTATTTCATCAGGTTTGACTCCCTTTATGGCACATAAGTTATTTAAGATTCTTCTGGCAGAAGGTCACAGGAGATGCAATGTTGTAGGCAAAAAAATGAGGTCATTTGCCATGGTCATCGATGGAAAAGTTGGAAGAGAAGAATGAAACCAAGATACCTTATCTTTAGGTGATGATACAGTGCTACCATTAGGGTGAGCAAGAGATCCCTTGCCAAAGCTGTTGGGAATGAAGGTTGCACCTAACAGGTTTGGCAAGGAACAGAACTGTCAATGGCACAAGCAGCAGTTTTCTACATTTATCTTTCTTGATAAATGGCGTATTCTGAAAATGCCACCTGAATATCAGGTGGCATTTTATGTCAGTAGAGTGGAATTATCGGTCTGGAAGGATAAGTAACATTTTTGTATTTTATTTCACACTAAATATTATGTTAACTTATTGTAGTTTGTGTTCTAAATGGATGTGGGATTGACTGAGCTAGTTAGTTTGTAAGTAAACATATTTTTTTGTTTAATTACAATATTGTTGGCATGGCACCAATGTGCGGATGAACGATGCCGCCAAAGCCTATGTTGTCAGACGATTTAATCTTGTGGGACTTTATTCAGTGCAGTATGTGTGAAACATATTCATCAAGATAATTAAAGGGTATGTGGAAAGAAATTGAAACTGGAGTGTGTGTGTGTGTATGTGTGTGCGCGCGTGTGCGTGTGCGTGCGTGTTAATTGTTTCAAAAGTGAGTGTCTGTTAGGGGACAAGAACGCAGTAAATACAGGTAGAGTTGACAGTACCAACAGTAGAATGGAAAATTATGTTATTAATGTCAAATGTGCGGCAGTGGAAATAGAGCAGAACAAAATGGATATTAATAAAGAAATTGCGCACGCGAATGTTATCTTTCATAGGACAAAAGCATGAAATTGAAAAATTGTAGAAGTATCAAGAGATTAGTGGGATTGAAAATAACAAACAAGAAAAACAAGTTAAGGAGAAAATTATGTTAAGAGACTCAATGATCAGGGGAGTACTTAATGAAAGTGTGACAAAATCAAGTTTTCTGGGTGCATCTGGATTCAAAAAGATAAGTCAAAGGAAATAATTGTGTTGGTTGTTACAAATGATTTGAGAGATGAGAAGTATTCTATGAATGACGATGTACAGGCATTGTTAGAAGATGCAAAACTGAAGAGACAGAAGGCAAAGATTGTAAGTCTCCTACCACATTATGATAGAAATGAACTGAGGAGAGGTCATTGATAGCTAATGATTCTATATATAAATTGTGCAGAAGGAATGATGTAGGATTTGTGGATCTGTGATCTGCGTTTGATGGAAAGAAGGATTTCTGCATTGCTGATGGACAGCATCTAAATGATTTTGGTGTTAGGTGTCTAGAGAGAGAGAGAGAAAGAGAGAGAGCTATGTTCACCGAGCATGCTGAAGCACAAATTCAGGGGAACTTAAGCAATTAGGGTGGTTAGTTTTTTTGAAGGCACTCATGAGGTGAGTGAGTGTGAGAATGACCAAGTGCAGAATCTAGTCTCTTAAGCAAAAAAATATTGAATAAGGTAGCCATTTCAGGAATTAAAAGTTTGTATGGGCCTAAAGGGATGTTGCAATTTCTATATACTAATGCCAGAAGTATCAGGAACAAGACGGAAGAGTTTTTGTCATTCGTTAGTGCAACCTTGCCAAACGTTATTGGCATTAGTGAGACTTGGCTAACAGCAAATGATGTAGTTACAAGAACAGAATGTGAAGTGTTCAGGGAAGATGGGGGAGGGATACTGCTGATGACAGCAGATGAACTGCAACCAAAAAGAATAGGAGAGAAGTGGGATGGCAGCTGCCCATTTGAAGCAGTATGGTATGAGATTAAGGCCAGTAAGACAAAATATACAGTTAGTTGTTGATCCAGATGATCTGGAAGACATGCATTGCCAAATTAGTACAGGTCGAGTGATTATTATAGGAAACTTCAATTATGGAGATATAGACTGGAAGGAAGAAAGATCACATGGTAGGAAGGAAATTGAATTTATATGAACCTATTAAGAAATAATTACTTAAGGCATCATGTGATAGAGGGGACTATGGGTGGGAGAGTATTGGACCTGGTCATAGGATCAGAAGAGCTATCCATATCCAAGGTGATCACACTGCCTCCAATGTCATCTTGACATGGGATACTCCTCATGTAAAACATGAGGAGTATTCTTTCCAGAAGGGATATATATATATGGAACAACAAGGTAGATGATTATGACAAGCTTAGGAAGAAACTTAAATCTGTGTCATATCATAAAACACTGCAGGGTAAGGATGTTAGTATGGAAAGGGATATAGTTAAGGGTCATCTAGAGGATGCAATATTAAATTGCTTACCTATGTTAAGGAGGGTTAATCAGATAAGAGTTAGATGGATGAGTAGTATCATTAAGCACGACCAACAGAAGAAAATGCTATGGAGAATAAATAAAGAGAAAGGTGACCAGCATACTTATGAACAGTACAAGGCTCAGGCAAGAAAGGCAATCACCATTGCGAGGAAAGCAAAATCAGATTATGAGAAGAAGTTAGCCGAGCAGACCAAAGGAAATCCCAAAGAGTTCTTTTGTTATATGGCAAGTAAGAAGAAGAATGATTATGGAAGATTAACCTTAATGAGTGATGATGGTCACAAGGAGAGAGAAGCAGATAAAATAGTTGAGTTACTGAGTGACCACTTTGCATGGGTATATCATCCTAGTGAGGTTACTGCTTTAACATATGTGACAGACACTGATGTGGGAACAGAGGCAAATGAATTGGAGGTTCTTAGGATATTGCAGATTCTCAATGTTAAATACAGCTGTGGGATATCAGCTAGGGTTTTGCGAGAATGTGCAAGGAAACTGGCAATGCCTTTGATTAGGCCCTTTAATTTATGTCTCAGCTCTGGTTGAGTTCCAAGGGAGTGGAAAGAGGACAAAATAATTCCCTTGCAGTGGGTAGGGGTCCTAAGAGTGGAAAGAAGGCAGAATAGTAGAACTCTATAAGAATGGTTCTAAGACAGAAGTCTCCAACTATAGGCCAGTCTGTATAACTCTGATTATGATCAAGGTATTGGAGAGATTGGTAAGGAATAGAATACAGAATTGGGTTGAGGGACATTTGCATAAGCCAAATGTCTGTGTAAAAGTGGGAGGAGTAAGTTGGTAAGAGATGGGTTATTAATCTAGCCTGATTGGCTGAGTGGTTAGCGTATCCTCTCTCCAGCCACAGGCTATGGGTTCGAATCCCGCTGTGGACATGGATTTGTGATTGTCTGTGAAAATACTAGTAGTGGTGATGGGCTGTAGATGGCATTGCTGTAGATGATGATGATGGTAGTTGTACTTCATTGTAGTTGGTGGATTGAGTGGTGGAGATGGAAAGTTGTAGAGCAGGTGCGCTCCCTTGATGAGTCCTTGGAGGTGTCATGTAATAATAATAATAATAACAATGATAATTATCAGTTTAATTGCCCTCTGTTTTGAGTCAGGCATTTTGAGGGAGCACTTAGGGACCCAGTCCAAATTTGAGAGCAGCATTCAATAGCTGAGGAGGTTTTGTGATTTGTGTAAGGTTAGTGGTTGTTCAGAGTGAAGTCACGTCTTAAGCGAAAAAGAAATCCTAGTTTTTTAGAAGCTGAGAATGCATTGGTTGTGATGTTGAAGTTTTTTAATCAGTTCTTTGTTCTGTTATGCATTAAAGATGCCAAGAAATTATGTACTTCGTTTTAATCCTTTCCCCAAGGAAGCAAAACAAAGTTTTGAGTGTGAAATATATTTTTGTCTGAGCTACTTGTATATAGAGGCTAATGACTTCACATCACTTGCTTTTACATGTATCCTATAATGCAAGGCATACACTCTTTCAGACTTGTAAAATGCTATGCATAAGTGGGAGCAAGACCTGCGAGAGATACCAAGGTTGAAGTAATGCAGAAGTCCTATACAAGTATTATCTCAAAAAAAAGTAGCCAAAAGGTGTTAGACCTTATTAATAATAATCTCTGGATGAGAGAAAGTTGTTGAAAGGTTTTTTTTTATCTTGGTTCTGTTATGCATTAAAGATGGCAATTAATTATATACTTGGTTTTAATCCTTTACGTAAGGAACTAAAACAAAGTTTTGCCCGTGAAATATATTCACATTTGAGCTACTTGTATATAGAGACTAATGACTTCACATCACTTGCCTTAGTATATATCCTATAATGCAAAGCACACTCCCTTTTGGTCATATAAAATGATTTCTGCATTACTTCAATCTTGGTATCTCTCCCCGGTCTGGCTTCCACTGACGAGACCTCAATAAAGGCCGAAACCTGTCTGGATAGTGGCCCTTCTCATTTTGCATAGCATTTTACACATCCAAAAGAATGGGTGCTTTGTGTTATGGATTATATACTAATGCAAGTGATATGAAATCATTAGCTTCTATATACAAGTAGTTCAGATGTGAATATATTTCCCATGCAAATATGTTCACGTTTGCTTCCTTGGGTAAAGGATTAAAACCAAGTATACAATTTCTTGACATCTTTAATGCATAATAGACCAGACCTAGGAGAGATACCAAGATTGAAGTAATTGTCTAAATCAATTTATACGTCTAAATAAAGTTAAAAAACTTTCAACATCTTTCCCCTCATCCAGAGATTTTTATTAATAAGGTCTAGCACCTTTTGACTACTTGTATATGAGATATATATATTACTTCAACATTGGTATCTCTTCTGTGTCTGGCTCCAGCTCCCACTGACAAGACCTCAATAAAGGTCGAAACCAGTCTGTTTAGTGACTTTTCCCATTATGCATAGCAGACTGGTTTTGATCTTTATTGATGTCTCATCAGTGTGAGCTGGAGCCATGGATGTGATTCTTGAATGCCAGGAAAGAATGCATTGTTGTGATGTGTTTATGCCAGGAGAGGCTTGATGTCAGGATGATTCCAAGAAGAGAAATCTCATCTTGTCTGGAAATTGTGACTTTTCCCATTATGCATAGCAGACTGGTTTTGACCTTTATTGATGTCTCATCAGTGGGAGCTGGAACCATGGATGTGATTCTTGAATGCCAGGAAAGAATGCATTGTTGTGATGTGTTTATGCCAGGAGAGGCTTGATGTCAGGATGATTCCAAGAAGAGAAATCTCATCTTGTCTGGAAATTGTCAAAAATAATACTGGGATAAAATGGTTTTGTTTGTGAGAAATAAGACAGAACTTGGTTTTTCGCATTGAAATTGACAAAGTTATCTGATCCTCAGTGGAGGATGGTTGGCGATCAGAATTGAGGTTAGTGGTGGTGGATGTTCTGTAGGTTCAGGTGATATGTTAGAGTACGGTTTATCAAATGAAAGGGAGGAATGCAATGTGCTGTCATATGTAAAACTATGTATTGGGTTGGAAGTCAACTGAAGTAGGTCATTGATATATAAAAAGAAACAGAATTGATGGGAGAACAGGAGCTTTTGGAACCCTGGCATTAGTTGAATGGTGAGAAGATAAGGAACCATCCACCATCACACTTAGTGTGCATCTAGACAGGAAGCTGGCATTCCAACTGCAAAAGTCCTGGACAGACCAAATGATGGTAGTTTGTTCAGTAAGCCTTTGTGCCAGACCTGGTCAGAAGCTTTGAAGATATCAAGTGTAACCACTTGAGATTCACCAAACTTCTCCATGACATTTGTCCAGAGATGGATGATATATGTGATTAGATCTCTGGAGTTGGGAATTGATGCTTCTCTCCATTACTTTTGATAGGACTGAAGTGAGTGAGTGAGATAGGGCAGTAGTTTGATAGCAGCAATTTGTCACCCTTCTTGGAAATTGGTTGAACTTATGCTAATTTCCAGGCTGTGGGATAGATACCAGTGGAGTAAGAGTATATACAGGAAACATAGGATAGATGTCAGTTCTTGTGCATAAACCTTCAGGAGAATTGGAGGAATGTCATCACAGCCAGGGGACTTTTTTTTGTTTAATTTAGACAATATTTTTCAGATCTTTTTCTGACAAAAGGATATAGGGGGCATTGTACATTGGGCATCTGGAATGGTCACTGCTGCATCCCCTAAAGGGCAATATTCATGACTGTAATCCATGGGTGTTCACGAGGCTGGTTTGCCTGCTTGTAGGATGAAAATCCCCCAGATAAACTGGGGGGTGGGGGACCCTGCTATCCACATCAAAGACCGGCTAACTTGGCTATGGCTGAGGAAGATCCTTGAGCTCCTCACGTCATCGACGGGAATCGAACCTAGGACACTCCTTCCTGCATAGCCACTAGGCTAACCACACGGATGTGTGTGTGTGTGTGTGTGTGTGTGTGTGTGTGTGTGTGTGTGTGTGTGTGTGTTAAAATTGCATTATAAAATTCTATATAATTAAATTATATATTTATAAATATATAATTATATATAATTGTATATTTATAAATATAAATATACAATTTATAAAATATATATGAATTATATAAATTGGTGGTGATAGAATTCTAATTAACAAGAGTAGTTCAGCAGGAAGGCAGAAAGAATCTGGTGACATGGATATGACAATGGCTGATAGACAGAAATCAGAGAATAGTATGTGATGGAATTAAATCTAAGACAAGGATGACCAGCTTTGTGTGGTCTCTGCTATTCAATTTATACATTAATGATATTGTTTATGAACTGAGAGGGAATATCCAGTTGTTTGCTAGGGATGCCAGACTGGGATGAACAGTATTTAATAAAGCTGATATGGAGGCTGCCGCATATGAATAGACAAACAATGCAGGTAAAAGATCATCATTGTCAATTTAATAAAGCAAATTGTAAGATCATCCGCCTTTGGCTGAAGAAATTGCCAACTGTATATTATGTTGATGAAGCTAGGAATTTGGTGGTTGATGGTGGACAGGAAGTTGGAATTCAGCAAACCTGTTGCAAAAGTTGTGAAAAGTGCTAAAAGGATCACATAGATGTTAAGAAACATGCTAACAAGCAGGGATAAGAGAATGTTCATTTTCTTTATAAGGCTTTAATATAACACATCTATATTATTGTACACAGATTTATTTTCTATTTCTTGATGATGAAGGATCTAGAGGTGAGTGACCAAAATAGTGTTTAATCTGTGGAGTTTTCTCACTTCACACAAAAACACAAGGAAAAAGGTAAATAATATTTATTTAAAGTGATATATTTCAGTCTGAATTTTACAGGCCATCATCGGTGGAAACATTAGTTAATTACATGGTAGAATGCCAACAATGGATTGATCTGAAAGTGAGAGCCTCATGATGTTACACAAAGCAATACAAAGGTCTAGCTGAGGAAACATTTAACTATATTAAAATAATGACTCTCCCATATCTTAGATAATGAAAGGCAGTCATTCCAATTTAAGGTTGGACAGTGAAGTATGGCTTCAGCACTTTCTTTAAATAAACTATCAAATTTATAGCAACAAAGATGAAGTAAGTGCATTTCAGACCATAGGATATTGTGGTCCATATTTGTTCTGTGCAGTGTCAGCCCAGATTTCTCAGATTTCCTGTTACTGATGTAAGATTGTTGTTCTTGTATTCTTTTTTCCAATGAGCATCCAGTTTTTCTGAGTAAGAATGGTGGCAGTCACAAGGGATTTGGTAGATGCCAGTAACAGCTAGAGGGAAGCTATTATCTTCAGACGATATATAAACCATGATGATAATTTGTTGACAGGAATAAATGTAGTCATTAAAATTGTATTTCTTAACAATTCTGGAAATTGGTTCCAAGATGCCAGAAACATATGGGATAGGGACTTGGAGTATTGTTTCCTTGTTATTTGAACTAGGATTATAGAAATCAAAAAGACTTGTGATTCTTTCTGAGAAGTCATTGAGTTTCATATATTGTTTGATGTTTAAGGGTTCTTGCTGTAATTGTTGAAGTATAGAACATATAATATGAGCACATTACACTAGATTTGATAATTTCAATCTTCTGTGAGGAATGGTACGCAGGTTGCTGTTGAATGTAGCATCCAGTGAAAGTAGGCTTTTGATACGTTTTCAGTTTAAGTTTTCAAAGAATTACGGACAATTCGGCCAAACATACCCTGGAAAAGAATAAAGAAAAACTCAAGAAAAAATTCCACAGTTTGAAACAATTGCAAAATATGGCAGCCAATCACAGACAGGAATCCATCCAATCAGAAGACTTCCTCCCCGATAAACACCAACAACGAACAACAAACAAAGGAGACAAGGAGCGACCAACCACCGACAAGCAAGAACCATGTGATTAACCTATCAAGCCACACCCTAAACAACGGTGAACTTACGCTACTGAATAAAGGACTGAACCTCGCAATAGCACCTAAAAAGGTAAACAAATTGGATTTTATCCACCACATTGAAAGAGGCATCAGGTCCCTACCTAACAATATAGCAGATAAAATACGACTAGAAACCAGTAATGTCCTGAACACTAAGAAAACCATATAGAACAACCTGACAAAAACAGAATTAGCAGCAATTAAATCATTAAAAGCCAAACAAAATATAATAATAACGAAAGCAGATAAAGGCAATGCCACTGTTGTCCTTGACAGGTCAACATACATACTGTAAATGAATCAACTAGTAGCCAATAACAACACATATAAAATGGTAAATTATAACCCAACAAAAAGGATAAAGGATAAAACAAAAAAACTACTCCAGTCCATCACTTCTTGGCCACCAGACATGGTTAAAAAACTCAAACCCCGCTACGCCCCCCCCCCAGAATATATGAGGTTCCAAAAATACACAAACAAAACATGCCTCTTCGACCAATCGTGGAAGGAATAGACAGTCCCAATTACCACTTAGCCAAGAAATTAGCGGCAACACTCAAGGAGTTGGTAGGTCATTCCCCCTCCTACATAAAAAAACACACAACATTTTATAAACAAAATTAAAAACATAACACTCGACAAAGACGACTTATTAGTCAGTTTGACGTTTCTGCCCTTTTCACTAATGTCCCCATCAATGACACAATTCTCCTACTACAGAACAAATTTCCGCCTGACATTACGGCCCTCTTTGCCCACGTACTACAGTCCGGTTACTTCGTGTGGCAAAACAAATTCTACCTACAAAAAGAAGGTACAACCATGGGCTCTCCACTATCCCCCCCCCCCCGAATCACTAACTTCTACATGGAAACCTTTGAGCAAAGGGCTCTTGATTCCACCACGCTAAGACTGACAGTCTGGCTTAGATACGTTGACGACGTGTTCGCGATCTGGCCGCACAGGCGACAAACACTAAACACATTCCTTAGCCACCTAAACAAACAACATGAACGCATACAATTTACCATCGAAATCAAAAACCAAAATTCGCTCCTGTTCCTAGACACACTAGTCACACGTCTTCCTTCAGGCAGTCTATCCTTCACGGTCTACTGAAAACCGACACCCACTGGCCAATACATACATGCTAATTCACCACCACCCATCACAAAAATATGGAGTCATTAACACCCTTAAAAACAGAGCCACAACAATTTACTCTAACCAGCAAGCCCTGAAACAAGAACTAAAAATCATCAGTGACACATTCATAAATAATGGCTATAACAAAAATACTGTTAATAAAATACTCCATAAAACTACAACAAAAATGAATCTAGACTACAGCAAAACCATAGCCATCCCATACATTAAAGGGTTATCAGAAAAAATCAACAGAATCCTACAACATTATAACCTCAATACCACCTTTAAACCACCCGCTAAACTTAAAACCATATTCAACTCCTCTAAGGATCCTTTCCTCCGATTAGCACATCCTGGAGTCTATTGTCCGCTGCACCTGTAACTTACTGTACATTGGTGAAACAGGACGGACAATCCCTATACACAAGAAAGAACACATTAGACACATTAAATATAACCATTATGGTGAAGCAGGCCTCTCAGACCACGCACTCAACACCTTACACTAAATCAACTGGAAAAGCACCTGCTCTTTACACTGCACAAAAACCTGGTACAAAAGGAAATTTAAAGAATCCTGCGAAATCCTGATAAACCACCCACATATCAACAACAAAGATGGCATGAAAATTCCAAGGACCTGGATGGCACACATTCATCCTACCTAATATGTAAGATCCAGCAAAAGTCAGGACTCTAGCCAATCCTCAGCAAGTATTAGAAACCATTCCATACCAACTGGATGGAATGATGTTAATATATGTATATAGTAGACAACACCAATAATAGGACTCTAGCGTTGATGTATACTTTTTTATTTTTATTATTTTATTTATTTATTTTTATTTTTTATATTTTTATATTTTTTTATTTTTATTTTTTATATTTTTATATTTTTATTTTTTATTTTATTTTATTATTATAATTTTTTTTTTCACCAGAGGTCAGGCCAACAATTGTTGTAGCAGTTGGTCAGTGTTTTTAACAAACCACTTTGATTGTAGTATAGCTTGTTTCTTGTGTATAGTTGTATGCTCCAGAAGATGACCTTGACATAAAGGTCAAAACGTTGAATATAGATTTTAGTTATATTAAGCTAAAGTTTTTATTCAAACACGGTAGTTGTCTCCATAATTTTCAAAAATGCATTCGGATCACCATGTAAGCCTAAAAGATAGGCTTTTGATAAATGGAAGTAATTAGCTCACCTGGCGATTGGAGGAGTATAATGTCTAAAACGGATAATTTGCTGTCATCTTCTATTTCCATAGAAGAATTTTGACATTTTGACAAGATGACATTTTGACCTTTATGTCAAGATGACCTTGACATAAAGGTCAAAACGTTGAATATAGATTTTAGTTATATTAAGCTAAAGTTTTTATTCAAACACGGTAGTTGTCTCCATAATTTTCAAAAATGCATTCGGATCACCATGTAAGCCTAAAAGATAGGCTTTTGATAAATGGAAGTAATTAGCTCACCTGGCGATTGGAGGAGTATAATGTCTAAAACGGATAATTTGCTGACATCTTCTATTTCCATAGTAAATTTAATCGATGGATGTAGATTATTTGTATTAAATAAAAAAGTAGGTAATGTTTCTTCATTGTATGGCCAGATCACAAATGCATTTCTATATAGTGAACCAAAAATAAGGGCAGAGGTGTGTGTGTGTGTGTGTGGATGAGAACAGAAGATCTTCTAAATGTTCTAAATAGATGTTTACGAGAGTGGGCTTCCCATGGCAGTTCCTTCAACTTGACTAAACACTTTTTTTACAGTTAAGTAAAATAAAAGTAATAAAATAAATAGGTTCTATTTTTACTTAAAGAAAGCGTTGAAGCCTTACTTCACCTTCTGATCTTCATTGGAACAACTTCCGTTCACTAACTGAGATTTGGGAGAGTCTTATTCTAATCACACATCATTAATTTTTTACTACAGTTAATTCATAACTAATAATTCATAATCAGTGTTTCCTCAGTTATACCTTTGCATTGTTTTATGTATGGTATCACACTGCTCTCACCATTTCAAATCAATCCATTGTTTGCATTCTACCGTATAATTAACTAACACTGCTACTGCTGATGGCCTGTATTATTTATGCTGAGAGATATATGGCTTTATATATTTCTCATATATAAAGCCATATATAAATATTATTTATTTATTTCCCTGTGTATCTCTCAAAGAAATCTGTGGAGTGCTCTTTATGAGGTGGAACTCAATGTTTGTGAATTACCAAGTTTAGTTGATAGGCAGAAAAAAAGGGATATGGTATAAATCTTTTAAGTTACTAAAAGGATTTTATAGAGTAGATGCTAAGGAAATTTTTCAGTACATGATTTGTATGGGGAAGGGAGAAAGAGAGAGGGTGATTTCTTGTAGATGTGGTTTGGTAGGACTAGTTCTTTTGCTTGGGGAATTAGCTAATGAGTGAAATGCTAGAGGCAGTCATGAGTATTCTATAAATAAAGGAGCTTAAGAAGTGGTACAATAGGTATTGTGGTTAGTGGGGATCTCCCAAGATGAGTCTTCAGATTCCATATGGAGATGCCCATGTATTGCATTAACAATGATAACAATATAATAGCTGCTTACTATATTGAATTCTCAGGGATGAGGTAAATAGTTTATTGTCACACAAGATTAACTATAGTGAATTTAGGGAAATAAAGATTCCCACTCCATTCCCAGGAAATCAAGGAAATGGGCAAGAAACAAAACAAAGTAAGTGTTGAGAAACAGAACAAAGTAAGTGTTGAGAAACAGAACAAAGTAAGTGTTGAGAAACTGAACAAAGGGAATGATGGGAAAGTGTAATCAGTGACAAAACACAAAGGATTCTTAGGAATTATACATAAAGTACACAAATGACAACTTGAAAAAAATACAAGAAACAAGTGACCAAAAGAGAACTATCAAAGTATAGAAATTTAAATCCAGAATTAATGTGTAAATTTCAAATGCATAAAAGTGGTGTTAGAATAGAGGTATCAAACTATAGGCATGTTTGTATTTCTTACGTAGTTGTTAAGATTTTGGAGAAATTGGTAAGAACTCTTATACAGAATTGGGCAAAATTGCAGACCAGGTTGCATTTGTTAAAGGGATACATTTTTTAATCATCTGGTTACCTTTCACAGTAGAGTAACAAGAGCCAGGGGCTTCAGAAATCCACTTACTTGCTCCTTGCCACAGGTGTGTTATCAGAGACAAGTGATGAGGAAATTTTCAGCATTCTAAAAGCATTTCAATTTTTTTTTTTTTTTTGCATAGCTTATACTTTTTTGCATTTTAAAACATCTCATTAACTCAAGTTATCTGATCATGGGGGGGGGGGAGACAAATTTATTGAAGTGTGTTCAGTTGGAATTAAACTTCTGGATCTGACATTCTTAATTCGAAACACTACACGATTCCTTTTTAAAGAACCACAAAAACGCTTGTTATTTTATTTGCCTGTTTTCTCTCAAAGTCAAAACATAAACAACTCATCTTCACTTTCTTCCATCCCTTTACCTCCTTAAAGTCCAGGACTTTATTTTTCTTTCTATGTGAGTTTTTTCATATTAAATAAAAACTCAACCCACCATATCCTCTTCCCCTCAACAGTTGTTCTGTCATTGTCATAACATAACAGTTATAACTTTTAAGAGTTTTTATTTCTGTATGAATGACTTCATAAATATCTGCTCTTATTATTATTATTAACACCAGACCTCCATAGAGGCAAAAGACTCATCTTAAGACATGTTGTGATATGTTATCAAGTCCTACTGCCTTATTGACATCTAGCTTACCTAACTCTTCATCCACTTATTGTTTGCTCACCATTAAGTTGTCTCTCATTTCATTCTCTACACCGTTCATTTAATAAGCATAACTGACATCTAAATCATAAATTCAATAGCCTTGTTGCCAAGAAATCTCTCCTCACTCTGTTCCAGATAATTAGATTATTAAATGCAAGATTCTAACATCTCATTTGTTGAAATGAAAGCTTTACATTCCCTAAAACATAATAGTTACCTTATTATCACCAAAACTGACAAGGGAAAAGCTACAGTGGTTGTGGATTTGGCAAATTACAAAAGGAAAATTTTTCTTTTACTACACAGTTGTTTGACATACCAGGAACTGGATCATAATCCCACCAGCATACAACTTAAGAAATTAAACTGACTTCTAGATGAAGTTATGTCTTGATGCATACACCATAGAAAAGCTAAAAACTCATTTTGCCAGAACACGTGGGTTCTATGATTTACCAAAGATCCATAAGAAAGACACTCCACCTTTTCCCATAGTTGACTGCTAGATTCTCCTACTTATCTCACAGCTAAAATTTTAGCGCACCTACTGAAAGCTCATATTGGAACAAGTCCTGCTCGTTTACAATAAATTCATCCGATTTCCTAAATAAATTGGAAAATGTTTCCCTACAATCCACTGTTCTTATGGTGAGCTTTGATATAGAATCCCTGTTTACCAATGTACCTCTTAAGGAGACATTACAGCTACTTTCTGAATCATTCCCACAGGATATAATGAAACTATTCAACTTTGTAATGCATTCTGGATACTTTGTGAAAACAAATTCTACAACCAAGGGGAAGGAACTACCATGGGAAGTTCACTCTCCCCTTCTCTCACCAACTTTTATTTAGAGCATCTAGAAAACTTTCTTTTCGCATTCATGGACCCTCAACCTTTGTTTTGGGTTTGGTATATAAATGACATTTTTGCTGTGTGGCCTCACAATAAAGAAGCTTTATGTTTTAAGTTAACATAAATACTTTGAATCCACATATGAAATTCACTATGGAAATTGAAAGAGACAACAAATTATCCTTTCTAGATATTCTTCTCATCTGCTTACCATCAGGTGAATTAACTATGTCAGTGTATCGAAAACCTACTTCCACTGGATGCTTCATTCTTCAGCATTCTGTGCACCATCCATCTCAAAAGATGGGCATTATAAAAACTTTATTTTGATGTGCTAACACTATTTGATTTACTCTGCATCAATTACAGGAAGAACTTGTAAACATAAAATGGTATATGAAATTAAATGGCTTCTCAGAAAGGATTACACAAATCTGTTTGACTCCTACAAGCTTAACTTAAATAACAGGGGAAACAGTATGTCGAGTTCCAATTCCACATATTTCAGGTGTCTCAGAACAGATTTTCAGAATTCTGAAGAAAAACAATCTAGTGGCTACTTTTACACCTATCAATAAATTATCAACTTGTTTTTCCCTCTTCAAAAGATAAATGCTCCCCTATGTCTCTTTCTGGTGTATACCAATCGCCTTGTGATTGCCATCTGTCCTACGTCAGACAAACTGGATGCCCAGTAGAAAAGAGAACACAAGAACATCATAATATGGCTCAATTCAACCTGGAATAGAAACAAACCACAATATTCTTGGTCTGAAACTTGCTTATATGTTTGTTGTCGGTACAAATACGGTACAAATACAAATAAATTGTTTAAAGAGAGTGTTGAGGCCTTGCTTGACTGCCTGAACTTGAATTGGAATGACTGCCTACATTTAAAATATAGTAAAGGCATATCAAATTAATACATCAGTAAAGTTTTTTTTTTTTTATGGTTATCAATGATTAACTTATGTTTTCTCAGTTATACCATTATGCTGTTGTATCTATAACATCATCTGGCTCTTTCTGTTTCAAAACAATTGTTTGTGTTCTACCTTGGAATCAACGGTCATTGCCACCTGAGATGGCCTGACTATTTTTGACTCAAATACTTCAGCATGTAATTTTCAGGCTGAAGTATTTGGCTTTATCTAAATAAATAGTATTACTTATTCCTTGTGTTTTCATGTAAATAATTAATAGTAACTCTATGGTACAAGTATTTCTTTTACATAGAACTTTTGCATGCCCATATGCTCAGCTTATTCAAATCATTCTGCCGGTACTGCATGTCAGTTGCATTCCTAATTACCCTGTCTGTCTTTGCATCATCAGTGAATAGCTGTGTGTCTCCTGGTAAATCTTTCCCAATGTCATTATTGTAGAGATTAAAGAATAGACCAAGGACTTATCCCTGAAATACATCACTGGTCATCTTTAATCTTACAGATTCACATCCTCCATACACTACTTTTCATTCAGACATCCTCTTAGCCAAACCAGTAATTTATAATCCACTCCTATATCCTCCAAGTTATGCAACAGTCTTCCATGCTGAATCCTGTCAAATGAACCGCCGAACAAATCTCAGTCGTTCAAGGAACTGTGAAAGGGGCATCATCCAACTCCCGGCTCCAGCCCTGGGAAAAGAAGGACATCATTGAGGCCCAGAGGACTGACCCAATGTGTGTGTGTGGGGGGGGGGGTTACAAAAGAATATCAAATAAAGGAACCACATCGCATGGAATAGAGCCTTA
This sequence comes from Typopeltis vanoorti, assembly GCF_054136105.1. NCBI lineage: Eukaryota > Metazoa > Arthropoda > Arachnida > Uropygi > Thelyphonidae > Typopeltis > Typopeltis vanoorti. Next base: position 72,201,370 of record NC_143553.1, on the reverse strand, counting down.
TGAGGACTTATACTTGGACAGTGACGGACTTCTGCTGTCCAAGCAAGGCATCACAGGGAGGTGGAGGGAAAAGATTATTGTTCCAGATGCCATAGTTCCTTGAGTGTTGTACACCTTCCATGATACCGATCTGGCAGGACACGAGGGATTTCATAGGACATGGAAGAGGATGACGGATAGGTACCTTTGGAAGGGAATGAGAAATGATGTGGAGGCATTTATGTCAAAGGAAGTCTCTCATCAGAGGTAAGGCCCCATCCAACCGTTCCCTCTCTCCTCACGTCCCTTTCAGGCCATGGCCATGGACATTGTGGGACCACTCCCCACCACCTCAATGGGGAACAAGTACATCCTAGTAGTAATAGATATATTCTCTAGGTTCCCCGAAGCTGTGGCCATGAAGGACCAGATGGCCAAGACAGTGGCTAGTAAACTCTTCAAAATGATATTTTCAAGGTATGGAACACCAGAAACCCTGTTGTCAGATTGAGGCACAAACTTCACTGCCGAGGTAATCCTACAGTTATGCAAATCATTAGGGATAAGGAAACTTTTCACCACCCCATATCACCCTCAGGCAAACGGGATGTGCAAGAGGATGAATCGCACTCTGAAGCTCACACTAGCGAAACTGGCAGGGGGCAGATCTCAGAGTGGGATACTCGCACTCTGAAGCTCACACTAGCGAAACTGGCAGGGGGCAGATCTCAGAGTGGGATACTCATCTCCCTCACACCCTTTTCGCCTGTAGAAAAGCCCTACATGCAGCCACCAGGGAGGCCCCCAACAGTAATACTCTATGGCTTTGAACCCTTGTTTCCAAATGATTTCAGAAGCTCCGGGGCAGAGACCGGTTTTGCCGACATTGATGAATACCTCAACAACCTTATTAGGGACAACAAGCTAGCCTATGACTGGTGGCTGAGTCTAGTGACAGGGTTTCCCAGCGTGCAAGACAATATACAAACAGGCTAAGGAAAATCAAGGACCTAAGGGAGGGTAACTTAGTGCTGATGGAGCAGAGCTTCAAAGGAAAAGGAAAAGGGGGGGAAATTTGGGGGTACAGCCAGGACTTTTGAGATAATAGAGAAAACAACACCTGTGACATTTAAAATTAAGGAAACGAACAGTTGAGGAAAGGTCATCACTGTCCATTCTGACCGCCTGAGGCTCTACAAAAAAAGATCCGAGAGGTTAGTCTGTTTTGGTGACTCATTGGAAAATGTCTAGGGGACAAAGAGGAGACAGAGGGGTAGGAACAAATACAAAAACAGAGAGAACTCGCCCCATGACAATCCGCAGTCACTGGGGAAGAGCATCTTCCAGATGAATATTTTCCCTGCCTCATGAGATGCAGAGACACCCCAGAGATGACCCACGAAGACGGAACCCGTGGGGGGGAATCGAAGCGAGCCTATGAAGTCAGAAGGAGAGGGGGATCGCTAAACCCCATGTCGAGGTACATGCTGAGACCCAGGCATTTTGTGTGTGTGTGTGGGGGTAACACTATTAAAGAAAAATTTTAAGATAAAGGGGGGCTTTGTTAGATCGTGAATGAGGCCTACCTTTACTAGACAGACACTCATTCGTGATCTAACAATGAAAGGAGCTTTAAACCAGAGAAATACCTGTATTGCTGGTCAAAATTGTATTGAAAAGAAATAAAGAAGGGGGGTAAAGTAAAGTGTAATATATAATTGTATATTGAGTGTAAAGTGTATCATATAATTGTATTGAATGAGTATCTAATTATTAAGTGTATATCCATTTACTTATTGAAAGGGAAAGATTGTGAATTATTTAATATGTGTAATTTTAATGAAGGAAAATAATGTGTATAAATCGAAATAAAAGAATGGCATGTGTAAGCTACAGCAAACAAAGAAAACGCGATGACTAAGAGCCTAAAGGGCATGACCTCGACAAGCCCATATTGGAACCTTACAACAAGGATTAACTAATTCTCTGTGAGGAGCTCTCTCATGGGTTCACAATGAAGCAATTTGATGCGACCGTGAATGGACGCTCCTTGGAAGAAAAAGGCGAATGATCGAAAGAACCAAAGGAGAAAAAAAGGGGGAGACAGAGAGTGAAGGACACAAGGTGAAAACACAGGCCAAGAAAAGGAGGTAGGAAGTGAGGATGATCTCCGACTTGAAAGGGATGGCTTGGGTCTAAGTGAAACTTGAACCATGATGTTTCCCCTTGAAGGATCCAGAAATCCCAAACAAGCACCTCAGATGTTCCCAGCTAACGGCGAAATTTCAGTGCGCGTGAATCCATGAGACGGGAAGGAAAAGAATCTGCAGTGTGAATAAGGATCCAACCAGCATGCACACGTGACTTGCACGTGGTGATTCAGTGAAACAGTGAGCAGCCAGAAACGGTAAGGCAATTTTGTCCTTTCTAAAGTGAAGTGAGAGTGCTGAAGGAAAACACGTTAAGCAGTTTCACTAAAAGGAAAACTGAAACTAATTCATTTGTTAGAGTAGCTTTAGGAACATTGGACTGGTAGTCCGAAGAGCCATGTGAAGTGATTCTTGCTCAATCTAATATGTAAATGTGACCTTAGCTCTTTTCCCTGAGATTTTGTCTAGATAAATTTGTATTAATTTCCCAAGTGCATGCCTTTCTTAGAGAATGACAAATGTGTTAATATGTGAGATTTTCATGTGATATTGTTTGAATATCTTAATATAACTAAGATAGCAGAAGAATTGATCATTTCATGTTTAATGTAATTTTAATAGTGTAAAATAAAACTTTATGCTTTGTCATTTGAAATCCTGGTATTAAATTTGTGTTTGAGACCGACATTTGCCACTCACTAAATTACGAACCATGATTAAGGGGAAAGAAAGATATAACAAATAAGAAAGAGAAGGGGCCACGCTGCAACATTTTTGAGAGCCCAAACATATCTAAGGTATAATAACTCTAACTGGTACAGTATAAATATAAATTTGTTAGGGTTTGTTACCTAGGGAAAACCTTACAATCCCTGACCACAGAGAAAGTAGTTATAAGGCACATTCAGAATCAAGTAACATTAACACTCCAAAGTACGATCTAACAACTCTCTGTCAACCAGTTTTTGTATGTGATCTCTTAACAACTTTTCCAAATCTTTGCCACCCCATCTAAGATAATGATAATTAAACACATCGGTCTTTGCACTTCCCTTGTGCAGTGAGATTATCATACATTCATTTCACTTCACTTAAGATATAGATAGACACTTCAGTCTTTGCACTGCCCTTGTGCAATGGGATTATCATACATTATCAGGTCATCAGTTAGTACATGTCACATTGTTTTCTGTGAAATGTTCTTCTCTTGCAACATCACTTTCTGCTTTCTCACAGGATTACAGTAGAGGATTGCCTTCACACTCCTGACAAGCTGCTGTGTCCTAACACAGCATGGTTGACCTGTTCTTTAACGTTTAGATATGTCAGATATATCAATCTGCACAGAATCAAATGAAAAAATTACTGCTTCACTATAGTAAGCATATTTCAAAAATGACAGGTTGTTTTGGAATCAGCAGTGGATCTTAAACCAATGAAATTTCAATAAATATGGTTGTCAACTCCCCGAGATATGGGTTGGAATTCTTAGACCTTCCATCCAACAAACAAGGCTGCTTACCAGTATCCATAGAAGACTCCTGTCCTTGAGCTTTAATTATTCACTGTAATCACTTTTGTTTTACTTGTGTGCATGTTACAGTTCTTCTGTTGTATCTCTGGTGATGTGCCTGTGACAGAGATGAAATACTGAAGTCATTAAAACAAAAACAAAAAAAAAACTTTTATCATAGTCCTTTTAGATTTATTTGATAATGTAAAATTATTACTTTAATTATAACCTTTCAATATTAATTAGAATGATTTTACTTATCTTATGTGATATTCAAAACATTTTTTTCCCTAAAAAATAGCTTAATAATTTGAAAAATCTTATTTTCATTATTTATATGGGAAGTTTATGTAGCTGTATATTTTGCAATCTTTAAGGAAAAGAGAAATTCTTTTCCTTAAAGAATTTTTTTTCTTTAAGGAAATGTTTTCTTCTTTTGCACTAGATACTTTTTAAGGGAATTGATAAAGTAAAGGACAGAAATATGGCCAGTTTATCTTTAGGACTTGAATTTGCTTTTAAGGAATTCCAAAAGGTGTGTGTATGATTTAATTTTCTATAAGAGATTTTACATAAAAAGAAGTGAATGTAGAAAGTATTTCTTTGTTTATTTATTTATTTATTTTGCTTAGTTATCAAGTTATTTGAAATCCTGGTATTAAATTTGTATATTCTAGTTTTAATCCTATATCCAAACCTAAACAAACAAAGCTTGCATATGAAGTACAACAAGCATATATAATGATACCTTGCAAAGGTATTTCACAGAATACCACATGGAACTGTGTTGCATAAATTGGAGTGAATACAGATGGATATGAAGCTGTGAATTTGTATTTGAGAGATATCAGAAAGTGGTTTATGGAGGAGTTGAGTCCAGAAGACAGGTAATTAGTGGTGCACTGCACGACTCAGTACTTATTCCTCTGGTGTTTAATTTGGAGATTCATGATATAGGAAGTATTTAGATTTTTGCTGATGAGGCAAAGCTAGAAAGAGTGATAATCCATGAAAATGATGTAGAGCTCTTGCAGGATGACTTAAATGACTTGTGGACAGAGAGTTGAAGTTTAGATGACATATTGCAAAGGTAATATGTGGCAAAGTGTAAGTTGCACTTTGGGAAGATTATATTGATGGAACTGAACTGCAGGAAATTAATGAGGCCATGAATTCAGAGGTGATTGTGGACTGAGAGTTGAAGTTTAGATGACACATTGCAAAGGTAGCCAAAACAACATCAGATTATGGGTTGTTAAAGAACATGCTGACAGGCAAGGATAGGAGTTATTATTCCCCTTTATAAGGCTTAATAAGCCACATTTGGACTACTGTACACAAATCTGGCAGCCTGGATTCCATGGGGAAGGAAAAAGTGATGAAGAGGATCCAGAGATAAGTGATGAAGATTGTAGCAGGTCTATGGGATGCTCCTTATGAGAATAGATCAAAGGTTTGTGTGCTTTAAAAACTTAGCTGATAGGGATAAAAGAGGAGAAATAATAGTAGTATATAAATTATTAAAGGAATTTTATAGGATTGACACAATGGAGAATTTTTTAAGCACATAACAGGAAGGGAAAGAACAAGGGATCGCCCCTGGGAATTGTGTAAAAGTGGTTAGAAAAAGTGTCAGGACTAGATTTTTGCATGGAAGCTGGTGAATTGATGGAATATCAGAGGTAGTTGTGAGTGCTGCTTTGTCAGTGAATAAGTTCAAGAAGAGATATGATATATGTCTGAATAATGGTTGGTATGAGAATAAGGTGCCTCTCACAGTGAGTCGTCAGCCTCCATGAAGACACTTGTACAATAATAATGTGATTTTTGATTTTTTACTTATAGAGTCTTATTTAATGAAAAATCCAGTATTTTTCATTAAATAAGTAATGGTTACTTATTTAATGAAATAAGTAATCATTTCTAGTAAGCAATCATTAATAAGTAATCATTATGTTTGGTAGTATATATTAGCTGGGCATTTTTACACAATGTGGTTGTGCAAGTATGGTTATTCTGCAAAGATTATTTTATAAAAAGACACATTTCATTATCTAATAGTTCTTTAACTAACATCATTTTTCCATATCATTTGGCATTTCTTATATAATTTTGGTGTCATGTAATGAATCAAAACATACATATACTCCATAACTTATCTTCCCTTTGGTTAGATGGCATAATCACGTAATTCGACCATTAGGATAATGTTGGTATTCAAAGAAATGCTAAATATCTCATATGAGGAGAGCACAAGATGAAAGTTAATTTTATATTGCTTTTGGTTTTGATTTGATTTCAGATGGGTTTTTATAAATTTAGTTTTTATTCTGGTTTTAGTTTACTTTAATTTTAGGGCAGATGGCTTGTGATGGTACAAAAAAAAAAACCAAACAAACTTTTTTGTTTAGTTTTTTTCATGTTGTTTTTGTTTCAAGATCACTTGCAAAATATATAAAATAAAGCTAGTACATCAAACAATAAAGAAGCCATTAAATATTAATTCCTTCACTTTGGTGGTATGTTGCATTTTTAAATAGAATGCATGTTTCGTGGCAATCCCATTTCCTCTCTCTCTCTCTCTCTCTCTCTCTCTCTCATTGGTTATTTCTTACCTTTAAAATTATTTGATGATGAGAGGTAAACTTAAAGAGACACTGTGAAAAGAATGTTTCCAAGGTGCAAAGATAAGGATGGTATTGAAGCTGTTAGTTTGCAGAAGAGAACAGTGAAAGAGTTGATTGTTTTGGCAGGCACAAATAATTTTAAAGGTAAGAAATATGCATTGAGAGAAAGAGAGAGGATGTGAAAGAGTCATTGAAAGAAGAGTAAATGAAGAATAAGAATATGAATGTAAAGATTGTGAGTCTGCTGTGTCAGTATGATATGGCAGAATTAATATGCACCATTATTGCTAATGAGTCAACGAGAAGATTGCGCAAGAGGAAGAGTGTGCAGTTTAGAGATGTATTATTCTAGTAGTATGACTTATACGTTGGTTAGACATAACTGGTAATTAATTTACGGAATTAACAACGCATATGAAGTATATTAATTAAAGATAACTTTAATGAATCACTTCTATATTTCGGCAATGTCACATTGCCATCTTCAGGAACATAAAGATATGGTATGTGCACTAAGGAACTAACAAAGCAAATGAGGAAGAAAGTAAGAAACTAATTTTGTTCCTAAAGTCCTAATGGTGCCCTCTTGCGGGCTAATTTGGTAGTCTTGGCAGTTGGGCTGAAGTTCTCATAATGAAATTTTCCCAAATTTGGGGCAGTTTCATGCACCCAAATTTGTTGAGGTTAGGAACGTTTTTTAGAGCTGCTGAAGATTCTTTGAATAATCTTTCGTATTTAAACTTGCTGCGATGGATTATTTTTGTTTTCTTCCAACGAATTTTATGGTAGGTATCTAAGGCATGGTCTGCCAACCCAGAGCGGCTGTACTGGTGAAACCGGATGTAGTCTTGGTGTTCTGAAATCCTGATATTTTTTGTTCTGCCTGTTTGGCCAAAGTAGGACAATTTGCAGCTACAAGGGACCTGGTATACACCAGGTAGGTCTAGGGGAAGTGGTTGGTCTTTGGTAGAGCGGATAAGGGATGCCAACTTTTTATATGGTCTGTAACAGGAAGTAAGGTCATATTTTTTGAGGATATTAGTTATTTTTTCAGAGGTGCCCTGGATGTAGGGGATAGTGATAGACTTGGTGTAGTCTTTATTGTGGAGGGGGGGGGTTGTGGTTTATAGGTTTTAATATTTTTTGGATTTTTTGGGGGTTATAGCCATTGGCTAAGAAAGTGTTGAGGATGTGGTTTAGTTCCATAGTCAGGGCCTTGTCATCTGAGCAGATTAATTTTGCCCTGTTATATAGTGTTTTTATCACCCCATATTGTTGTGAGGGGGGGGGTGGGATTGCTGGTGAATGTATCTGCCAGTGTGGGTGGGTTTTCTGTAAACAGAGAAAACCAAAGATCCATCAAGCTGGCGGGTGATTAAAGTGTCTAGGAAGGGGAGGGTGTTGTTTTCCTCTTTTTCTAAGGTGAACTGGATTCTGGGATGTTGGTTGTTTAAGTGTGTTAGGAAGGAGTGGAGTGTGTCTGAGCCATGTGGCCAAATAGCAAACACATCATCCACATAACGAAGCCAAATAGTGGGTTTTTGTGGGGCAGAGTTTAAGGCTTTCTCTTCAAATGTCTCCATAAAGAAATTGGCCAAGGGTGGGGAAAGTGGTGAACCCATGGCTGTTCCCTCTATCTGTTTGTAGAACTTTCCTTGCCAAACGAAATAGCCTGAGTTCATTGTGAACTGAAATAGGGCTGAGATATCGGGAAGAAACTTGGCTTGGATGAGCTCAAGGGTTTCTTTGAGTGGGACATTAGTGAATAGGGAGGAGACGTCAAAACTGACCATTATGTCAGTGTGTTGGAGTGTGAGGTTTTCTATACTGGCTTTAAAGTGGGCTGAGTTTTTTATGTGTGATGGTGTGTTGCCAGTGTAGTGTGTGAGCGTTTTGGCTAAATGTTTGGCTAATTTATATGTGGGGGAATCAATGTCATCCACTATGGGACGCAATGGCACATTTTGTGTGCCAAATAGAGCGTGGAATTCGCAACCTGCCTAATCATATCGCCAACAACGTGAGACTGGATGTAGTCGGTGTTCTCACTAAACCCAAACCTCCGAAATCCAACTTATCCAAAAACGAATATACAGCCCTACAAGAATTAAAAAACAACAAAAAAATAGTAATCACCAAAGCTGATAAGGGAAGCACCACTGTGGTACTCAATCAAAAAGACTACAAAGGTAAGCTAAATTCTTTAATACGAGACCGTACTACTTACCTCCCCATTGAATATAATCCGACCAACTCTCAGATTAGAACTATCCACAGACTCCTTAAGTAGGTCACTTCTTGGCCTGTGGAAGTCACCAACAAACTTAAACCTTATAACTCTAGACCCCCCCGATTATATGGACTCCCAAAAATACATAAACAAAATGTGCCATTGCGTCCCATAGTGGATGGCATTGATTCCCCCACATATAAATTAGCCAAACATTTAGCCAAAACGCTCACACACTACACTGGCAACACACCATCACACATAAAAAACTCAGCCCACTTTAAAGCCAGTATAGAAAACCTCACACTCCAACACACTGACATAATGGTCAGTTTTGACGTCTCCTCCCTATTCACTAATGTCCCACTCAAAGAAACCCTTGAGCTCATCCAAGCCAAGTTTCCTCCCGATATCTCAGCCCTATTTCAGTTCACAATGAACTCAGGCTATTTCGTTTGGCAAGGAAAGTTCTACAAACAGATAGAGGGAACAGCCATGGGTTCACCACTTTCCCCACCCTTGGCCAATTTCTTTATGGAGACATTTGAAGAGAAAGCCTTAAACTCTGCCCCACAAAAACCCACTATTTGGCTTCGTTATGTGGATGATGTGTTTGCTATTTGGCCACATGGCTCAGACACACTCCACTCCTTCCTAACACACTTAAACAACCAACATCCCAGAATCCAGTTCACCTTAGAAAAAGAGGAAAACAACACCCTCCCCTTCCTAGACACTTTAATCACCCGCCAGCTTGATGGATCTTTGGTTTTCTCTGTTTACAGAAAACCCACCCACACTGGCAGATACATTCACCAGCAATCCCACCCCCCCCTCACAACAATATGGGGTGATAAAAACACTATATAACAGGGCAAAATTAATCTGCTCAGATGACAAGGCCCTGACTATGGAACTAAACCACATCCTCAACACTTTCTTAGCCAATGGCTATAACCCCCAAAAAATCCAAAAAATATTAAAACCTATAAACCACAACCCCCCCCCTCCACAATAAAGACTACACCAAGTCTATCACTATCCCCTACATCCAGGGCACCTCTGAAAAAATAACTAATATCCTCAAAAAATATGACCTTACTTCCTGTTACAGACCATATAAAAAGTTGGCATCCCTTATCCGCTCTACCAAAGACCAACCACTTCCCCTAGACCTACCTGGTGTATACCAGGTCCCTTGTAGCTGCAAATTGTCCTACTTTGGCCAAACAGGCAGAACAACAAATATCAGGATTTCAGAACACCAAGACTACATCCGGTTTCACCAGTACAGCCGCTCTGGGTTGGCAGACCATGCCTTAGATACCTACCATAAAATTCGTTGGAAGAAAACAAAAATAATCCATCGCAGCAAGTTTAAATACGAAAGATTATTCAAAGAATCTTCAGCAGCTCTAAAAAACGTTCCTAACCTCAACAAATTTGGGTGCATGAAACTGCCCCAAATTTGGGGAAATTTCATTATGAGAACTTCAGCCCAACTGCCAAGACTACCAAATTAGCCCACAAGAGGGCACCATTAGGACTTTAGGAACAAAATTAGTTTCTTACTTTCTTCCTCATTTGCTTTGTTAGTTCCTTAGTGCACATACCATATCTTTATGTTCCTGAAGATGGCAATGTGACATTGCCGAAATATAGAAGTGATTCATTAAAGTTATCTTTAATTAATATACTTCATATGCGTTGTTAATTCCGTAAATTAATTACCAGTTAGAGATGTATTAAGTGAATTTGTTGGACAAAAGGATTTATACTTGCTGTTGACTACATTTGAATAGTTTTGAAGTTAGCTGCCTGACAGGAAAGAGTCGTTTAATGAGAGTCTGAAGTGCAAAAAATAGAGATGTTATGGAGGAAGGGGGGGGGGGGATGCAGTGAAGTGTGCAAAGTCTCTAGCCATTCCATGATACAAATGAATTGAATGCAGAATAACTGTGAACAGCTGAATGTAGTTTCCCTGGTTACAAATTTTTGTGGGTTGATAATGACGTAATACAAGGGTAACTGTATCATGTTACATTTGTGTATATGCAATTCAACATCCCCTTGGGATGATGAATTGCATATACACAAATGCCAAAAATTTCAGAAATAAAAAAGAGGTGTTTTTGGTATTGGTCAGCATGACGTTGGCATCAGCGAGACCTGGTTGACAAATAATGGAGTACAAGGGTTTTTGAAAAGTTTGATAAAAAAAATAAGTTTTTTTTTTTTTTTGATAAAAAAAACAAATTTTTTATGAAAAAATCATCTTTATTTCTCAACATAGTCTCCATTGATGTCTACACATTTGGTCCAGCGAGTTTCCAATTTTTTCATCCCATCTAAAAAGTAGGATTTGTCAAATTGATGAAAGAGCACTTTTTTGTGTTGAAATCTTAGCTGTTTTTTCTTCAGTTCTTTTAAATGGTCCCAATGATGCATAATAGACTCCTGTTATTGTCTTACCCTTTTCCAAATAGCCTATAATGATAATTCCTTGGGAATCCCAAAAAAACAGTGGCCATCACCTTCCCAGCTGACAAAACGGTCGTTGCTTTTTTTCAGTGCTCTTTCACCGGGCATTGTCCACTGTTTTGACTGCTGTTTGGACTCAGATGTGTAGTGGTGGATCCAAGTTTATTCTACAGTCATTAATTGATGCGAATTGCGATTAAACATTGCCAAACACTGCGTGGAAATGTCTTTTTGCATGTGTTTTTGATTGACAGTCAACATTTGCGGTATCCATCACGCAGCTTTTTCATGTTCAATTTTTTATGCAGGATATTATACATCTATTCAGTTGAGATGTCTACAATCTCATCAATCTCACGCGCTTTCACTCGGCAGTCTTCCATAAGAACACCATGGATTTTGTCAATCATTTCCTTCGTAGTGACCTCAGTCGGGCATCCAGAGTGTGCTTCATCTTTGATGGACTTATCACCATGTTTAAACTCATTTATCCAAAAATAAATAGTCTTTAATGCTGGTGCAGAATCTCCATGAACCGTATCTATCTCGGCTTTGATCTGCATGGCCTTCTTGAAATAAAAGTATTTTATTATTTCACAAAACTTGTTTTTCTCCATTTTTATGAAAAATGTGAACACAGTCATTTTAAATGTTTTGCAAATGAGAACTACACTTCTCACGTGGCTAAAATTTTGTCAGGAGGTCATGAAAAAGATGATACATGCCAACACTGGTATGAATGAACATATTTGTCACTGTCTATTGGAAATTTATCAAACTTTTCAAAAAACAACCCTCATAGTTACATGGATAGAATACACTGCTTGGAAAGAAGTCAACAGATGCCATAGTGTGAGAAACAAACAGCCATGGCACCCACCTTAATAAGATAGGACCTCCTTGTGCTGCAATGACTGCAGCACTCCTATGGGGGAAGGGCATAATTTCCACAATCATATGATAGCGATCATTGGGAATTTTGGACTATTCTTCCATTAGGCATGTAATGAGGTCCTGGGCTGTTGTGGTGTGGATGTCCCTTGACCTCACCTGATGCTTCAGTACATTCCACAGATGTTCAGTAGGATTATGCAGTTACAGCAGCAACATGACCTGGTGCATTATCTTGCTGAAAGAGACAATGGTCAGTTCTGTAGAAATGCCACAAAGTAGTAAATACCATAAAGTAGGAAACATTGCATTGTCCAGAATGTTCAGATACTTTTCGGAGTTCAGTGTTTGTGGCACTACAAACACATGTCCAAGACTAAACCAGGAAAAACAGTACCATACATCACAGGAATAAATGGGATGGTAAGAAACGTTTCATTTAGTGTTAGGGTGATCAGCATTCATTTCAGTAAAATTATGGAGGCTACAACTGTGTTAGCAATAATTACAGGGGGTCCTCAACATGCGTCATTTCGACTTTACGGCAGTAATCCCATAAATAATTTAAAAAATAAATTTAGACTTGAAGCAGCGTGAAGTAAAATTCAAATGTCGTGGGCGAACTTGTTTGTGAGTGCAGCAGAAGAATACGCCGTTACGTGCCGTTTGTTTGGGAGAGGTGGCATCGCTTGGGTCCCAGCATACACTCTTTGGGGTACTGCATGCTTTGTTTACGTCCGCTCTCTCACTTTTGTGTTTGTGTTTTTTTGTGACTTTTTAACCCTTCAATATGACTCCCAAATGTAAGGCAGACTCTTCCAATGGCAGTGTGTCGAAGAAAAGGAAAGCCATTACATTAGAAGTAAAATTAGACATTATTAAAAGGGCAAAAAAGGGAGTTGAACTTAAGTTGTACCACAGTCGGGACTATTATTGTTTTTTTTAATCACCTGTAAAGAATGTACAGTTTCATTTGTCATTTTGTGGATTGTTCTCATTTTTATGAGAACAATCCCCACATTATTACAGTTTCATTTTTGTCATTTTTCTGTGCTATACAGTAATTTATGTTCTCCTTTTCATTTTCCTATGGCATAGTTCTGTTTCTTGATATATACGTATGACTTTAGGGTTTTTAGGTTAGGTAAGTATCTTAGGCTATAGTAATTCCAACTTGCATCGAAAATTGCCTTACGTCGGTCTGTAGGAACGGACTCCGACGTAACTCGAGGACCCCCCCCCTCTTGTAATGTACTTTAATTTCCCAACATTTCTACCTTCATATTAAGTTCATCATCTGAAGTATACATATATGTGTATACAAAGACAAGCTATATTACATTTCAAACAGTAAGCCAAGTGACAATCATTTGATCAACCATTATTCTATTGGTCTGACCTCTAGTGAAAAAAAAAAAAAAAAAAAAAATCCTACTCCAAAGCTATATTCTATTTATAACATCATCGAGAACAAATTCATATAGATAGTTTTAATACAGCAAAAGTGGTGGCCTAATCCATAATTTAACAAATGTTAAATTATAGATTGCATTGTTAGATTAGAGTTAAGATCTTAGATTGCTTACAGTCCTAATTATAATTAACTCTTAAACCAAAAGGTTAAGTGGGTAGAATATGTGCCATCCATATTTTTGGTATTTTTAGACCACCATTATTGTTAAGTTAGGGTGGTTGATAAGAATTTCACAGGCCCCCTTCATTCTTCTTCATTCTCCTCCTATAAGCCTAGCTCGAACAAATATCCTATATTGACAAATACCTGTAATTTTTGGGTTGAAATATTTTGCTATTCGCTCTTTTCCTTATGTTATCATGTTAATTTGTTAGGAATTTGTAATATTTACTATAAGGAAATGTATTCCAGTTTGGTAAACAGGAAAAGAGGTGATAAGACATAAGTTGTTGAGAACTAATTAACCAAGCTGACACTAGAAAGATTTTCCAAAAGGTAGAACAAAGAAAGATTTCCAGGGTAGAGCCATCCCTGGAATTCACATCAAAGAAGTGGTGAGAGAGTGAGCAAATGAGAAGAACCTTTTTGAATGGAGAATGGTGATTAGTGTATGGAATGCACTGCTTTGTATTTGGTATATATGGTGAGTATACAGATACTAAATTATATTCAGGAGCAGATTAACTTGTGGCATTCAAAGTAGACTTCCTATAATGTGTCCCCTTGCTCCATGGGAGTAGTAAGATGAAGATGATAAACCATACTAATTTGCTCTTATATCTTCATAATACTTGCTAATAGTCGAATCAAAAATCAGCTAATGCCTTTTTATTCCCACATAGGGAGTAGGCAAGGCCGTTTTAGCCCTATCTAACTTTCGGAGACTGAGTGGGCAGTTCAATCTTCACTGGTACCCAATCATAGATAGCTGGCCCAAGGCTATCACTAATTAAGCAGCACGCAGTGAAGAGACAGCTCAACAAGAGCTGCCATCTCGCGTGATCCCTAACACAATATATTTAATGTCTGAAATAGTATAGGTTCTATGGTTGATTTTCTTGAATTTTTGGGAGAAAAATCCCGCTTGCCCTTGCCAGAGATCGACTAACTTGGGAACCAGTCGAAAAAAGGCTTAGAAAAATTTCCTCTAGTCGCCGACTAGATTTAAAACCAAGTCTTACTTCATGTGGTCAAGTGCCTTGGTGTGCAAATGCCACATCCACTGAGATATGCAGGCTTAAGTAAAACTTGCTAGCTAGAATGTTAATAAATAGGAATACTGAATAAATAAATATAATCCCACAGTCATTCAATATGACAGAAATGGGATACTCTACATTTTTCATTTACTTATTTCATATGAAGTTCAACAATTCTCATTCCATTATTTGTCATTGTTCAACATTATTATTATTATTATTATTATTATATGGACATCTCCGTGAAGTTGAAAGACTCATCGTAGGAGATCCACACTTATTCACACAATCATACCTCTCCTTAAATTTGTTCACTCTTGGAGCACTCAAAGCTACCTAGGGCAACTCATTTCATTAATTCATCACTCTCTAAGCAAAGCACCTAATCTGCACACCCTTACTAACTCTTATCTTACACAACTCCTGGGGAATTACCCCTTGTGCTCACCCTACTACTCATGTATTGAAAAATTTCTTTTGTGTCCCCTCTCCTCCTGCTGCCTACCAAACCCACACATCCTCAATCTATCCTCATAGGGAGCATTCCACAGACCTATCACCAGCTTGGTCACTAGTCTCTGAATTCTCCCCCCATCTCCTGATCTTCAAGAAGCTCAGATAATGAAATCTGTGCATAGCAGTCAAGATGTGGTTGAATCATTGCCTTATAAACAGGTATAATAATCTCTCTATCTTTACTTGTCAATGTTTTCTTCAACATCCAAGTAATCCTCTGAGCTATTTTGCCACCTAATGCAACATGTCCTCTGAAATTCAAATCTCCCCCCCCCCCCCGATCCTTAGCCTCATTAATTTCCTGTAATCCAGTACCATCAGTATGATACAAAATATGCAATCTTTTCATCCCAAAGTGCATTACCATGCATTTTGCAACAGAAATTGGCAAACATTGTCCTTTGCCCACACTGCCAATTTATCTAAATCTGTAGGATATCTACATCACCTTTATCAACTATTACCCTCCTCAGTTTTGCAGCATTAGCAAACAACTGAAACCCCCCCCCCTAAATCTTTTAATATATCAATAATATACAAATTAAAGAGTAGTTGCCCTAGTATAGAGCCCTGGGGAACTCCACTTTGCCATATACCACCCTCTGATGTATATCTGTCAGACTCTCCCCTCCATCTATGCCACAAACTTCATATCCATTCTCATTTGCTTCAACTTAGGTTAATAGTTATCCACATGGTACTCTGTCAAATGCCTCTGCAGAGTCCAGCAGTATCATGATGTAGCCATTTCCTTTATCCATTTCTGCTGTCACTTCATTATAAAATTTGAATAAATTACTAAGGTAACTAATGCCTACCTTTTGCAAAGCCATGCTGCTCCTTATAGGATATTTCATTCCTATTAATCCATTCCTGAATTTTACCATTACCCACATCTTCCAATACTTGAACCACTGCTCCAGAGATAGTAACTGGTCTGCAATTTGCTATTTCTGTCTTGGAGTCATTTTTTTATGGCGAGCTGAGATTTAGATTAATAACTTCGTCAATCAGAGGCACTGCCAGCTCTCTTGTACATTCTCATAGCACACGACCTTAAATACCATCCAATCCCACTGCTGTATTCACACAGATATTTCTTAATATTCATTTTAAAAATTTTTATGGAATTTACAACTGTGTTAAAAAAACCTTTTTTATTATATATATATATATTTATTTTATTTTATTTTATTTTTTTCCCGGAGGTCATGCCAGTAGAATAACATGTGATCAAATCATTGTTTCTCTAGCTTACAGTTAATGATGTAACTCAGCTTGCCCTGTATATTTATGTATGCTCCAGATGATGATCTTGATGTGAAGATCGAAACGTCGGGATAAAAAAAAAGTTTTTTTAACACGGTTGTAAATTCCATAAAAATTTTTAAATTGAATGCTGATCACCATGTAACCCTAAAAGAAAGAATATTTCTTAATATGTTGAGTACCTCCAGTTCATCTACCTTAATTCTCACATCAGCCTCTTTCAAATCAGTAACTGCAAAGTCTCCAACTGGATGATGACAAAGTGATCACTTAGCAACTCAATTATTTCTTCTGCTTCTGTCACTTTCCTACCATCAGCGATGAATAAGATTATCTTTCCATATTCATTCTTTCTCTTACTTGCTACATCATGAAAAAATTTGTTTTATTATTTTTATGGCTCTTCAGCCTATTTTTGTTTAGGAGTGCCCCTTTTATAATGTCATTGGCTTTTTACTCAAATTTAGGGCATTACTGATGTTTTATATAGACAGATATGAAGAATATATAGTAGGATTAATTTGGACATACCTTTGTAGGATGTTGCTGGCTGCCTTCTTATTCAGCAGCATCCTGGTGTGTGGTGATATACATTCATCTGTTGTTATAGGAAGGAAGTATGATTGAAAGGAGGGGGGGTAGAAAATGTGGGGCAGAGAGATGTGGGAGAATTATTGGAGCTCACGGGAAAACACTGAAGATGATGCACTGTCAAAATGCCTCACACCCCATTACTTCCATCCCTGATTTTATCCCATCATATCTTTCCCCTTCCCCAAAAATTTATATTTTCACCCCCATCCCAAAGTATTCTCTGCCCACCTTTAATAACATAAAAAAAACTGGATTTTTCAAAAAGTTCACATACCTTTTGTCTCACCAATAATTCTCCCACATCTCTCTCTCTACCCCACATTTTCCAACCCTTCTTCCTTTCAATCATACTTCCTTCCTTTAACAGCAGATGAATGTATATTGCCACACACTAGGATGCTGCTGAATAAGAAGACAACCAGCAACATCCTACAAAGGTATGTCCGAATTATTCCTCCTGTATATTCTTCATATATCTGTCTATATAAAACATCAGTAATGTCCTAAAATTTGAGTAAAAAGCCAATGACATTATAAAAGGGGCACTCCTAAACAAAAATAGGCTAAATAGCCATAAAAATAATATTTACTTAGAGGAGTAACATGAGAATTTTCCCAGAAATGCTACCTATGAAAAAATTCTTTTGGATTTACTTTGTTTGGACTGCTGCTAATTTTCTTTCATAATTTGAGCAACATTGCTCCAAAAATCCTTTCCTGCCCACCTTCACCTTAAAACTGTTAGTGTCATTTCCACCAAAATCCTCCACTCTAAGCAGGCAAAACTCATCACTTATCATTAGTAATGATCCACTGCTGCTGAAATATGCTATATCTTGCTATTCTACTATAATCATCTTCTGTCAACCATGTTGTACTGATTCCAGTAATCTTTTGACAGACTGATGTCATCAAAGCCACCAGTTCATCTCCTTTGTTCATAATACTCCTGGGGTTTGTATAAATCAACATCGGTGCATTGTCAGTGTTTCTATTCCTATTATTATTATCTTGGACTCCATTGGCCTTTGCATTACCCCATACATTTCCCCTTCTCCCATTGAGTATACCCACAAGAGGCTACTTTGCTACCATTCATCTTAACAACTCTAGTTTTCCTGCACTAACATCCCACTTTACCAGAGAACAATATTCTCTTTGGATGCCTTTGT
The DNA here is from genome assembly GCF_054136105.1 of Typopeltis vanoorti. Classification (NCBI taxonomy): domain Eukaryota; kingdom Metazoa; phylum Arthropoda; class Arachnida; order Uropygi; family Thelyphonidae; genus Typopeltis; species Typopeltis vanoorti. The sequence goes on along the minus strand of NC_143553.1, from coordinate 72,183,275 downwards.
CCTTTCTGATTCAAATGCAGTCCATCTCTTGCATACATCCAGGCATCCACATAATCCAAGCCTCTCTTATGACACATTCTCGCTACTGTGCCATTCATTGTGGATGATCTCCTCCTCAACCTACATTATCATACCTGCGTAACATATTCACTATCCTTCCTCTTATACTCCTCTGCTATACAACCTCATGCATTAACCTCAGTTCTTTCACCACACAATTCACACTACCTCTCAGGTCATTTGTACCCACTGTAATGATTATCTCATCTCATCTATCTTTTCACCTTACTTAATTGCCATAGTTTCACTGTCTATTCTTCCTACAGGCAAGCACTGCTCTAGCATTTTAGTCTGCTAGAGCAGTGCTTGAATGTGGATGTATGGGATCATTGAATCCCATACATCCATGTCTAAGTGCTCTATTCCTTCCTTGCTCAACTGCATCCTTCACTCTCTCTCCTCTGACACACACACACTCTCTCTCTCTCTCTCTCTCTCAGACTAAATTTCCCAATCTACTGATCTCTTCTCTCACTCTTTTGAACTCATTCTTTATACGTTCTTCTTCTTCATTCAATACTTCTCTCTCTCTCAGCAATCTACTCTCACTTGTCTCTGCTCTCAGTCCACTATCACTCATCCAGTCATTACCATTCTCCATATCTGCTGAACTCCCTAATGTTATCTCCTTTTCACATGATGCTCATCTTCTTCAGCCTTGATCAGGCTACTTGTCTCTCTCTCTGTCAGCATTCACTTGTTTCTGACACTACTTCTGAAGTCTGTTATTCAAATATCCATGCAGTCCAGCTCAGCTCTTCCCATTTCCTACATTTTATGTAGACATGCACTCCCTTGTAGCATCTACATGGTAATCTTGTTTTACTTTAGTGAAGAAGTTATCAGTGCCTATTTCATAGCCTCAGTGCACACTAACATGTAAAGAAAATGTTAATGTTTTTTTCATTTAAAATAAAGTCACCTATAATTGACTTCAATCCTCTTGCTGCTGACTGAGTAAATTTAAGTATATCTTTATGTTTATAGAATGAATTATTAGTTTTATGTTTTACAGTTCTCACATTTCAGTCCCCTTTTAATATCACATAGCATTTTTGTTTATCATATTATATATGTTTTGTAATTGTTTACAGAATTCAATGCTATTATAAAATTAATAATTATGTATAATTGTATATTTTTTTACATTTGATATAATTTATAAAAGATATAGTTTCAGTGCTGTCATAAAATACAGTGTAATAAAAATAGAAAAAAATCCTTAGCTCACCCCCGGTATTAATTTACTTATAGGTTTTCAACCTTTCGTGAGTGAGAGTCATATAAAAAAAAATTAGCATATGATGGTACTCATTGTGCAAGAATATTGAATCTAGTAAGATTATTATTACAGGGATATCTCTATGGAGTCTGAAGACTCATCACAGGAAGCTCACACTAATACTGGGGATTAGCTAAGAATCCATACAATACCTATCATAACTCTCTCCTTGAATACATACATCAACAATGCACTGGCAACTTATATCACTTGTTCACCACTCTCCAAGCAAAAAAAAAAAAAAAGAAAAAGTAATCTTGATATCCTTTAACCACATTTTTGTGTAACTTAAACATTTCTATCATATTATCTATTTTCCAGCCTGTCAATGAACTTCTGCAACCTGCAAACTATCAATTTATCCATGTAAGTAGCATTTCACAGACCACTCGCTATCTTGGTCTTTGCACCTATCTACCCCCCCCCCCCCCCAAGAAACTCAGTTGACCAGATTTATGCCAGTAATCCAGATATGGCTATATCAGTCATGTTATTGGTTATTGAAGAATGCCCTACCAGACCTATGAGCTTCCCTGAAAACTTTTACAATATGTCCTCAAAGCATCAATACCATGTCCACAAATACTCCCTGAAATCTGAACCCAAGTCCATGAAATCTCAAGCCCATCAATTTCTTAGAGTACATTTTAATCAGTGTAGTACACCACTTTTAATCTTTTCATCCCAAAGTGCATAATTTTATCTTTTTGCACATTAATCTGGCATATATTATCCTCTGCCCATACTGTCAGCCTATTTAAAATATTCTGCAAACACTCTCTTTGCATCACCTTGATGAACTACATTTATTCAGTAATCCCTCAGTTATTCAACTGCAGCAGGAAATTAATTTACTGGTCAGTTAATTGCAGGTGCAGTTGGCATTGTACCAGATGTCACTTGACATTACATTAAAAAAATGGCGGTTAATTGAAGTTTCATTTCTGTGAGGTTGGATAATTGAAATATCACTGTACTATACTTTTGCATTAGCAATAAACAACCAAATATTTCCCAGCAAATAATTTCCTATATTATTAATGTGCAAATTAAATAGCAGAAATCCAAACACAAAGCTCTAAGGAACACTGCTAGTCACCTCTCTTCTCCTCAGTTCCACTATCTCACATACTACTCTTTGGTATTTCTCCATCAGCACTCTTTGTATCTACATCATTAGTTTAATATCCATTCCTGTTTGCATAACAGAGTCCTATGTGGTATCCTGTTAAATGCTTTTAAAAAGTCCACCAGTATAATCATGTAGCCATTCCCTTTATCTAACTCAACTGTCACTCTATTATAAAAAAAAAAAAAAAATGTGAGTTAATTACTATGGTATGACTTACCCTTCACAAAACCATCTTTCTCTCATAATGTTATTGAGAGATAATATTTGCATAATGCTTTCAAAAGCATTCTTATTCATCCATTATTCATTCATTCTGGAATTTTGCCTTTAACAACTTTTCCAATACCTTTTACTACCATTCCTGAGTTCTAATTGATTTATAATTTTCTACCTCTGCCTTGCAGTCACCTTTATGTAGTGGAACTATTTTTTTCTCCTTTTATTTTCTTTGGATAACAAAGTCACAGTTCTGGTAAGTACCGTGACTTTGTCACTATATAACTGTGTTAACCAGCCCAGTCAGATGCAATGCCAATTCCTTTGCACAATCTTGTAGTACCATTCCCATATTCCCTTGCATGTTAGGCACACTGACCTAACTCAGCCAAGTAACTTGGTTTATTTGAAATCCTACTTAATGCTCTGATAGGAGAGTTAATCCTATGACTGTCAGTTATATGTATTCTTCTGGCCAGTATGTCTGTTTCCAGGATAAAAAAATAAAATAAATAAAAACAAACTTGGAGGGAAAACTCTGTATGAGACATCTTTACTTGAGATGACTTGATATGGGTCTTCACTTCCTAAATGGGATTCATACCCAAATCTTCTATCTAGAGGTCACATCTTCAGATACCTTGTAATACATAAGCTGATAACATATTGGTTATGTTATTTTGCATTAAGATTTTGCAGTATCTGCATCTATCCACATCAGTTTACCATAAACATGGATGATACACACTTGCAAAGTGATTGCTCAGTAATTCAACTATTTTGTGTACTTTGTCACCTCTCTACCATCAGCATTCATTAAAGTTATCCTTCCTTGGCCATTCTTTTGTTCTACAAACAGAAATAAATGCAAACTTTCATATGTGAGAAGCATATGAAAGGATAAAGCAATCCTTTCATATGCTTCTCACCTCATTTACAGATTTATAAAATCAGCAGATGAGTTAATCAAATATAATCAGATGTCACTAAACATATTTACTAAGTACTGTAAGGTCTTGATGTTTGAGACACATCGATGGGATGCTGCATACTCTATTGGAGAAGTTTTACTGGAGGAAGTAGGGGAGACAAGAGATCTGGGGTTGATGATTGATAGAAACCTGAAATTTAGGGGACATATTGTCACGGTAGTGAAGGTAACACAGAGGATTGCTGCAATAATGAGAAGGACTCTGACCTACAGAGATTAAAGAGTTATCATTCCGTTGTATAAGACCCTAATCAGACCACACTTAGACTATTGTTCTCAGATTTGGTCCCCAGGATTTGAAAGGGATAAATTAACTGTGGAAAGGGTACAAAGGATAACAAAGATGGTTTCAGGACTGCACAATGTTAATTATGAGGATCGACTGAGGGAATGTGGACTGCAGAGTTTGGTGGATAGAAGACGGAGAGGTGATATGATTGAGACTTTTAAACTGTTGAGAGGTGGTTACAGGGATGACACATGGGAGTTCTTTCGCTTGGTTGAACAGCGGGAAGGAGTGATGACAAGGGGCCATCCCTGGAAGTTATGAAAGGAAACTGTGAGTAAGAGGGTGTGGAGTGGTTTCTTTGCATGGAGGGTGGTTGAACCATGGAATGCATTGCCTAATTGAGTGGTGAGAGCGAGAATGGTCAATGAGTTTAAGGAGTGGTATGATAGACTTTGTGTTTCCTAGGAGGGAGGGAGCTCCCATGATGAGTCTTGATAGACTTTGTGTTTCCTAGGAAGGACCTCCCACGATGAATTTTTTTGACTCCATGGAGGCTTGAATAATAATAATAATGAAAGAAAACTCTTTGAGATGTCCTTTGGCCTGCTGGCTAATTTCCTTTGCCTACTTTGGCATACTGGTCACCCTTCTTGCTTGTACTTTCTAAAAACATTTTTCTACCTGATTCTTTCCTGATTTATCCTCCTTCCCTTGGGTATACTGTCTGATATTGCTTCCTTTAGATATCAATTTTCTACATACCGCTGACATCGTCCATTGTTGATTCTTATGTCATGGCAGTGCTTCAAGTTACATCTTAAGCTTGTCTTAATCACCTGCTCTGTATTTCCACACAATATATTCCTTTTTAACTGAAAATTCCATGAGTTTGGCAACAGTTAAGACTTTTGATGCTACTACTCTCTTATTCTGAGTCCTCTTCATCACATTCTGTTTCAAGTAATTATCTCTTGGTTACTATATAAATTCCATTTTTCCCTGTATCCTCCTGGATATAGGTGAAATGGAATTTACTCTGTTTTAGCATAATCCTTACTCCTTCCAATGTGTGCTGCCATACTTGAAAGCCCTCCCCCCCATAATAATTACTCAGCCTACACTCATGTGCCAATTTACAGATATCTGTCATCACATCTTCCATTGCATCTCCTAGGTTTGTAGCAATAATGAACTGTATATTTTGTCCTGTTCACTTGCATTTCACATTGCTTCAAATGCACTGCCTTTCACATCCCTTGTCCTTCTGATATGATCATAAATACTATACACTTTTCACTGATGCCTTTAACTTTGGCCACAGTGCACTAACTAATGCCCAAAACTCTTCTCTCTCTCTCTCTCTTTCTCTCAGACCCAGAGCTACTATTATACAATGTACTGACTACACCATTCTAATTCATTATGAATGGATTACATTAAGCATTTTTTTAAACTCTTATATGCATTTGCTTCCTGATGTCTGCAAACACATGTGTAGAATCCTACCTCATAGTCCCTAAAAATAGAACTTCTATTTTTGATGATACTTCAGTATTAAGTCAATTGAAATGTAAATGATTTGTTTATTTATTTATTTTTGGTATAGTTTCATTTCAATAAAACTTCCTGGGCTGGTGCAGGTTGCAATCAAGTTATTATGTTGTTTAGTGATGGAGGAACAGAAGAAGCTTGGGATGTTCTTTTAAAGTGGAATAGTGACAGAAAGGTAAGTTTTTTTTTTCTTATGAATAACTTTTTATTGCATTTTTGTTTACAGTATTTAAGGAATAACAGCAGAAAACTCGAATTCAACATCTTTGAGATGTAAAAGGTAATGGTCAAAAATCAGCTGATGCTTTTTATTCTCATATAGGGAGTAGGCAAGGCTTTTAGCATTGTCTAACTTTTGGAGACTGGGGTGGGGGTGCAGTTCAGTCTCCACTGGTAGCCAATCAGAGATAGCTGGCCCAAGACTCTCATTAATTATACATAGCATCCAGCAAATAGAGGCAGCTGAGAAGTACCTATCTCATGGTCCCTGATCCCAACACTGTTTACTGTCTGAAAATAGTGTTGGTTCGACAGTCAATTTTTTTTTAGTTTATGGGATCTTGCCCATGCCAGAGATCAACTAACTTGGGAACTGTTGAAAACAGGCTTAATAAAAGTTCTTCTAGTCAGTGCCTAGAATAGAATTTACAGTACTCTTTCTATGGGTGGGTGCCATAGATGGCATATGCCATTTCTACAGAGCTACACAGCTAATCATAGGTAATGGCATGAATGAAAATTTTTCAAGTTTATTAGTTTCATTTACAATAGTTTTAAATTTTTCTTAATTTAAATAGTTTCCATGAACAGTTCTGACAGCCTGCCATTTTATAAATTATTTATTTATTATATTTTATTTCTAATAAAATTCCCATGTTACTCCTCTTAAATATGGCCTTGTCAATTTGCGGAGTATGTTTCTATTCACGCCCTTGAACAGAAACACACTCCACAATAGACAAACAAGACAATGAAACAATGTTTAGAATATTGAAAATGATAGCCATAAAATGTGATGAAAACTCAATCAACATCCACTGACCCTACTTAATCTCCGAGTGTTGGAAACTCCACAACATAAAAATTAGGTCATAACTCCGACCAGTAGGCGATAACACAGGCACCTTAAAGGCAGAAACACCAAGCCGACATGACATAGCTCTACACTTATCCTGAAATGTTTCAATGACGATAGCACGATCGAAATGGCTCGCATCCCATTAACGCTCTCCCCTGCCCCTGTTTCCCATAAAATGCTTCCCCATCCCCAAAAGAAGTGCCCTTAAATATAATAATATATATTATATGTATGTATATATATATATATATATATATATATATATATATAATATTTATAGTATATATATATATATACTATAAATATATATATATATGTATAATATTTATAGTATATATATATATATATACTATAAATATATATCTATATGTATATATATTATTTAAAAAAAAAACAAAAAAAAAAACGGGTTTTCAAATTAATTTCCCACCTACCTCAACCTCCTCCTCCTTTTAAGAGCCTAACAGCAGAAGTATGCAGAACGAAGACCTAACATCCAAACAAGGTGTGTGCAAAATTTCTTCCTCTACTAGTCTGCATATATTTATCTTTAAAATACACCTATAATGCCCTAAGAATTCTTGAGTAAAAAGCCAATGTTTTTAGAATAAGGGACACTTCTGAACGAAAAGAGGCAACAAAAAGACAAAAGATCTAAAGCCCTATTTTGGCGCCAAAAATAGGACTTTAGATCTTTTGTCTTTTGCAATTATATTGTTTCACTCACTCACTGTCGCGTTTACATGTGTGTTGTGCTCTGATGATGCTGAGTTGAAAATCTGCGAAATATTAGCGTTAATAAAACATCCTTGTGGATAAAAGTGTTTGTGGTGTTGTTAATACCGTGAAAAATAAGTCATGAATAACCATCAACGCCTAAGCTTATCAGTTAGATTCATAATACAGTGTGTGTTTTATTTTATTTTTTTATCCCCCCCCCCCTCCCCCCCGAAATTGAGCTTCGTATAGCTGCTTAACATATGTTCAGAAAGCTGTCAAGTCTAATGCATAGGCATGCATGTGTGTGTGTGTGTGCATAACACTGATCCATGTGTAAGCCAAGATGCTGATGTCGATAGAAGGGATCATAGAAATTTTTCTGTGACTTCTGATATTAAAATGATCAATTAAAAGAAATGTGGAAAGGTTATAAACATTCATAAAAAAGATGCTTTCTGAACACTTTATGTGAAGTTATTCATAACATATGATTTTTGTATCATTATGAAACATTTTGCCACTAAAAGTTGTCCATTGTAAATTAACCAAAACCGAGCATGAAAAATCTCAGTAGAGATGCTAAACTACCAAAATTTTCTTCAAATTCCATCTAACTAGAGTGGAGTAATTTTATATAATTTTGAAATGTTTTGTGTAATTTTTCCTCCTCTAAATGGTCTGATTTAAACTATAATTGAAATCACATAACACTTTAAGTAAGGTTCTAAATACCAGACTTTATGGAATTCCATCTGGCCAGAACAAAGAAGTTATTTGTAGCATTTCAAAATCTTCTACCACATACCTAATTTTGTCTTCTAAAATTGAAATGTCTCAATAGGTTTTTGTAATGATCTCAAATATTGAATTTTATGACAGTCGCATTTCACCTTCTTTTTTCTGGCTCAATGGCCTATCACATCCAAGTCACAGCTATGTTTCTAAGAAGTCAAGTAACTTGGCTTCTTAGAAACTTGCATACAGATGAACATAGAAGTCCAGAACCTCGTCTCTATAAGTTGCAGCATTCATGGTTCTGCTAGGAAGCACATACAGATTGGTGCATCTACCCAATGAGATGCCTTTCCAAATTATCATGCAATCTCCAAGTGTCCCTTTCATGGTTATTAGAGGATGATAATGTGCCCCTGGTTCTCTCCAGATCAGAGCATGCCTGGTATTGCTTTGTAAAGCAAATGGGGGAAGCATCTGTAAACAACAGATTCCCATTGGTCATGGGTTCATGAAATGGAGCTGGCCCATTTCAAACATTCTCTCCTGTGGCATGAGGATAGGATCATGCTGACTGCTGGTTGCCTTGCATACAGACCACCTTCATGAAGCCTTTTGCACACATTGGAAGCAGATACCAATGTTCCTGTAGCCAGTGTGAGGTCATACCATAGCCAAATATGAAAAAACTGAAGCCCCAACTATTGCCAAGGAGCTTATAGCAACACTTGACAAAAACAGAAAGGAAAGATAGATCTCAACCATCCATGAACTTGACTTCACCAAATCTAGCCGGAAAAGCTGGTCACCGCTGAGAAAATGGGGGGGGGCAGAACCAACAACATACAAACCACCAGAGGTAACTTCTGATCAAATGGCTAATCGTTTACTGAAAACCTCCAAGATAAGTCCCAGCTCTACCAGGAAAAACTGTACAATCTTCCATCAGAAAAAATCTGAAGAGGGCCTCCCAGCTTCCTGAACTTGTACAGCCAGTTTCCCTTGAAGAGGTACAGGAAGCCTTAAAAAACTCACCAAGATGGCAAATTTGCAGGAGTAGGTGGTATCCTCTCCGAGTTTCTAAAACATCTCAGCTAACGAGGTCAAACATGGCTGGCTGCCCTTTTCTCAAATATTATAACAACTGGAAAACGTACCAAAACTGTGGCAGGAAGCCAAAACAATTGCTGTGCCCAAACCAGGGAAAGATCTAAATAATGTCAAAAATCTACGACCTATCTCCTTGCTTTGCTTCACCTTTAAGCTCTTTGAACGAATTCTCCTTAAAAGAATTTCACCACTCATCGAATGAGCACTCCTGATTGAACAAGCTGGCTTCAGGCCAGGAAGAAGATGCTGTAACCAGTTCCAGGCCCTGATAGCACAGATTGAAGCAGGCTTCCAGAAGAAACATAAATCTGGAGTCACTTTCACCGATCTAACATCAGCTTATGACAGTCTGTATCAGGGGCCTCCTCCTAAAGCTAAGCGGTATCATAAGGTGAAAAGCATTTTCCAACTTTTTGAATCCATTCTCTCCAACAGAAAGATCCAGATCCATATTGATTTAAGAGCAGGTTCAGATTCCTCCACAACAGTCTTCCACAGGTCTCTGTGTTATCCCCCTTTACTATTTAACACCTACATGTCTGACTTACTACATACCAGCTCAAGCAGATGTGTATACGCTGATAATCTCGCTATCCTACACCAGTCTACCTCCTTTGCCAACCTGAAAACAACTTGTACACAGATCTCAACATCCTGGAGGTGTACTTTAAGCAGTGGTACCTGAAGCCAAACCCAACAAAAACTTTTGTCCTCAGCATTCCACCTGAACAATGCAGAGGCAAATCGACACCTCAACCTCTCTTTCTGTAACAGAATGGTAGAACATGAGCCTCACCCAAAATACCTTGGAGTGAGCCTGAACAGAAGCCTAACCTATAAAAGGCACATCACTAACCTGTCCAACAAAGTTAAAATGAGAAATAATATCATCTCACGGCTTGCTGGAACAACCTGGGGGTTGTGGTGCTGATGTCATAAGGTCATCTGCACTAGCCCTTGCATTCTCTGCAGCAGAATACTATGCCCCTGTCTGGGAAAGAAGTGTACACACTAACATTATAGACACCCAGCTATATCTATCATATCTCTTCTTAAATTCATTTACAGACGAAAAACTCACAGCTGAGTCAGGCAATGCATTCCACTCATTCACCACCCTCCAGTCGAGAAACCTCGTTCTCACACACCTGTTAACCACACTTTTCCTTAATTTCCAGGGATGACCTCATGTTCTTCCATCACTATCACACAGCTGAAACATTTCCCCTGCATTAATCTTATAAAAACCTTTTAGTAACTTAAATGTTTCTATCGTATCTCCTCTTCTCTGCCTCTCAACCAACCTCTGCAATCCACAAGTTCTCAATCTATCAATGTAGAGAGCATTTTTTACATCACTCACCAACTTAGTCACTCTCCTCTGAACCCTCTCCACAATCTCCTAATCTCCAAGGAATCCTAGTGACCAGACCTGAGCACAGTAATCCAAATGTGGAAGTATCAATGCTTTATAAAGGGGAATAATAACCTCTCTATCTCTGGATGTTAGTGTGTTCCTGAATAACCAAGTAATCCTATGTGCAATCTTGAACACCTTAGTTATGTGTCCCCAGAACTTCATCTCTCTCTCTCTCTCTCTCTCTCTCCACCAACACCCCTAAGTCCCTAGCCTCATCAATCTCTTGGAGTACTGTTCCATCAGTGTAGTACACAGCTGGTAATCTTTTAATCCCAAAATGCATAACTTTACACTTTTTCACATTGAACTGACATCCATTACCTTTTGCCCATTTTACCAGCTTATTTAAATCATCCTGCAAACTCTCGACATCAGCTTGATTTTTTATTGCGCTACCCAACTTTGCATCATCAGCAAACAACTGAATATCTCCTTTTAAGCCATTTCCTATATCACTTATGTACAAATTAAACAACAATTAGCCCAAGCACAGAGCCTTGAGGCATGCCACTGGTCACCTGCCTCATCCTGGACTCTGCTCCTCCATACACTCTTCTGGTATCTCTCCCTGAGCCATTCTCCTATTCATATCACCAGTTCAGTGTCCATCCCCATCTGCTCCAATTTGTGCAACAGTATTTCATGGGGTATCCTGTCAAAAGCCTTAGCAAAATCCAGAAGTACCACTGTGTAGCCATTTCCTTTGTCCAACTCAGATGTCATTCTATTATAAAAAGCTAATAAGTTGCTAAAGCAGGAGCGACCTTTAATAAAACCATGTTGGCCCCTATAGAGTATCATATCCTGATCCACCCATTCTTGAATTTTATCTTTAACCAACTTTTCCAACACTTTTACAGCACTTTACCACCACTCCTGAGATGGGGATTGGTCTGTAATTAACTACTGCAGTTTTAGAGCCACCTTTATGCAAAGGGACTACTTTGCCTTCCTTCCACTCCCTAGGGACCATACCAGAGTTCAAGCTTAAGTTAAATAACCAAGTAAGAGGTGTTGACAATTCCTTTGCACAATCACGCAACAACCGAGATGATATTTTATCTAAACCTACAGCAGTGTTTGCATTTAAATTTTGCAATATACTAAGTCCTCTGATTTCTTAACTTCAATTCTCACATTAGTTATTGCTACAGGTACAGAGATATCCTCACTTGGATGAATAGACTCTTGAAAAGTGATCACTCAGTAACTCTACTATTACATCCGAATTTGTCACCTCAATATCATCAGCACCCACTAAAGTTGCCCTTCTGAAGTCATTCTTCCTTTTACTTGCCACATAGCAGAAGAACTCTGGGATTATCCTTGATCTCCTTGGCTAAGTTCTTCTCATAATCTGATTTAGCTTTTCTTACTATGCTGGTAACCTTCCTAGCTTGAGCCTTGTGCTGCTCATGGGTGTACTGATTGCCTTTCTCCTTTTAAATTCTCCCTAACATTTTCTTTTTTTGCAGATCAAGCTTGATACTACTGCTCATCCATCTAACTCCTACCTTGTTTGTCTTTCTGATCATGAGGACACAATCTGATATTGCCTTCCTCAGATACCCACTGATTTTATCCCATGCACTGCTAACATCTTTACCCTGCAATATATTCTGCCATGGGACTGCCACAAGCTCGCTCCAAAGCTTGTTATAATTGCCTAACCTGTAGTTCCATATATACTTCTTAATCCACAAATTTTGCAACCTCCCAAGTCAATACCACATGATCGCTCTCACCAATTGGAGGTAATGCGGACACCTTACTTATGCATATATCATCTGGACCAATGACCAGGTCCAAAACTTTCACAGAGAAGACAAGCCTCGATTAAAGTATTTAATAAACTGAGCAACTCGCTCCTATCCCTGCACCAGACTCTCATATATCCACCTAGTCTTTGCCTAAAATCAAGAAACCCTTTCTGGTCTATGGACAAGCTCTCTTCAGGTGCCTTTCCATCAACACCTGACATGTGGAGAGAACAATGGTCCAACAATCTTCCAATAAATAATTTCCTGGTTGAAGATCCCTGTGCTCTGCAGCCTGGTTCTGATCCATCGTCAACAGAATCAGAACTAACCAGGGAAGATGTGGCTACATACTACATAAATGGAGACTGTCAGACCACCCTTATTGTGACCGTTTCCCTGTGGCCCAGACGATCACTCATATTGTGAATGACTGTCCAAGGTGCCAATTTCATGGTGGTTGCTTCCAGGTGACAGATGAGGTCCTGGATTGGCTTTTCTGGTCTGGACATTGACCTGTAGCTGCTTTTGCCATAAGCATAAATAAATAAATAGCTGACTTAGGGTAACACTCCTGTTTCAATGAGCAGATAATCAAATATATCAGTTACTCACTTCAGTTGAGCTCATTGCCTTCATTCACTGTATCCTTGAGAAGCTGCTTGCGACTGTTAAAGTAGTTTCATAGTCTGTGAACTATGAAACAACTCGCATGCCAATATCTGGCTAACTCTGTCTGACTTTTGCCAGCGTCTAGTGTTATGATAGTCTCGCCACTTGAATTCATTGGTTAAATGATGTCGTTATCCAAGAATTTTGTTATTACAAAATGCGTTGTTCTCACTCCAGATACAAAAGTCAAAACTACTTCAAAATGCCTGCTTTTATGGTGTGGCTCATTTGCATATACCATTGACAGTGCTACTCATTTTTGTATGATAACAAGACTCAGTATCACTTTTTGCATAATGTATATGACTTTCTTATGCCCCCCTCCAAGTTATTGTGATTTTTCTCTTTATTCCTTAAGCTATGGAAGGCAGTGTATTAGTAGGTAATGTGTCGGCTTGATGTACCTAATTTAAATACCAAATGCATATAATCAGTATACAGGAGTATAAAAGCAAACTGCCTTGCCTGGTGTTGTACTACCCAAGTGATTACTTACACTTAGGCTCGGCGATAGTTTTTTCGGCATGAAACTCTATGGATTCGATGGATTTTGATCCGAGTTTCGTACCCGGCTATAAAATAAAATGGGATTTACCATCTCCCTTTAACTTGCCTTGCTTTTAGTTTAGTTTATTTACATGATGGTAAAATAGTTTGTAAAAGTGATCTGAGGCTAGTTGATGTTTGAGAAACTAAAGTTGTTCCAGATTATTGCAAAATTAAAGAGTTATCGGCATTTCTAATAGCCATCAAATTGATTGAAAAGTTTGAGGTAATATCTTTCTTCAGGTGTGTGTTTTGTTAATGCATCTTTAATTTCATGGGTCATCAATTCCCCTTTGGTCACAAATCTTGGAATGATTGGTATAATTTGTATTAATGTATCTTGAAGCTTTAGCAGTTATAACTTCATTTCAGTTTATTTGAAGTGTTTTATTGTGTACAGTTACACACTGATGTGTAGATTAGTTTTCTTTTGTAACTTGATTTCAGTTTATCTGAAATTGACGGCCTGGTTGGCAGTAGTTAGCGTATCTGCTCTCCAGCAAAAAGGCTGCAGGTTCGTGGGCATGGATGTTTATGATTGTCTGTGGAAATACTATTGGTGGTAGTGGTTGTGGATGCTAGATGACGTTGGTGTAGTTGTAGTTAGTTGTAGTTGGTTGGTTGAGTTGTGGAGACAGAGATCTGTAGAGTTGGTGCTCTAACTCGATGAGTCTGTGGACTCCCTTGATGTGTCACGTAATAATAATTATTTGTCTCAAGTATTTTATTGTGTACAGTTACACACTGATGTGTAGATTATTTTTCTTTTTGTAACTTGATTTCAGTTTATCTGAAGTGTTTATTGTGTATAGTTACACACTGATATGTAGATTATGTTTCTTTTGTAGCTTGATTTCAGAGTATCTAAAAAAAAAAAAAAAATCAGCTAACACCTTTTTATTCCCGTATACGGGGAGTAGGCGAGGCCATTTAGCCCTATCTAACTTTTGGAGACTGAGTGGGCAGTTCAGTCTCCACTGGCACCAATCAGAGATAGATGGCCCAAGGCTATCACTAATTAAGCGGTACATAGTGAAGAGAGATGGCTGAAATGTGCCGCCATCTCATGGTCCCTAACCCTAACACAATATATTTAATGTCTGAAAATAATGTGGGTTCTACAGTCGATTTTCTTGAGTTTACAGGACGAAAAACCCGAGTTTCCGGGAGGAAAAACCTGCTTGCCCGTGCCAGAGATCGACTAACTCGGGAACTGGAAGTATTTTATTGTGTTCCATAAAAAAAAGCATATGGATAGGAATAAATATGAGAGTTGTTTCAAAAGTTTGGTAAAAAAAATAAGTTAAACACATTTTTTTGGAAAAAATCACCTTTATTTCTCAACATAGTCTTCATAGAGGGCTACACATTTGGCCCTTCAAGTTTCCAATTTTTTCATCCCATCTAAAAAAGTAGGATTTGTTCAAATTGTGCAAAATAGTCATTGAAAGCCTTGATGACATCCTCGTTCAAAGAAAATTTTTTTTCCACCCAGCCAAATTTTTAAGTTTTGTAACAAGAATAAGTCACAAACAGCCAAGTCTGGAGAATATGGTGGATGTGGAACCAATTTGAACCTGAATTCCACTGTTTTGACTGCTGCTTGGACTCAGGTGTGTAGTGGTGGATCCAAGTTTCATCTACAGTCATTAATTGATGCAAAAAATACTGCTAATTGCGATCCAAACACTGCGTTGAAATGTCTTTTTGCATGCGTTTTTGATTGACAGTCAACATTCGTGGCACCCATCACGCAGCTTTTCCATGCGAAATTTTTTGTGCAGGATATTATACATCCATTCAGTTGAGATGCCTACAATCTCAGCAATCTCACGCACTTTCACTTGGCGGTCTTCCATAATGATACCATGGATTTTGTCAATGACTTCCTTCGTGGTGACTCAGTCGGGTCCCCAGAGAATGCTTCATCTTTGATGGACTTATGACCACATTTAAACTCATTTATCAAAAAATAAATAGTCTTTAATGCTGGTGAAGAGTCCCGATAAATGGTGTCTAACTCGGATTTGATCTGCACGGCCGTTCACTTCTTGAAATAAAAGAGTCAAGACCTACCGGGCTGGTAGGTCATGACTGATTATATGCAGTTACCCTTGTGTTGCACTACCTTTAGGTGAGAGCTACCTACCCAATGGTAGTGTAATACAAGGGCAACTCGTAGCAAAGGTGGAGGAAGCATCACGCATTTCATCGCCTTCCAAAAATCATCACCCACCAAGCACCTTTTCGAATTTTATGTCACATCCGTGACATAAAAACGCTTCAAATTTTGTCTTATCTTAAATTCCTGGAAACCTCTAATTAAAGTAACTTTAATGTAAAAAAGATAAATAAAGAAAGAAAAAATAATTTCATGAATATATAGAGTAGATATTTATAATCCTGCATAATCATAAATAAACTAAATAAATCTAACGCCTTTTTATTTTATATAGAGTAGATAACAATAACTTGACATAAAAATGTGACATAAAAACCACTCTCCAAAAAATGCCGATTGGGATGATCTTTACAACTTCTATGCTCCATTTTCTTTATTGGGGTGCTGCTTTCTTTCTGACCCAAACATATGTACTGAATGTGTCACTGAAATAATTTTCATAGGTATGGAAACATTTATTCCCCAGTCCACTCTACATTCCCAGCCTCTAACCTAGCCTCAGTTCTCCAGAAAGTGTGCCAAGGCTGCACAAGTGAAAAATTTAGTATACCATAACTGGCTTTTATCTAAACTTCCATTTTCCTTTACTGTTTATGCTAAAGCATGGAATAGTTGCAAGATGATTATCAACTCATACAAAATGGAATTTGAAAGAGCTAAAAGCAGGAAATTTGCATCCTGTCCAAATATCAGTCATGCCTTCTGGTCTCTTGCCAAAGCCATCTGCCATAACTTCTGTCCATCGCTGCTTCCACCATTGTTACACTCAGTTGGTTCTATTGGATCATCACCCACAGAAAAGCCAGCCTCCTGGCTTCCTACTTCTCTTCTAATTTATACATGGTCGATCTTTGAAAATACTCAAAGACCAACCATTCCACTCACCACACAGTGGCCTTCTTGGCACTTTGCCAGAAAGAAATAAGAAAAATTTTATCCATTTACTAAAAAAAAGTCTCCTGACCCTGATGACATTTCTCCAATTATCCTAAAGATGTGTACACCAAAGTTAACTCTCATTCTGTGTTACATTTTTATGTTTTCAAATTACACTGGTTTTTATCCCTCAGCATGAAAATTAGCCCACATAACAACCTATTCCCAATCAGGGTGATACATCCTTACTATAAACTGCCACCCTGTTTCACTTATCTCATTTCACTTACTACATCTTAAGCAAAGGAGATAGCCATCAACATTCAACCCCTATGCTACCTTCACCTTGAAAGTGCTAATAAATAAATGATCGCTTCTGCTGCTTACCTATATCACTCATCTCTGGATGAATATCATGGAACAATCTAGGTGAGTCTCAGATGGTTGCTCTTGATATCTCCAAGGCTTTCAATAGGGTCTGGCACAAGGATTCATTGTGCTTCTCATTTGACATATCCCATGACTTGTGCAACTGGATTGACAGCTTTCTGATTGGACATATATTATGTGTGATGATTGATGGTTTGTTATCCTCTAATTATTATTATTATTATTATTTGACACCTCCAGGGAGTCCAGACTTATCGAGGGAGGGCACCTGCTCTACAACTCAATCCACCAACGCCATCTACTGACGACCACCACTAGTATTTCCAAAGACAATCACAAACATTCATGCCCACAGCAGGATTCGAACCCACAGCTTTTGACTGGAGAGTGGATATGCTAACCACTCAGCTTGCCAGGCTGACAAATTATGCCACTAATGCTGGCATCCTGCAAGGCTCTGTTCTCTCACCTGCTCTTTCTTATCTCAATATCAATGACCTACTCCAGTTGACTACATTTCCAATACACAGCTTTTCTGATGACAGTGTACTACACTCCTACTTCTCATTCATTAAACCATATGTTACACAACTTCCAGAATAGCAACCTCTGTTACCCTAAATTCTTACAACCATTCTTCAGTGGGGTTCAGACGGCCTTGTCAGATTCATTGCTAGCAAAATGCGGCCTGCCTTATTTCCTATTCTTGCAGTCTTACTCTTCACAAAACTCAAATCTCTATACAAGATGAGATCTTTCTTCATGGGATTACACTGTCATCAAATCTCTCTTATTATTTTTGAATGCCAAAGAAGTTTGGCATTCAAAAATAAGGATTTCTCATTTGTTCAAGGCATTACTATACTTAACAATTGTTAATCCTCTACAAATCTGAAATCTGTCCAGCCATTGGATACTGTTCTCACACATCTGGGGGCACTCCTCATAGTTTCCTAAAAATACATCACTCAGCACAGAATAGAGCAATTAGGTTGATTAATGACTCACTCTCAATTCACTTCACCCACTTCACCCACTCTCAAGCAGGCATTCAGTTCCTGCTGCTTGCATCTTCTATAAATACTACCACAGATGGTGCTCATCTGAACTGACATCAATAATTCCTCTATCCACTGTTAAATCCATTAAAACACATGTAGTAACTACTCAACATCCCTTCATAGTTCAACTTCAAACCCACTAAGCAAATTTGTTCTCCTCCTCTTCATTTACCTCCTCTCTACTGCCATCTGGAATATTCTCTGATCTTATGTGTTTTCCACAGAATACAGTCTACAGATGTTCAAACTAAATTTGAACAAATTCCTTTTCACCCACCCATGCAACTATTGCACTATAGGCTACTCAACCTCTTGTGTATGGGATTATCATATAAAAAAAAGTAAAACATAATCATAAGGATAGTATGTAATTACTTATTTATGAAATACAGTAAAAGTTTGATGTAATGAGTATGGTCTGGGAAGAAGTCAATTATTATAAGTGCTTTTGTTAGCATGGTCAATGTAATGTTAAAAAAAAGATTTTTTTGGTTGTAAATTTTGTTAGCACTGTCATTACCAACAAATTGCTTTTGCTCATTTTCCACAGTCATATAAATGTTTCATTCCATTTCAGGATAATTGAACAGAACTGTAATATAAGAAGTGAAAATGTTTATAAAGATGATCAGTCACATGAACTAAGTGGCAATATTTCTGTAGAGTAGCTCTTGTTTATGTTGTGTGGTGGATAAATGTAGTGTGCTGAGAAGGATTGTGACAGTTTGTCCAAATCATCATTATTCAACTTGGTAGCCAGTTTCTTCTCCATTTTAGGATATAACAGTAAAACAGTTTTTCCATAGGCTGGCAGCCAGATAGTACACAGGACCAAATCTGATGGTAATGCATCTGTTGGAGGCTTCCTGATCAGCTGGCAAATAATTCTGCTGCCACTTACTCCATCAGGTCATGCTTGGAAGAGTTAGCAGTATGGGGGGGGGGGCACTGTTTGAAGCTACACTTGGACTGGAGTCCAGGCACTCCTGTGTAAGAGTTATGTATACACAAGTCCCTGGGAATGGAAATGGGAATATCAGATTTTGCAAAAGCATATGTTCCTCTCTTTTGTAGAAAGCATCATGCAGGATGCTAGTTGGAGTTCTCGTAACAATAGGTGATCAGGTTTTGATGTCTTTAAGTGGCTGTGTACTGATGTCTCACATCTTGGTGAAATGGATATTGAAGTGTTTTTATGGGAAGAAATTTCGGTGGGGAGTTGGGACATATTTTTATTATTTTTTCAAATTTTTTGTTGTATTTTTCATATTTTTAGATGTTTTTAAATTTTTTATTAGAAATATTTTTGTATCTGCAGTTAAAATGCTAGTATTTGTATGATTGACTTTAATATGGAGAATTGTTGATTGAGGAAACAAAATCTGATATTCCTTGCCAAAGGCTATCCAACCTGGAATACCTGCTTTTTGATCTGCTCTGGCTCAAGATTTTCTTGCCTCACTAGATAATCAGAATACTAGTTACTAGGTGAGGATTCTTTAGTATTTACCAGAATACTAGATAATCCTCACCATTCTTCCAACATTCTGGACCTTTTCTTAACTAGCTCTCCCTCCAAATAAATTGTGAATGGAAAAGGCAGACCTCTTCTCTCACCTTGGGAACTCTGACCACAATTTTATTCAAGTCTTATTCTCTATAGTTCATCCTTCTCCCAGCCAATGCCAGCCTGATACTCTGTGGTACCACAATTGTGCCAACTGGGATGACCTTTGGAATTTTTATGCCTCTTTTTCATGGTCAGACTACTGCTTTTGCTTTCCTGATCCAAACATCTGCACTGAGCTAATAAATAAAATAAAATAATCCTCACTGGAATGAGAGCCTTCATTACACACCCCCCCCCCCCACACACACACCTGTATTCAAAGCTCTGGTTCTCAAAAAAATGCATCTTTGCAGTCCATGATAAACATGCAGCATATGTGAAATGGCTTATATTCAAAACTCCAAGTTTTCATTCAACTAGCATAACAGCCCTAAACAAGTGTAAAAAAAAATTATCAACGATTCCAAAGCAGACTTCATAAGAATGACATTCTTTGAACTTGACTCCTGCTCAACTGGTAGGTGAGCCTTCTTGTCTCTTGGTAAGGCTGTTAACAAGGGACCAGAAGATCCCTTGTTGCAAACAAAAAATTGTTATAAAGTTTCTTTGTAGCTTAGATGGGATTTGAACATAGGTCTTTTAGGCAAAAGAGCATCATTTGATCACCGAGGTACTGAGATTTTCACTTTTATAGTGTAATATGAATTATTTAATTTCAATTATTAATGAGCATTTAAATAACTCACTTATTGAACAATATGCTGTAAAAGTCCTATAGAAAATTTGAAAAATAAGACATTTAATAAAAGTATTATGAAACCTTACAAATATTCTGAGGATAGTTAATAAATTTAAGGAATATCATCCACTGTTCCCTTTTTAACTGAACTATGTTGTGAAGCTGATAGTAGTCATTGGTTGGGATTCATTATTTTTGCTTGCTATTAACATTTTTAAATTATCGTACTGGTCATCAGAATAAGAAATTTGTTCTTTCGCATTTTGAGATTAAATATTTTTAAAAGCTTATTAATGCAACTCAGTTATATACATAAATGTATCCTGGAGTCAAAAGATCCCTTGATTCTACCTACATGAATACAACCTTAGTTACAATTTACCAGATTCACATAGCTCTGCTGTTCAGTGCTGGTGCTCTTGCGAGATCACACGCATGTGTATAAACATAGCTAGAACCGAAGCGTGGACTCCAGTTTGAACTTAACTGTAGTTGTTTGATAGCTCTGTTGTTGTTAGTGTGTAATGTTTCTGTCGGTCTTTTTTTTTTTTATATATATATATATCTTTCTACTTTGACACCTGACAAAGTTGGCTTACCAACGAAACTAGTTGTGTCCATATTAAACTTTTATTCTTAATTATCTTGGTGGTTTAAGTCATTAAAATTATTGAACATGTTCATAAACCGAGTCAATTTGCATACAAATAATAATAATATATATTATTATTATTATTTGGAAGATCATCACACAGATTAAATATATATATATATCTGAATTTTAAATTATAAATTTTCTAGGTGCTTCATGCCACCATTAAGCAGGGTAATGATTTCACACGTTTGCGCGGTTAGCCTAGTGACTGTGCGCTTCACAACCATATGCCTGGGGAAGGATTACCCTAGGTTCGATTCCCATCGGAGACGTGCAGAGCTTAAGGATCTTCCTCAGCCATAGCCAAGTTAGCCGGTCTTGGGTGTGGACAGCAGGGTTTTTCTCCAGTTTATCTTGGGGTTTTTCATCCCGCAAAGCAGGCAAACAGGCCTTGAGAACTCGACACGACAGGCATAGGATACACCGGGGTGTAGGGCTGACCACCTTATCCTGTGAACGGTTTGAGGTCCAATGATTAATAAACCCTTGATACTGCAAGGTAAAGGAGGGAAAAGAAGATGAGATGATTTCACACCAGGAAATGAAAATTGTGCCATAGTGGTATTTGAACCCACATCCTGTTTGTTTAACAACAGAGATTATCCACTTATCTTGCAAATCTGAGGGAGAAAATATATATGCTTGATTAGGATGAAGCTAACAGTGACATATTTTGCAGAATTCAGAACATAAGTTATTCCATGTTTCAATTCCATCTTTGCTCCCTCCTGAAATGACACAGAATCAGAACTGTACACAAATCTCTAAATAATATTTCTACCTGCCCAAGACAAATTAAGGATTGCCTAGACCCTCTCTCCTTCCCAGAGAACTAGTTTATTAAGGGGAAAAAAAACAAAAAAAACATCTGGAATGAAGAACCAAAAAGGGGACTATCTCAACATGCCATAGAGAGAGAGAGAGAGAGAGAGAGAGACCACTTCATAAGATGGAAGAAAGCCAAGCTATGTCACGAATCCTATTTTAAATTGGAGAAACTTTTCCTGGAAGCAGCACAAGTTCTACAGACCCCGGTTAACAGAATGGATGACATGATTTTAAACAGATATTGGTACACTGTGCTTTCTATGCACCTGCATTAACAATAGGAATCACCACAGAGAGCATTGGCACTCACTATGTATGTGACTTTCCCTTCTTATTGAGGCCATTTTAGTTTCTATCTTCAGTTGTGCAGTGTTAAATTGCCTCTGCTAATGCAAGCTTAACCTAGCAAAATATCAGCTGTAAATAATTAGTAAATTATTTATTTACATCCCATTGTCTATGTAGTTTTCTGTTCCAGAAATTTTGAACAGAATGTTCGAAATTTCTGGAATTTCTTTTTTAATCATAATTTAAAATAAATCATGTTAAAAAGTGATATATGCAGTTATCCATTTTTTACAGCAGGTAGTAGCCATTATCATCAGGCTTCTGATAATAACTGTAGCTCTAATCCTTATAATTAGAGGGCTGCTTAATTTAAAACTGAATAATGTAATTTTCTGTATTACAATTATAATTTTTAAAATTAGCTACAAAAAATTGTTTTGTATTTTTCTTGTATTAGATTCGTGTATTCACATATGCTGTTGGACCTCATCCAATTCCATATGCCACCTTAAAAGGAATAGCATGCAGTAATCGAGGTTAGTTTTTTTTTTTTTTTTCAAAAATCTTGGAACTGCTAAGTATCATAATAGACATTTCCAGAAAGTCAGGAACTCATTGAGGTATGATCCTTTGTAGTTCATATAATATGTATATATATGAACCTAAATACTTATGTTCATTAATACATACATATCCTAAATACTCATTATACCTTTCCTTGAAAACATTCACTGAACTCACATGCACAAGTCATTTACTGGCAGCTTATTTCATTCACTCGCTACATGCCATGAGAAGAATCTGGACTTCACATGCTTTCTGACCACACCTTTACTCAGCTTGAGTGAGTAAAGGTTTACATGAGCTACAAAATTTCCCTGCTGTATATCATGTTCATTGGAAACCTTTACTAACTTTGATGTGTATGTATTTACTAAGATCCCTTTGCTAACTCGGATGTGCATGTGCATGCCATTGTATTTTTAAAATTTTGCAGACACCATTCTTTCAGTCTAGTAATTTAATTTGTTTAAATTAAAGTGTTAAAATTTGAAACTACACCTATTAGTTTTGCAGACCTACTGTTGCAGAAAACTGGTTGCTTCATGAGGACTTAACATTTAAAAATATATATAAATAGATAACAGAGTTTTCCAAACACTGAAAAACCATGACAAGAAAAAAATAAATTCATGCTAACAATAAATGTAAAGCCACATGGCATATGTTAACTGTCTGCAGTTAACGACTGAAGATGATGAGGAAACTGTAGAAAAGATTCAGGTGCTGCGTCTTTTCAACTGTTTCCTCATCTTTGTTATGAACCCAAGTGACTGTATCTGAGCACAGTCTCCAAAGGTGTTCTTTTCAAAGCATTATAAAGTGGGGAGAATAACTTACTTATTTCTAAATTTTTATGTTCTGTTTAACATTGAAGTTATACAATGTAATAATATAATTACCTTAACAGAATGGCCTCTAAACTTTAACTTACTGCCAATATCATCCTTAGGCATCTTGCTTCATCATCCACTTGTTGTTATTTCCCATCAGTATAAAATATTCAGTCTGTGTTGCACTTTGTTCAAAATGTTCAAAAGTCTGTGTTGCACTTTGTTCAAAACCTTGCACTTAGCAACATTGAACTAGCACTCTTTAACATTTGCACATAGAATTAATCAGTTCAAGTCAGCTCGCAAGAATTTTATATCGTATATGTCCCTTACCCACTGTCATTAATATACAAGATAAACATCAGTGGTTCAAGCACAGACTCTATTGATATGCTACTGATATCCTCTTTTTCTTGAACTATACCTCATACAAAACTTTACCATACTTTCAAATTGGAGAGACTTTTCCTGGAAACAACACAAGTTCTACAGACCCTGATTAACTGCAGCAGAATGGATGACATGATTTTAAACAGATTTTGGCACCCTGCTCTTTCTATGCATCTGCATTAACAATAGGAATCACCACAGAGAGCATTGTCGCCCACTATTAAGGATTAAAAACACTATTTAATTCTTCTAATATTCTTCTCTAAGTCACAGAGAGTACAATATAAACTTCTAAAACACACACACACACACACACACACACTCGCTCTCTCTTAGTGAAGTGTGTGTGTGTGTGTGTGTGTGTTTGCTGCGTAATGTTGTCAAAGTAAGTTGCAATTTAATAAACAATTTTAAAAAAATACATACTAACCGCAGTTAGCGAACTAACAAAGGCTTTCAATAAAATGAAACTAAAGTAGCAATAGAACTACAGACAGCTACAAGCAACCAGGAACAGGTTAACTTAGCTCAGCCTACTCGGCTATACTATCAAGTCGTTAAAAACAATGATAAAAATAAAGACAAATTTGAAAACAATCAAGTGATATAAACTAATAGTGAAACCGATAGCTCAACTAAACAGTGAGGGAACTAAAAATATCATAAAAGAAAAAATAGACCTAAGGAAAATCAAAATCGGAATAACAAAAATGAAAAGTATTAATAATGGAGGAGTCTTGATTGAATCCAAAGAAAAGACTGACATAGACTTGCTACATAACGAAAGAACGAAGGAATGCAAAGACACATTAGTAGCAAATCCCAGCAAGAAATATCTTCCAAGACTAATTATATATGATATTCCCAGTGAAATTGATACGAACAACGCAATCGACTCAATCCGCATGCAGAATAAAGAACTGTTCAGAACCGATACAAAAGCTGACACAGAAATTTATCATGATAAATAAAAAAACAAACAAGTGAAACTTAATTATTGAAGTTGATCCAACAGTGAGGATAAAATTGCTAAAAACTGGTGTCAAAATGCTGTGGAGAATTTGCCATTGTGCAGACTATGTAAATGTTCTGAGGTGCTTTAACTGCAATAAATTCTACCATCACACATGAGACTGCAGGGGAAAAACCACCTATCCATTCTGCTCTAAAGAATATAAGTTCAGCGAGTGCCCACGAAATAAGTCCGAGATGAACTGTATAAATTGCCAAAATCACAACAAGCCAAAACCAAAAATAACTGCAAATACATGGCACTAAGCAAAGATTGCCCGACATACAACTACTACAGACAGCTCAAAATTCAAAACACATGTTATGGAAAGCAATAATAAAGATAGCAGAAACAGCACTACTTCCCTGGCATGCCTTCAAATAAATCTTCGACGCTCTATAAAGGCTCATAAATAGATAAAATATAGGACTAGCATTAATACAAGAACCCTACAACATCAACAACAAAATATGCGGCTTTCCAAGTAATTATAAAATATTTTCAAAGGGGGTCAGAAAGAAAGCGAGCTGCAATACTAGTGATCAACCCTGAAGTCGAAGCAATATTAATTTCTCAGCACAGCAGTGAGGACTCAGTATTTATCCAAATTACATACAGAGGAATTAAAACTTTTGCTGCAAGTATGCATCTAAACTATCACGCTGACATAAAATACGATCTAGAAAAACTGGGCAACGTCGTGGATTTTACCATCAATGCAGTTCATGGGGACTCTGCATCAGCATTAAAGACCATTTATTATTGGATAAATGAGCAAAGATGAAGCGTGCTTCTGACACCCGACTGAGGTCACTATGAAGGAAATGATTGACAAAATCAATGGTATCATTATGGAAGACCGCTGCGTGAAAGTGCATGAGATTTCTGAGATTTAGACATCTCAACTGAACAGGTGTGTAATATCCTGCACAAAAAATTGCACATGAAAGAGCTGTGTGCACAATGAGCCACAATTGTTCTGGCTCAAAAACAATGCGAAAAGACAATTTAACGCAGTGTTTGGCAATGTTTAATTGCAATTTGCAGTATTTTTTACATCGATTCATAACTGTAGACGAAACTTGGATCCACCATTACAAACCTCAGTCCAAGCAGCAATCCAAACAGCAGACAATGACTGGTGAAAGAGCACCAAAAAAAGCAAAGATTGTTTTATCAGCTGGGAAGGTGATGGTCACTGTTTTTTAGAATTCCCAAGGAATTACCATGATAGACTATTTGGAAAAGGGGAAGACAATAACAGGAGTCTCTTATGTATCATTGTTGGACCATTTAAAAGAAGAACCAAAAATAGAACGGCCATGATTGGTGCACAAAAAAGTGCTCTTTCATCAAGACAATGCACCGTCCCACACATCAGCCATCGCAATAGCAATATTGCACAAATTGAGGTTTGAATTGGTTCCACATCCACTGTATTCTTCAGACTTGGCTGTTTGTGACTTCTTCTTCTTCCTAATTTTAAAAGTTTGACTGGGTGAGAAAAAAAATTTTTCTTGGAACGAAAATGGTATCAAGGCTGTCAGTGACTGTTTTGCACAATTTGGCAAATCCTACTTTTTAGATGGGATGAAAAAATTGGAAACTCACTGGACCAAATGTGAAAATCTCGATGGAGACTATGTTGATAAATAAAGGTGATTTTTTCCAAAAAAATGTGTTTAACTTATTTTTTTACCAAAATTTTCAAACACCAGTCATACCTAGGCACAATTTTTGGTGAAGATTGTAAATTAAATATGGAAATCGATAACAGAATCAACAGCTGGTATGGTTGGAAGTGAACTAAATAACTTTATATGGATATGAGAGAAATTAGTCAAAACACTAAATTAGCTGTATTCAAGACAGTTTTCAAAACAGTTTTAACTTATGGATCTGAGAGATGGATTAGAAATAAAACACATTACCAAAGATTAGAGATTATAGATATGGGAGCCCCAAGAAAGATTAGGGGCATGAACAGATGACATCGTATAAAAAACGAGGATATTAAGAAAAAACTTGGCATTGTTATCTAGGAATGTGTTAGCAAAGCTAATCTCAGGCGGTATGATATGGTCACTTAAACAGAATGGGAGAGGAAAGATTAGTAAAACAAGTGTTCTCTGCCAGGTTGTTAGGAAAAAGACCCAGAGGAGGACCAAGTTATAGATGAATTGATACAGGAAAAAGTGCCTTAGAAGACAGAAATATAAGATCTGATAATGTTGGAGTCTTTGCTGATAACAAATTGATTTGGAGGAAAATTGTTGATAGGAAGTTCGTAATGATATAAGTTTTTCATTTAGTACTATCATAATATTCTGTACATCCCTTTAGGGTACATGTCAGGAATTTGATAATGATGATAATGACTCCAAGGAATCCTTAAACTCATTGAGGGAGGCCCTAAACATCATGTCAAGAACTATCCAACATTTGCATAGTATCTGTCATAACTTGCTTTGAACTCATCCACAGTTATGGCATCCACAACAGACTCTGCAACCTATTCCACTCATTCACTACTTGCCAAGTAAAAAACCTAGTTCTGATACCTTTGTTAACTACACTCTTACTCAGTTTCCATGGATGGCCCCTAGTTCTCCACCACCAGACCTGTTCTTTAAAATTTTCTCTGAATTAATCTTGCAAAACCACTCAGTAATTTTTGTCTCAATCATATCACCCCTTTTCTGACTATCAAGCAGTATCTGTAACCCACAAATCTTCACCCTATTCTAGTAAGGTTTATTCCATAGACCTGCTACCATCTTGGTCACTTGCCTCTGGATCCTCACCACCTCCTTTTCATCACCAAGAAACCTAGCTCCCAGATCTGCACACACAGTAGTCAAGATTTGGTCTTATCAAGGTTCGATAAAGAGGAACAATAATCTGATTTTCTCTGTTCATCAAAGTGTTTTTCAGTAACCAAGTAATCTGATGAGCTGCTTTAGCCGCTTTTGCTATGTATCTCCTAAACTTTAACTCCTTATCTACTAACACTCCCAGTCTCTGACTTTATCAATTTCCTGGAGTACAGTTCCACCAATATGGTATACAGCTAGTAATCTTCTCACCCCAAAATGCATAACCTTACAGTTTGCCACATTAAACTGACATCCATTCTCCTTTGCCCAGTCTGCTAATCCATTCAAATCATCCTGCAAAATTTTGACATCATTTGTAATAACTATTGCTCTATGTAACTTTGCATGATCAACATATAACTGAGCAGTTCCTCTCAGATCCTTTCCTATAACGTTAATGTACAAATTAAAGAATAGCAGTCCTAGAACAGTGTGTCACACCACTACTCACAGGCCTTCTTTTGGACTCTACACCTGAATAAACTACTCTCTGATATCTCTTCATCAACAACTCTCCTATCCATTTCCATTTGCTGCAATTTACTGATAAGAATTCCATGTGGTATCCTGTCAAAGACCTTTGCAAAGTCCATCAGAATCACTGTAAATCTATTACCTTTATCCAACTCAGTCGCTGTATTACGAAATTGAGCAAGTTACTGAGGAATGACCAACCCCTTCACAGAACCATGCTAATAACATTAATAATAATTATCACAGAACTTAATTACATTAATTCTGTGATAATTACAGAATTAATGTAATTCTGTAATTATCACAGAATTGTTGTTCAACCTAAACACTTTCTTGACTGAGAATACCATGTTTGACAATCTACAAGATCAAGACCTCATAGTCACTTTCCATAGCCAGAGGCAAAGTGTTGCATTGTTATGGGCACATCTTCTGATTCTCTTAACAGATCCAGCACTCTCGAACCTCTTGTTCCCTGAACGATATTCCATTTCTGTCTTGCCATGTACCCTTTCTGCCCTTCAGTTTCTGGCCCTATAGTTGTAGTCTCTCATAATAATTGCTTGGCCTGCACTCAATGTGCTAACCCATCAGTGCATAGCATTCTCCTGCTTCTGGTCTCCCCTCCCCAGTCTGTAGCAGTAACCAATAATATCATTTGTCCTACTGGCCTCTATCTCTTGCACCAGACAGCTTCAAATGGACCAT
The DNA here is from genome assembly GCF_054136105.1 of Typopeltis vanoorti. Taxonomy (NCBI): domain Eukaryota; kingdom Metazoa; phylum Arthropoda; class Arachnida; order Uropygi; family Thelyphonidae; genus Typopeltis; species Typopeltis vanoorti. Next base: position 72,154,336 of record NC_143553.1, on the reverse strand, counting down.
CTTTTTAACATTTCTTCATCAGAAGAAGTTCAAAAGTTCTTCATCAATTATTACAGTGCCCTACTGTAAAATTAGATGCACTAGAAATTTTCCTTTTTTTGCATCGACTTTTAAAGAGGTCGCAACTCGTAAACACGCTAAACTAACTTTGTATTAGCGTTGTAAATAAGCCCATGTATTTAACCCCAAGGAATTAACATATAAGATTGTACAAAAATAGAAAATGTCTAAATTGTAAGGTTCAAGGACAGTGCCTTAGAAATCATCATTGTATTGATGTAGGAACTGTATATAAAATGTGTAAGGGAATTTTAATGTGCTCAAAGTCAGCCTGATAACACCTTCAAGGTGAGTGGTAAAAGGGCGGTATACTTCTGAAGTAGTTCCACTGTTTGAAAATGGGATTAAGTGTGTATATTCGGTGAGAACTAAAAGTGAGCTTTAATTAGAAGGTCAAGATGGTTTGTCAGGAATGTTTGGGGGCCTTGACCCTTCGTCCAGAGACCTGAGAAAATTGTATAAAGGTCATCTAGGAATGAATGAGAGAGGAAAGAAAGAGAAGAGAAGAGAGAACTTCAGAAGGGGTTGATTCGCCGTGTTTGTTGGTCCGGTTGAAGTCGCGAAGAACAGCCACAGGAGCCGTGAAACTTCTGAGGGGGAAGAGAAGCAGGACCAGCATTCATTGCCAATAGGACAATCTGCTAAGTGTTTCAATCATTGGACCCCCCCCCCCCTCCCCCTTCGGCCAATTCATAGACATCGGGAAAAATGTGCTCCAGGTCCTGCGAGCCATTCCAAGTGAGACGACGGTGACAACGGAATCTCTGCATGGAAGTCAAAACCAGAAACAGATGGCAAGCCAAAGGAACTAGGAACGGGTGCATAATAGCATTAAAGGAGATATGTGAGCTAATTTCATTGCGTTTGCTTATGATATGTGAAACTGTCTGAGAAGGGCTGATAAGTTTCTTTAAGTGTTGATATAACTTGTCTAAGAATAGTTTGATTACAGTTATAGTTAGTATTACTAGTTACAAGTAACAGAGCATGATATTCCTTGAATTGTAATGGCCTAATAGTTTTTTTTTTAATGTTGATATAATATGTTACATGACTCTGTGCATTTTCTAAATGTTAAATTGCTGATGTTTTAAGCTTAAAGTTGAGTTAAGAGAGAATCTTTCCCTATTGTATGATTTTGTATAATTATAGTTTAGTGTAAATAAATATGTTTGTTTTGTTTAGTGTGCCGCCTGATCTTTACGCAATGCACTGTTTCAAAATAAGCACAAACCTGTGCGTGAAGGGATTTAAGACTGTTTAATGTTAAGAAGGGCTTTAGGATAATTTCAGAGTGAACTCTACTGGAAGTACAACATAATTATATCTTATACTACAAGGAGAGCACTGGTGGTGCAGTCGATTAATCTAAATAAATTTCCAAAGTTCTCCCGGTATAGGAAAAATATTAAAAGTAAAGTTAATAAAGAATAGGAAGTTAAAGTATTAAAGGATAAAGAGTTAAAAAGGCAGTAGAGATAAACTAATAAAAGTAAGAATAGAGTAGAGAAAAATGATTAAAGTAATAATAGAAAACATATAAGAAGAGGAATTAATAACAATTAATAGAGAATATAGTTAGAGAGAAGATTTAATACTAATAATAACAGAAGTAGAGACAATACAGAGAAATATTACAAAGGCGCACCCAAATTACGAAATAAGTGCACACACATAAGGAAATGTTTACGCTACCTCCTGTGTTATTCCCTTCATTCCTTCCTGAAAGTACAGTACCCTGTAATTACATTCTATCCTTGTAACTATATCATTTTCTCTCAACCATATCTCATCAATGCCAATAATGTTTTGCCAAATTGAGCTAACAATAATGAAAACTCCTGTCCTTTATGTCTGATACTCTGGTATTCATATAAATGCATTTCAATATCCCCTTGGGCGATAGTTACCCTTGCATAATGTCATTACCAGTCCATTCAGAATTTATAGCTGTGAAATACATTTGATATTGCATAATTATTCATTTCTGTACATACTAAATACAAGTTCTTTCTTCCATCAAATTGACTCTCTACACCTATAGAGTGCACACGATTCCTCATGCAGAATCTTCTCATTGATTCAATTGCAATCATGGTCCTTTATCTCCATTCGGTCTTATCACACTGAGGCAGCAAACTCACAGACTTTACTTTGTCACTCATCTTTTTCACTTCTATCAGCAATTCTTTCATATATTTTCTTATTGTATACTCTCATCTTTCAAATTTCCAATTGTGTCTCCAGTGCAATTGGAAGAACAGTGGAACAGTCCACTCTTTGATTGGAAAAGACCTGTGTTTGATTCTTGTTGTGACTGGAGTAATCTTTATATGGGGTTTTTCAATCGAAGGCGAGTTAACCGATCTCATACATATGTAACTGGATTTTTTTCTACCACAAACTTGGGTTTTTCATCCCGCATAGAGACAAATCAGCCATTAGAACATACGCAATTTACAAACAAACAAAATGCTGTTGTTGCTGATGATGGTAGTAGTGTCATTGAGTGTAGTTGGATAATTAAGTAGTAGTGGAGACATTGGGAGGTGTGTAGCGGAGTAGAGTACAATGCCATCTCGCAATGTCTCCTTAGTGGTGTCATATAATAATAATAATAAATCATTCATGCTTGTCAAAACAATCAGCTCTTTCACTTTTCCCCTCTGCAAACTTAATAGCTTCACTAACATCGTTCAGCTTTGCACCTGGGAAACATGCTTTCGTCACTCTCATTAAGTACACCTTTTATCATGATTCTCCGTGCAATATTTTCTCTTTACTCCCATTTTCTTGATCTTTTATACTTTTCCCCTTCACTTTCTCTAACATTCTTCCTCCTACTTTGTCATATGCCATTCATTCGTTTCTCAAATTGTTCACATTTTGTTCTGTGAAAGACTTTGTTTGCATTTGCTTTTTCTTTCCTTGCTATCATCTCATCCACATTATCATCAGCCACTTCCTTCAGGCTCTTTCATGCTTCATCCACTGTTGTTCACCCCTCCTACTACATTTTCTATAATACTTTTGCTATTTTACTTTATGTCATTCATATTAGTTACTTCATTCTTCTGCTTTCACTTATGCACATAACATTTCTGATATACCATCTGTCCACTCATGATTTTATATCATAAACATTTTCTCTTGGCAGTGAGTACATTGAACACAGACTACATCACATGGAATCATACCTGGAAAGAACTGCAGAAATTCCTTCTGACATTCAGTTTTAATACCCTTTTTATAGATAAATACTATAAGTGCTCTGCTGCAATCATTTTTCCAGTCATTTGGTAGCTTAGTTGGCTGAGTGAGTTACTGTATTTTCTCTCCAATAGGTCACTCATTTTAGATGTGAGATGATTTTCATCAACAAGTGCAATGCCACCATCCTACTTATTTGAGGCTAGAAGGCTTCCATGTTACTACTAATGATGTACATTAGGGTTGCTGCACTCATTCATGGGGATGGGGGGGGGGGGGTGAGTCACAGAGAAAAAAAAAAAATGGAAGTTGTTCTTCTAACTAGTCTATGCTCTTGAGGAACCTGTAACCCCTAGAAAGTGTGTCCCCAGATGGCGAATCAGGGAAATGCCTCCCAGAAATGGGTGGTAGGATGGAAATGAAATACCTCTCATGGATAGACAGGCACTCAGGAGCATCTGATCCAGAATGGGTGGCCCGAACAGCGACTGATCCAAAATGGATGACTGATGAAATAGGGAACTTCTTCCTCTGCACTTGGTTCTTGGGACCCCTGTGTAGTGTTGTATTACGGATAGAAGCAAAAGAAAAATGCCATGCAATCTGACTAGCCATCAGTTTTATCCAGCAGCATGTCAGGCTAGACATGTCGAAATATGCTACTGCAAGAAATGACAACTCACGAGGATTGCCACCTGGCAATCTATTAAAGGAATGAATCAAGCTGGGAAACTGGTGAATGTAAAGAAATGGAAGGGAAAATGGGAATCAAATATCTTAGGAATAGGATAAATGTTTTGGAGAAATGCAGATCAATTTAATATGTCTTCCAAATGGAAAACAGTATGTTTTGTTCTCCCCCTGATGTGATGACATACTGTTTTCCATTTGGAAGACATGTATTAAATTGATCTGCATTTCTCCAAAACATTTATCCTATTCCTAAGATATTGATTCCCATTTTCCCCTCCATTTCTTTACATTCGCCAGTTTCCCAGCTTGATTCATTTCTTTAATAGATTGCCAGGTGGCAATCCTCGTGAGTTGTCTTTTCTTGCAGTAGCATATTTCACATGTCCTGTCTGACATGCTGCTGGATAAAGCTAATGGCTAGTCAGATTGCATGGCATTTTTCTTTTGCTTCTATCCATAATACAACACTACACAGGGGTCCCAAGAACCAAGTGCAGAGGAAGAAGTTCCCTTTATTTTGAAAAAAGAACTAGAAAAATCCATAATCTCAATATACAGGAAATCAGAGCATGTAATCTCTGTACTTGTAAAATTGCACCCTAAAGACCTCATCATCGTGCAAGTATATGCACCAACTAGCACAGACCCAGATGAAGAAGTAGAAGGATTTTAAGAAAAAATAAGTGAAAAAATAGAAGAATATGGAGAAAATAAAGACAAAGTTATAATTGTGCTGGGTGACTGGAATGCAAAGATTGGAAATACAAGGATAAGCAAGCATATAGGACCATATGGATTAGGACAAATCAATGACAGAGGAGAACGGCTGTTGGACTTTCGCAACCAAAATGATGTAATAATTGGAAACACATTCTATGAACAGAAACAAAGCAGAAGACACACTTGGAGTGCTCCCGATGGAACCACAGAAAAACCAAATAGACTTCATTCTGATTAGCAGAAGATATAGAAACAGTGTCAAGAAGGTGAAAATAATGCCAGAGCAGACTGTGGCTCAGACTGCAGATTACTGTTAATGACAATTAAAATAAAACTTAGGAAAATAAAGAATACAACGAAGACAGTGAAGTGGCATCTAGAAAATTTAAAAGCAAATTAAAAAAAAAAACATTGCAAGATGAAATAAGTAAATAACTGAAAAACAAAGAAAACCCTAACTGAGAAATCCTTAAAGAACTAATAATTAGTACAGCAAAAAAAAAGGTTATTGGCAAAAAAGAAAGAGCGAGAAAAAAACACAGATGACAGTGGAATTACTAGTCTTAATGAAGGAAAGTAAAAAACAAAAAAGGACAGAAAGAAGAATGTAAAAAATTAGATAAGCAAATGAAATACAAATATAAAAGAGTAAAACAAGACTAAATCAATGAAAAATGTAAAGAAATAGAAAAAACGTGTTAAAGGAGCTATCAAAGGAAATGATGGAAAAATTATTGTCAAGCCCAAGGATATTATTTATAGGTGGAGAGAATAAATTGCTGAACTATACCATGACAAAAGAAAATCGGAAACTCCTAAAATTGAAGAAGGAAATTAAGGACCAGAACTACTTCATCAATTATTATTGTTATTAATATTATTCACATTCCCATGTCGTCAAAAGACTCATCATGGGAGGTTCTTCCTAGAAAACACAAAACTGTCATATGACTCCTTGAACTCATTGACTATTCATGTTCTCAACGCAATCAGGCAATGCATTCCATGGTTCAATCACTGCTCACCCTCTTGCTCACAGCTTTCTTTCACAACTTGAAGGGATGGCTGCTTGTCCTCGCTCCTTACCCCTGTTCCACCAAGAGAAAGAACTCCCCAGTGTCAACCCTGTAACTACCTCTCAACAATTTAAAAGTCTCAATCATATCACCTATCCTTCTTCTATCTACCAAACTCTGCAGTCCACATTTCCTCAGCCAAACCTCATAACATAACCAACATTATACAGTGCTGAAACCATCTTTGTTATCCTCCTCTGTATCCTTTCCACAGTTAATTTATCCCCTTCAAATCCTATGGACCAAATTTGAGAACAGTAGTCCAAGTGTGATCTGATTAGGGCATTTATACAATTGAATGATAACTCTCTTATCTCTGCAAGTCAGTGTCATTCTCAGTATTGCAGCAGTCCTCTGGGTTACCTTTGCAGTATGTTCCCTGAATTTTAGGTTTCTATCAATCATCACCTCGAGATCTTGTCTTCCCTGCTTCCTCCAACAGAGTATTCTGCCTCCCATCGATATATTCCAAACTTCAAAACTTTACATTTTGCTGCATTAAATCAATACTCCAATTCATTTGCCCATCTGTCCATTCAAATTTTATTCAAATCATCTTGCAGAGCTACCACATCTGCACTATTACTAATAACCCTTTCTAGCTTCACATCATCTGCAAACAATTGAACGTTCCCCTGCAATCTACTGACAGTGTCACTGATATAAAGGTTAAAAAATACAGGTCCCAGTACTGAGCCTTGTGGGACCCAATGTAACCTTCTGCCTCCTTGATATTGCCCCACCATACACAACTCTCTGATACTTAACAGATAGCCAATCCTGAATCCAGTGGACTAACCTGACATCTAAACTCATGTGCTGCAACTTAAATATCCGCTTATTAAAAATAAAAAAAAGGTAGAACATGCCTTTTGCTCATCAACTGCTCTTGTTACTTTATTATAAAAGGCAATCATATTACTAAAACAAGAGCACCCCTTAACAAATCCATGTTGCCTCTCACAGATAACATTACCCTCATCTGCCCAATGCTGTTATGGTCCCTTACTAATTTCTCCAAGATCTTAACAACTACTGATGGAACACAAATTAGTCTATAATTTGGCACTTCCGTCTGCTACTGCCCTTAAGCAATGGCAATATCTTACCTTCCTTCCATTCCTTTGGTAGCTTTCCTGTAGCAAGACTCATTGAAAAGCCAGTTCAGCGGAACTGTCAGTTCTTTAGCACATTCTCTCAAAACCCATAGCCAAATTCCATCCAGTCCTACAGCTTTATTGACATCCAAAGTACTCAGTATTTGAAACACACTTCTCCCTCTAGCACCTCTAAACCTCCAACCTTCCCTAACCCTCTAGTATTAAAACCTACTTCTTCAGGATAAATTGAACAACTCCACAATGTCCTCTGCATCAGTCACTCTATTCCCATTTTTATCTAACAATGTCATTCATACACAATCATTTCTCCTCCTACTGGCCACATAGCTAAAAAATTCCCTCAGATTTACTTTGGATCTTAGGGCCAATCTCTCCTCATATTCCAGTTTCGCCTTCCTTACCATACTAGTCACTCTCACTGCCTTGAGTCTTATATTCTTCATTCATCTGCTCACCACCTGTCTCCTTGTATCTCTTCCATAACCTCTTTTTCACCTGCAGTTCCTGTTTGATATTGTTTGTCATCCATATTACACTAAATTGTCCTCTTTTCCATTCATGGAATACAGCTTATATTCTGTTAACAGTTATTCCACCACAATTTCCCAAGTATTAATGATATCTAAGGCTACTATAATCACCCGCCTTATAATTACATATACGTTCCCTTTTCTTTGATACTCCTGCATGTGTAATCATCTTCCAAGTCAAAACCACATGGTCACTCTCTCCAACTGGGATAAAGAGATGCCATCTCAGTTATAATCATCTCTTCTGATGCTATGACCAAATCCAAAATTCTTGAACCTTATGTTCCTTCTCTTGCATGTTGCCTAAGACATTTGTCCCTCAAGAATTTCAGAAATTCCATTCCCTTATTACTACATGCATTTTTCTCTGTAAAAATGTAAAAATAAAGACCCAAATTAGTGAAACACGGAATAGTTTTGTAGAAGGTAAAGGCACAAAAAATTCCATCTGGAACCTATCTTATATAACTAAAAGAACAATTGAATTAGGCATATTGGTGCATGTGCACTTTATAGACCTCCAGGAGGCATTTGACAGAGTCAAACACAATAAATTATTTGAAATCCTTAAAGAGTATGATATTGACAAAAAAGATCTGAATATAATTTGACAACTGGTCTGGGGACAGAAAGCTGGCTTGCAAGAATATGAGAAGACCATGGACATTAAAAGAGGAGTAAGACAATAATGCGTAATCTCCTCCCAATACTATTTAAAATGTATAATGAACACCTAATGGAGAACATAGAGGAAATAGAAATAGGAATCAAGATCAATGGAAAATGTATAAATAATATAAGATATATTTATGATACTGTATTCATAGCTGATTCAAATACTGAATTGGAAGAAATGCTAACCAAGATAATCCAAAATGGAAAGGAGTATAGAATAGAATTAAACTTGAAAAAAGACTAAACACCTAATAAATGCAAACTAAAAGTGTTAGGTCATAACATACAACAAGTGGAAACATACAATTACCTTGGATGTATATTCACAAAGACTTGGAAAAGGAAAGAAGAAATACAAACCAGAAAAAGGTGGAAGCAGCTTTCTGGAATAAAGGATACATCATCAGAAACAATATCAACACCAAACCAAAACTAAGAATAATTAAAACATATGTGTCGTCAGTCTTAAATTACGGATGTGAAAACTGGATATTAGATAAATGGATAATGAGAAGAATACAAGCATTCGAGTTATGGTGCTATAGAAGAATCCTCAAAATTTCATAGAGAGATAAAATAACAAACAAATGTAGAGGTGCTACGAATGATGAATATGTCATCATTCTAGTCAGAGACATGAATAGGAAGATGAGAATGGCTGGACATACAATGAGAGGGTCAGCCAGAGAATTGAATAATGCAATTTTAGAAGGAAAGATAAAAGAAACAAGGAGAAGGAGGACATGGATGGACGATGTTCTGGAATGGACGAAAACTAAATTATACGACGACATCAAAAAAATGGCAGAAAATCGAGTAAAATGGAAATCCATAATTGTGAATCTTCAATATGAAGATGCCACCTAAGAAGAAGAACTAGTCTATGTGAATATGCCTTGTAGCCATTGTAAATCTTTTATACCTTCATATCTGAGCATGGCTTTTCTACCTCATGTACTGATATATATACTTCTGAGTGCATTTCTCCTGAAGATTTTTACCACTCTTCTATCACAACTTGCATCATTGAACAGTCTTTTAAAGCAATTATTCCTCCTCATCATCATCAAATTCCTTACATGTACCCTCAAGGGGTGTACAGGATATGATAGTACAACATGAAAAATTTACATCATTACTAACTTTCTATCTACAATTTTCCTCCAAATCAGTCTGTTACTTCTCAAGACTCCAACATTATCAGATCTTATATTTCTATCTTCTAAGGCACTTTGTACCGTATCAATCCACCTATATCTCGGTCTTCCTCTGGGTCGTTTTGCTGCCAACCTGGCAGAGAACACTTGTTTTGCTAATCTTTCTTTGCCCATTCTGTTTAAGTAACCATGCCACCTAAGATTAGCTCTGCTAACCCATTCCTGGATGCTGACAATCAAATTCTTTTCTAATATCCTTGTTTTTAATATGATATTGCCATTGATGCCATCTGTTCACACCTCTAATCTTTCTCAGGACTCTCATATCTGCAGTCTCTAGTCTTTGGTCAAGTGTTTTGCTTCTGATCCAGCTCTCAGATCCATAAGTTAAAACTGGTTTGAACACTGTCTTGTATACAGTTAATTTAGTTTTCTGACTAATTTTTCTCTTATTCCATATGAATTTATTCAATTGACTTCCTATCATACCATCTTTGTTGATTCTGTTGTCTATTTTCATATTTAATTTACCATCTTCACTAAAAATCGTGCCTTAAGTAGCTGAAATGTTTTACTTGTTCCACAGGTTCTCCATTCACAATGCAGTTGACATTTTCAATGATTCTGCCTATTTTCATTGTCTTTCTCTTGTTATTGCTGACCTTCATACCATATCTATTACAACAGTTATTCAATTTAGTCAGGGAATCTTGCAAACTTGTAGCAGATTTATTTAGAAGTATAACATCGTCCGCATAAAGCAAAGAGCTGACATTAATCTGATCATTTTTAATACCACTTTCCTTCATAATGTGATCCATATAGATAATGAATAACAGAGGGGATAATGTACATCCTTGTTTCGCACCAGATTTAACATTAAACCATCTTCCTGTACTTCCTTCAATTCTAACTGCTGACTCACAACTCAAATAAAGACTAAGTATTGCTTGATATAATGGCCCATTGACACCATATAACTGTAGCGTATTCTCTCTTGGCACCTTGTCATATGCCTTTTCCAGATCGACAAAACTTAAATACAGATCTTTGCTATATTCCTATGCTTTCTCAACTTTTTGTCGTAAAGTGAAGTTCTGATCCTGCCAGCCTCTATTTGGCCTGAATCCAGCTTGTTCTTCACCAAGCTTTTCTTCCACAATTTTTCTCAACCGTTTCTGAAGTATACTTGCATAAATCTTGTCTGGAACACTCAGTAGGGAAATATGTCTGTAATTCTCACATTCAGTTTTATATCCCTTTTTTATATATGGGTACTATAAGAGCTCTACTCCAATCATTAGGAATTCATCCCTCTGTCCAGGCCTTTTGAACTATGCAGTGCAGCCACTGTAAGAATTTTATACCACCATACTTCTTGACTTCCATATATCCTTATATTCAGATTTTATGCCACCTTTATGATCTCTTATTTATTTATTTATTTATTTTTTTTTTACACTATTCTTTCCTTCATTTCTAAATATTTGCTATAGTGTCCAGAACATTTTTGCACCTACAAGATATTTATTTTCCATCTTCTTATCATTTTTGCTAAAATAATAGGTTAACTTGGGTAAGAAGATAAGAATGACTTTTGTTTATCTAATTTTACACATAATTTAGCATTCTTGCATTTTTCTCTATATTCTCTCAGGACACATGCTGTTTTAATCATTTAGGAATTTTTCAGTATGATTTCTTTTCTTTTCTTCATCTTCAGTAATAAGAATTGAAGACAAAAGTTATACGTGGCTTGACATATTTTTAGATGTATGCCAATCTGATAATTATCCTGTAAGTTGTTCCATATATGAATATTATTTCTGGGAAAACTCCCATGTTACTCCTCTTAACAAACCATTATATTTACGGCTATTTTTTCTGCTTCTGTTTAGGAATGCCCCTGTTTAAATGTCATTGGCTTTTTACTCATGGATTCTTAGGGCATTGTAGATGTATATTTACCAATAAATATATGTAGCATAAAGGAAAAGAAATTTACACATATCTTTTCTGGGTGTTGTGGCTTTTCTTCTTTCTGCGATGTCCAAACTACTGTGTGTTTTGTGGGGGGGGGGGGTATGCAATGTAGGAGAATTAAAATAGAAATGAAAAAAACCCAGGTTTTTTGAATAATATATATATACATATATATTATATTATTAGGGAGGGTGGAGCATTTTTTTGTATTTATATAGGGTGGGAAAGGGTGAAAGGAGTTGAAAACAACTGATTTTTGGAGGGGGGGAAAGGGGATGCGGTCCGTTTCGACTATGCTTGGTCGTCGTCTGTACACGTTGAGGAAGTAGATGCTATGTCAGGTCGGGTAGGTGCTTCTGCTTTTGAAGTGTTTGTGTTATCGCCTATTGGTCGGGGTTGTGACCTCAATTTTATGTTGTGAAGCTTCCAAACCTCGGAGATTATATAGGGCCTGTGTACATTGATAGAGTTCGCGTCACATTTTATGGTTATTGATTCTGATATTCTAAACGTTGTTTTGTCTATCTACTATGATGAACTTGTCGATCTGTGGTGTATGTTTTTGTTCAAGGATGTGAACAGCTATTTCCGTTTTTCCTGTGCTTTGTATTCGATTTTTCTTTTTGATGTTGCATTTTTTAGTGTTTAAATGTTCTGGAATAAGGATGTTACAATCGAGGAAGTGTTCTTGTAGTCTTGCTCATAAAGACCTGATGGTGGAACCTCTGTAGGTGATATCACAGCTTTTTGGCATGGAAATTTATAGGCTACATTGTGGTGTTCAAACATTTCTTTTTGTGTATGAGATTTAGTAGGTTTTAGGAGATTTGCAAATTTTTGGTTTGTGGTGAATACCAGTTTGTAGTCAGTATGTTTGAAGATATATTTATAGACTTTGTATGTGTTTTGGGTGTATGGTAGTTTCATAATTTTTTGTGTTAGGAAGTTTGTTTTTGGTACTAGGATTGTTTTGGCAGTTTTTGGCCGTCCTGTGTGCGTAATTTATTAGTTGTGTGGGATAGTTGCGATTTTTGAAGATCTGTGTTAGTTTTTTTATTTCTGCATTTAGATTACTCTGATTGGTTGAAAATTTGTAAGCATTTATGAATTGTGATAAGATGACCGATTTTTTGATGGAATATGGATGGCATGAGTGGAAATGGAGGTAGTTTCCGATATGTGAGAGTTTGTGGTGTACTTTCGTGGCTATTTTGTTGTGTGTTCTGGTTAATGTCAAGTTTAAGAAATTGATGGATTTGTTCTGTTCGGTTTCTATGGTGAATTTTAGTCCATTGCTGTAACTGTTTAGGGATGCTTTTAAGGTGGTGATGTGTGTGTGTGTGTAGGATTTCCAATGCACAGAATATCATCCACATATCTGCCATAAAAGGTGATGCCGGGGGGGGGGGGGAGTAGGAGTGATTCTATGTGTGCTAGGAATAATTCTGCTAGTTGTCCACTGATATTTTGGCCCGTGGGGAGTCCCAAGATTTGAATGTATATGTTGTTGTTGAATTTGAAGAAGTTTGCTGAGATTATTAGTTTTGTTAAGTTAATAATGTCATTGGGAGTTAGTTTAGTACGAGAGTGTAGGGTGTGGTCTTCTGTGAGTAGTGTGTGTACGATGTCTAAAGTTCTGGGGATGTCCACGTTGGTGTATAAAGAGGCCGCATCCAATGAAGTGAGGATGTCTTCCTGGAATAGGGTTAGGTTTTTTATTTTTTTGAAAAGGTCATCCGTGTTTTTATCATGAAGTTAGACGTTGTGATTAATGGTTTGAGAAGTTTTGCTACGAATTTTGATAAAGGTGCCATGGTGGTGTTTTTGTAGGAGACTGTTGGCCTTATCGGGTACCCATCTGTGTGGGTTTTTATTTGTCCGAACATACAAGGGGTGTGGGGGTTGGGTTTTTCATTGTGGTTTTGTCTATTTTGTTTTCATTTTTTAGCATCCCTATTCCAGAACATTCAAACACTGAAAAATGCAACATCAAAAAGAAAAATTGAATATAATGCACAGGAAAAACGGAAATAGCTGTTCACGCCCTTGATCAAAAACATACCCTGCAGATCGACAAGGCCATCATAGTAGACAGACAAAACAATGAAACAACGTTTAGAATATCAGAAACAATAGCCATAAAATGTGACGCGAACTCTATCAATGTACACAGGCCCTACATAATCTCCGAGGTTTGGAAGTTTCACAACATAAAATTGAAGTCACAACCCCGACCAATAGGCGATAACACAAACACTTCAAAAGCAGAAGCACCTACCTGACCTGACATAGCATCCACTTCCTCAATGTGTATAGACGACAACCAAGCATAATCGAAATGGACCGCACCCCATCAACCCCCTTCCTCCCCTCCAAAAATCAGTTGCTGTTTTCAACCCCTTTCACCCTTTCCCACCCTATATAAATATAAAAAAACGCTCTGCCCATCCCTAATAATATAATATATATGTATATATATATTATTCAAAAAAACCTTGGTTTTTTCCATTTCTATATTTCTATTTTAATTCTCCCACATTGCCTCCCCCCCCACACACAGTAGTTTGGACATCGCAGAAAGAAGAAAAGCCACATCACCCAGAAAAAGGTATGTGTAAATTTCTCTTCCATTATGCTACGTATATTTATTGGTAAATATACATCTACAATGCCCTAAGAATCCATGAGTAAAAAGCCAATGACATTTAAACAGGGGCACTCCTAAACAGAAGCAGGCAAAATAGCCATAAATATAATGTTTCATATATGTTTATTATTTGTCTAAGGTTCCTCATTTTCAGAATGAATATTAGTAGAAAATGATTGACAGATATTAATTTTTAACAATAAAATTTTTACTTAGTTATTTTAGAATAATAGTAATTGGTTTATTAATTAAACCAGTGGTTTGATTAACACGTTCGCTGCCAACCACTAGTATACTCGTAGTGGGTAAACCTGCTTCACAAGCCAGCTACGAGTATACTCGTATGACACTTACCGCCGGGAATGAGATTATTGTAGTGACCTTGAAGAAATGAAAATGCTTGGCTTGTGGGGCTAGCATCAAAACTGTGTATTCTCATAGACCGTATATGCTCTGTACAAGCCAACTACGAGTATACTCGTAGGACGTTTACCTCCGGTAACAAGATTATCGTACTGACCTTGAAGAAGTAAAACTGCTCGGCGTAGGGGAACAGACCATGCCAAAGTAGCGTGGCAGCGAACGTATTAATAATGAAATGTGATTTCAAAATGTACAAAATTTACAAGAAAAACTTCTTAATGTTATATTTTTGTCCTACACAGTGCATTAAACACTAATTTGTGATAGGAAGTAATGCAGCTCTTTTGAACAAGTACTAGGGTTTTATTGGAAAATTGTAAATGGTATGGGACATTGTGCATTGTTACAGTGTTTAGAAAATTCAAATTACAGAATATACTGTAACAATGTGTAGTGCCCCTATTGATTTCCAGTTTAAAAAAAAAAAAAAAAACTGGCACTTGCTCAAGAGAGCTGCATTACTTCTTATTGCAAATCATTGTTTAAAGAAATCACAAACTTTTCTTTTTTATTTGTTTATTATTCAATCTAGTAATAACTGAAACAATTAGTATTTAATACATGTAGCTAATAATTTAATAATGACAATAGATAATGATCTATTGTCTATCAAATATATAATCAAATAGATAAAATAGATTACCCATGGAAGAATTCTTTAATCAAAATAAAATAAAAAATTAATATACAAATGAATGGTTTTTTCCCTTAACGTTCTGTTTTGAAAATATAAATTTTTTACTTGCATTTTTATGAAAAATGTGAAGAATGATAAATATGATATCATATACTAGAAGTTTATTGTCTATTTTTATATCTATATTAGAAAAGTTAAGGTATTGTTATATCTTTTGTTGGGGGGGGGGGGGGGACCTTCGTTATTGTTATATCTTTACTTATGCCTTACAGTTAACATTAAATTTTATCACTTGCTATCAGACATTCGTTTGCCGACAAATTTATATTGATTAATGACTGCGCTAGCCGGCAACCAAATTCTGATACATTATACAAGATTATTTAAAGAAAAAAAGGCAGGGATCAAGAAATATGCATTCATGGTCCCTTTCTTATATCACTAATGGGTTTCCCTTTTTATGCACAGTACGTAATTTTCCAAACGGTAGTTCAATCCGCAGAAAGCATGACAAACTCATTTGATTGTAATTAAAGAAACACATTTATTTTGGCACAAAGACATGTTAATTAAATCCTCAATCTAAAAGGAGTCTGGGTTCCCTATACTTAATTAATCACATCTAAAAAAATTTCTACACTGTAATCCCTTACTTGACATAAATTCCTCACTTCTATACATATATCTATCCTCAGACTCTTAAATTAACTTTACCTAATATTATCACATTTGTAAATCTCATATATACACAGAACAATCCTATAACTCAGACATAAATTCCTCTGGGGCAATTTTACTTATATCCTCACTTAAACCTCCCCCAGAATTCTAGTTAATGTTTAATTTACGATCTAACAATATAACATTTCTATTCTTTAATCACACAAACAGTTCGGACCTCGGTCTCCTGTTTGGCTGGAGCCTAATATGCCTTCTTCTTAATTGTAGACAAAGTGTCCAAACTTGCAGGCAGTTCTTATAGCACTACATGGAAATAGCATGTTTCCTTAACTTCTGTTTCCTTACTCCATGGTTACCTTTTAATTCAACATTTTATATAAGAAAATCTTCCGCTTACCGTTCTTGCCTTTAAACTGGATATTCTGGTCTGCTTACTGTACCTTCTCTAATGGCGACCTTGCTATTCCTTTGTTCCACATGAAACGAAAACACTCATACACAGATTTGTACACTGATGTTGACTTCATCAGTGGCTCTTTCTACACAGGGATCTTAACACATTGTATTTGCAGCTTTGACCCACGTAACACTCATAGCAAGGGGAAGTTCTTGCTACACGTGGCAGGAAGCTCTACACAGCTCTCCAACAGGAAACTAGGTGCCAATGAAACCAGGAGACAAGAGAGCAATTCGAATTCCCACCGAAACTTATATACTTCAAAACAGCTCCCTCACTTGGTGGTGTCGTTATGCATACGGCGGCTGCCGATTGGACGCAGTGGCCACGAACTGTCTTTACATGGCTTAAAACTTGTACTAGTTTATACATATTTATTTGGCAATTTATACATGATTTTATACCTTATTTCCTTTACAATTATTCCCTATTAAACTCATGGGCTATTTTAACACTGTTTAGAATTTACACATTTGGATATTTACATGTTCTTGGATTATTAGTTGGTACATTCTCTGTCCGGAGGCATAAGTATGTCCTTATCCACTCCTTCTGAGATAACCTAATGTTGGGTCGGAAAAAGGGATGACTCATCACTTTTTCCCGACACAACAGTATGATAATCATTTATTGTTTGAAGAATGTCATCTTGAATGTAGTCCTTATAATATATATATATATATATACCTATTCCAATCAGTTTTATCATTGCAGGCTATTTTACACCTATTCCTTCCATGGGAGCCATAAGGACTAAAATTCAAGTGAGTTCTGATTATATTGGTTATTTGAAAACAAATATGCTAATGAATTCTTTCTTTCTTTTTTTTAAATCATGATATTACCTTCTCTCAGGAAGTTTTTCAAGTAATCTACAAGATATGCTGAAAAGAACCTATTAAAAGATAATATCTAAGATATGGAAGGAATTTATATAATTCATTGTGTAGAATTTTGGAGTCAAATTGCCATGTTTAGAGTACTTACTTTAATTAGAATGAAATAACACTTGACATGTCAACCTAAATCAAGGTCATCAATATATATATATCTTCTTTCTCTTGTGCCTTATCCCATCTATTTGGGGTCAGCCTCTTTTTTTTTTTTTTTTTTTTTTTTTTTTTTTTGTAACATGATGTGACCTTACATGTGTGATCCTAACTGACTTGTTGTGATCACATGTGTGTTGGGACTTGTTGGAAGACTGTTTTGAGGGATGAAAAACCTGAGTTTCTGGGAGAAAAATCCTCCACCTCCATATGAGACCAGCTGACTCACTTTTAGTCTATACTGACTGAGCTGTGGAGGCAATATTTATATATATATATAGCCATGTAAACCTAATCCATGAAATATATATATATATATATATATATATTTCACGGATTAGGTTCACATGGCTTTTGGACATTTTTTAAAAGTAACTTGTATGACTATATTAGCTGAATAACAAAATAGAAAAGCTATTTATTTCTAAAGAAAAAAAAAGTCTTTCTGGAAGACAAAATTACAAATGGATTGCTAACAATTGAATGAATTTTTGAACTAGTTGTGTTGTTGTTGTTGTTGTGCTCATGAACAAGGTCTTGATCTTACTCAGGCTTAATAGCAGAGGAGTAACAATCAGGAAAGTTGTTACTGAGATTAACTTTAAGGTGGACAGAGTTCAGTGCAGTTTCTTTGATTCTAAGATAGATTTTTCTTTCAAGTTCATCATAGCATCTACACACACACACACACACACACACACACACACACACACACACACACACACACACACACACACACACAAACCTACATTTCCTGCACTACACTGAGCTACAGGATAATTGCTTTGGTCAACTGTTGACCCTAGCCTGACTTCGAATGAGAGAGAGAGAAGAAAAAAAATCAATACGTACAAATCAATATTGGATTTTGTTGTACACACTGACTACTTTCGCTTCCAAAATAAACTATACAAAACAAATTGAAGGTATTTAGGTGGGGAGCCTTTTTTCCTTGTGTTATCCAATTTCTTCCCTGTTCATTTCAAAGACACTGTGTTCTCCTCCATATAACCCAAATTGTTTTCGGTGCACTATATAGATGATGTTTTTGCCATCTGGCCCCTCCTCTAAAGTACTATGTCCTTGTTTTTTTTACTAAAATTAACAGCTTGTGCTCCTGTATCAACTTTGTTATACAGCTAGAAAAGGTCAGAAAATTAGCCTTCTTAGACATCCTGCCCTCCCACTCTTCCTCTGGTGTACAGACTTCATCTGTCTCAAAAAAATAGCCATCATCAAAACTTTCCTAAATCGAGCTCATATTGTCACCTTCAACCACCTCAAACTAGACTTGAACAACATTTTGTGTATGAGTCGACAGACTCATCGCGGGAGGTTCATTCAACTGACAACATATTTATTGTATAGAATCTTAAATTCCTTAACACTCCTTGCATTAACAACACATCCTGGTATTGCATTCCATTCACTGAGAATTCTCCATTTAAAATTCCTATTCCTGACACCCTTCTTCATCACACTTTTATATAACTTCCAGGAATGACCTCTGGTTCTTTCCCTCTCACCTTCTACTCTTTTTGTAATCCCCTTTGAATTAATCTGATAAAATCCTCTCACTAACTTAAACGTCTCTATCATATCACCTCTCTTCATCCTATTCACCAACCTCTGCAATTCACATCTCTTCAACCTGTCTTCAAAGCCATCATTCCAAACTCCTGATATTGTCTTAGTCACTCGTCTTTGAATCCTTGCCAATGTCTCCTCATCACATTGAAAACCAGGTGACCAGATCTGAGCACAATAGTCCAAGTGTGGTCTGACCAGTACTTTCTACAGAGGCACAACCACTTCCTTATCCTTGCATGTTAGAGTACTTCTTATCATAGCAGCACTATAATGTGCAACCCTAGCAACATGCCCTCTAAACTTCAGTCTACTGTGAACCATCACTCCCAAATCTCTAATCTCATCTACTTCCTGCAGTACAGCACCATCGATATAGTACGAGGATGGCCTGAAAAGTTCTCGGCCTTGACCATACACTATCGGCAAGATTTTTTTTTTCTAAGTTGGTACATCTGCCATAAGCATCCATGTGAAATTGCAAGTCATTCTATCAAGTAGTTTGTTTTATACAGCTGTCTGAAGCAAGAGTGTTGTCTGTATCCCTTGAAATGGATAAAATTGAGTATCGTGTGATTATAAAATTCTTTGTGAAAGAAGATTTAACTCAAAAAGAAATTCATTCGGAGTTCATAAAAGTTTACAGGCACTCTTTTCCTTCATTTTCTACAATTAAGAAATGGGCTGCGCCAAGTTTAAATGTGGCCATACCAGCCTTGAAGATGATCCACATGAAGGATGTCCAAAAAGTGTAACAACACTAGAAATCATTGATCAAGTGCACAATATGGTATTGGATGACTGGCAAGTCAAAGTACGTGAAATTGCTGAGACTACAGGCATTTCAAAAGAATGTGTAGGATATATTTCATATGAAGAATTGCAAATGAAAAAGCTTTGCGCAACATGGGTGCCATGCTTGTTCACAGCAGATCAAAAATGCACTCGCATGAAAATCTCTGAACAGTGCTTGAAGCATTTTAACAAGAATAAAACTGATTTTGTGCATCGATTTATTACTTTGGATGAGACTTGGATTCACCGTTACACACCAGAATCCAAACAGCAGTCAAAACAAGAAGACAGTTGTTCAGCACTAAAGAAGACAGAGTCGGTTCAATCAGCGGGAAAGGGCATGGCATTGATGTTTTGGGATGCTAAAGGCATTTTATTTATTGATTATCTTGAAAAGGATGAAATGATAACCAGGGAATATTATTCCGATCTTTTAACCAGACTAGATGAAAAAATTTATTAGAAAAGACCCTGTTTGTTGAAGAAAAAAATCATCTTTCATCAGAAGAATGCAGCTGCCCACAAAAGTGTTTTGGCAATGAGAAAATTAAGGGATCTGCACTATGAATTGTTGGATCATCCACCCTATTCCCCAGATTTTTCTCTCTCTCTGACTTCTGTTTCTTCCCAAAACTAAAACTCTTCCTCGCTGGTCAATGTTTTTCTTCAAATCAAGAGGTGATTGCAGCTCTAGAGGGGTATTTTTCAGATCTTACTGAGAACCACTACAGGGATGGGATAATGGCACTGGAGCATCACTGGAATAAATGTATTAGTCTTAAGGGAGATTATGTTGAAAAATAAAAAAAATAATTTTCAAATTATAAATTCGTTGTTTCATTGTTAGGCTGAGAACTTTTCAGACCACCCTTGTATATGTTGTATATAGGAGGCATTTTATATATACAGGGTGGTTCAAAATTTCACATACAAACTTTGAGGGGAGGTAGAGAACATCAAAATCAACCATATTCACATAGGAAAGCTTGACCGAACGGCACCCGAAAGTGATAGGTGACGCTGTTCGCCAATGCTCCAGGTGAACAATTGGGGCTTCCTCATTCAAGCTTTTGACATCGTACGAAGAACGTGTCATTTTACGAACGCTGAGATGGCAGACATGCACCTTGTTTACCATATTTTGTATCCAACTACTGTTGAACTATTCAGTTACACCTAATAAAGTTTTTTACACTACTTACCGCCATGTAGTATTTCTGTATCTTTGTATCCCTGTTAGTACCTACCGGTCATGCTTTCCTATGTGAATATGGTTGATTTCGATGTTCTCTACCTCCCCTCAAAGTTTGTACATGGAATTTTGAACCACCCTGTATATACAATGCCTCCTATTTCTGTTTATTTTACATAGCCCAAAGGAAGACTTTTAGACTCTTCTTTGATAAAAATGGAAAATAAAATTTTTGCTTTTCCTAAATGTTACTCTCAAATATTAAAGTATAGTGCCAAATGGCTTCAATTTGATATAAGTGAGCCATTGAAATTGAGGATATTATTGATCACTATATATTTTATAACCAAATATAGAAAGAAACTTAAAAATTTTGAATTTACTTGAGAGTTTTTGAGAACATAACCTTTTCAAGTTTTTTAGTAACTTTTTTGGAACTTACTCATAAATGTAGAAAAAAACTTAAGTTTCTTTCTATATTCAGTTATCTTATTTATAATAAATGTAACCCTCTCAGCCTCCATACTTTCATGTTTTATTATGCATGCACCAAGAGTTCAGTTATGATGTCTTTAACTTTCTAACATAGTTTTGTTGTAGTACTGAATCAGTGTTTTCCTTCATTTCTATGTGTGGCTACAAGTTTTTTGAACTTGAGTAGTTTGAAATCTGGTCTCTGATGAGAATTACCATTTCACTTATGTTTTCATAAGCTCGTTGCTAAATTTTTTTAGTTTCTTTCCACATTTGACTATAAAATATAGATGGAGCCATGATATCCTCCCTTTCAATATAATAAAACTGTTATTTAATTTATAGGGAACTACTTAAAAAGCAATACAAGATAAAACTCAGAAAAAAAATATTGCACATATGTACTTAAATAACAAAATAAAAATATTAATGGAACTTTTAATTTAAAATTTGAAATATCGCGAATAATTATGGATTTAATAATAAATGAATTCAAGATAAATTATGAAGTAGGAAATATTGATATACATACACTACTCCCAAAAACACTGAAAATAAAATTTTCAGTGTTTTTGGGAGTAGTGTATGTCTGGTTTCATTTCCAGCTACTGAAAAAAAACTTTTTTTGATGAATATGCTGGCAGTTGGTGCTGAAAGAAATTTGTTCTGAGAAATTGTGCTGCAGAATAATTTTATTTATTACCCATGGAAGTTCTTTTTGAACAGTTGAGTATGGCCTGTTATCCATTGCAATTATTTCAGCCATAATGTAATGCAAAGATTTGGTCTATTTGTCATCTACATCCTTTTTTTAGATTATTCAATTTTAGTATTTTTAAAATTTTATTTCAGATTGATTGCTTTGTTTTACAAATTCATTGGTATGATTGTGTTTTTGCATACTTAATCAGAGGTGTGTATATCGTTTTTTCTGTATCACCCAGATGTTCTGTTGTTTGCATATTTTACATTTTGCAAATTTTAAATCTGCATATAAATCATAAAACTTCCATATATATTTTTTTTATTCATGCCAAAACTGTACTCTTTTTCAATATTTGAAAACAAATTTTAATACTTTATAATATAAACAATTTCCAAAACTGTGTAATTTAGACTTAAAATAAAAATGCTGAGAAAGTATCTTTAGTAAACGACAAGCCTTTGTATGCAGTCACTCAAGAGAAGAGGAGGTTGTTCCCAATTAAATGCATTTGTTATAATGCATATGATAGAAATAACTAAAAATTCACACTACACAGTAATTAATTTTTTTTTCATAATATGTAGATATTTCGTCTTAAGCATCTTAAGACATCATCAGTACAGTTATTATAAAACAATACTAGGAATTACATTCAAAGGAACAGTTAGTGCACATGCTTACATTCGAATCCCTCTATGCACACAGTAGCGTGTTTGAGGGGAGAAAAAATTCGGCTATAAGTAAAATTAAGTTAAATTATATCTGATAAATTAATTTTATACAATTGAGGATAATAATTTCCCAGACTTTTGGGATAGTGAGATCATTGCAGTTCAGATTGGATCTGTTACGTAAGGCTTCAGCACTTTCTTTATATAAATGCTCATGTTTATATAAGGATCTATGTAGCAGCTTGGTGTTTTTCCATTGGATCCTATGGTGAGGGTTTTCAACTCCATGTTGTATGAGGCCAGATTTCTGTGGTTTGATAAGAGACAGTGTGGTCTTGATGTTCAGAGATGCTTTTACTTATAGATCTTCCTGTTTATCCATATAAGACATCTTACAAGTACATGGGACTTTGTACACGCTAGGTGGCATCATAGGCGAGAGTTTGTCTTTTGGAGAAGGTAGGAAATTGAGGATCTGGTTGATTGGTTTATAGGTAGTGGTGAGTTTGTATTTCTTCATAATTTTTGACAGACGTTCCATTCTGAGATGCCTTTGATATATGGTATTATATGGTCGGTTGATGTGTAGGGAAGAGGCTGATGATTTTTTGAATTGTTTTTGGATTGTATCCATTTAATAAGCATCTTTAATAATTTCCAATTCTTGTTTAAAAGATTCTTTAGAGGAACAAAATTTGTGTGCTCTGGATACCAAAGATTTTATGATGCCATATTTTTGAGATGGATGGTGAGCCGATGGATTGCGGATGTAACGATCTGAAAAAGTTGGTTTACGATACACACAAGTGGAAATGAAACCATCTTGTTTTCATTGGATATGTATATCAAGAGAGGAGATACCTTGTGATGATTCTTTTTCTAGTGTGAATTTGATGCGAGGATTAAGGTTTTTGATCTTGTCTAGAAATGAGAAGATATTTAAGATGATACTTAAGACAAAATATCTACATATTATTAAAAAAATTTAATTACTGTGTATATGTGTGAATTTTTAGTTATGAATACTCCACAGGGCAAAGGAGAATGGATGTCAGTTTGATTCAAAGTGAAAGGTTATGCATTTTGGGATGAGAAGATTACCAGTTGTATACCACATTAGTGGAAGTGTACCCCAGGAAATTGACGAAGCTAGAGACTTGGGAGTGTTAGTGGATAGGGAGTTAAAGTTTAGGGGGGTACATAGCAAAAGTGACTAAAGCAACTCATCAGATTACTTGGTTACTGAAGAATACTCTGATGAGCAGAGAAAAGTAGGTTATCGTTCTTCTCTATCAAGCCTTGATAAGAACCCATCTAGAGTACTGTGCACAGATCTAGGTGCCAGGTTTTTTGGTGATGAGGAAGAAGTGGAGAGGATCCAGAGGCGAGTGACCAAGATGGTAGCAAGTCTATGGAATGAACCTTTTGAGAACAGATTGAAGATTTATAATAAATTTAGTTTAATCCTTTATCCAAGTGTGAGCAAACAAAGTTTGCGCCTGAAAGTATCTTCAGGACTGGGTTAAGGTGATACAACACCAGCACAACTCGTTGCAAAGGTGGAGCAAGATACCAACACTCCTATCTTAGTATCTCCTATAATGCAAAACACATCTCCTTGCGGATATGTCTAATGTTATGCATTAAGGGAAGGGCCACTACCCAGACCGGTTTCGACCTTTATTGAGGTCTCTCCAGTGGGAGCCAGGCCCAAGTCGAGATATCAGGCAGAAGAATTAGCAGGTCATCTCTACCTATAGGAGTTGCCAGTTGGTGTGCCAACCTTTTTTAATAAATTACTCTGGATTTAGAGAAAGATGTTGAAAGTTTATTTTTCACTTGGTTAGAGTATAATAAATTTAGTTTAATCCTTTATCCAAGTGTGAGCAAACAAAGTTTGCACCTGAAAGTATCTTCAGGACTAGGTTAAGGTGGTACAACACCAACTGGCAACTCCTATAGGTAGAGATAACCATGCTAATGCTTCTGCCTGATATCTCGACTTGGGCCTGGCTCCCACTGAAGAGACCTCAATAAAGGTGTTATGTTATGTCTAATGTTATGCATTAAGGGAAGGGCCACTACCCAGACCGGTTTCGACCTTTATTGAGGTCTCTTCAGTGGGAGCCAGGCCCAAGTCGAGATATCAGGCAGAAGAATTAGCAGGTCATCTCTACCTATAGGAGTTGCCAGTTGGTGTGCCAACCTTTTTTAATAAATTACTCTGGATTTAGAGAAAGATGTTGAAAGTTTATTTTTCACTTGGTTAGAGTATAATAAATTTAGTTTAATCCTTTATCCAAGTGTGAGCAAACAAAGTTTGCACCTGAAAGTATCTTCAGGACTAGGTTAAGGTGGTACAACACCAACTGGCAACTCCTATAGGTAGAGATAACCATGCTAATGCTTCTGCCTGATATCTCGACTTGGGCCTGGCTCCCACTGAAGAGACCTCAATAAAGGTCGAAACCGGTCTGGGTAGTGGCCCTTCCCTTAATGCATAACATTAGACATATCTGCAAGGAGATGTGTTTTGCATTATAGGAGATACTAAGATAGGAGTGTTGGTATCTTGCTCCACCTTTGCAACGAGTTGCCCTGGTGTTGTATCACCTTAACCCAGCCCTGAAGATACTTTCAGGCGCAAACTTTGTTTGCTCACACTTGGATAAAGGATTAAACTAAATTTATTATACTCTAACCAAGTGGAAAATAAACTTTCAACAGGTTGAAGATTTGTGGGTTACAGAGACTGGTAGATAGATGGAAAAGGGATGATATGATAACTAAATACTTAAGGAATTGACAGCGTTCACTGGAAATATAAATTAAATCAACTTTAATATATACTTTCCGCTATTTCGGCAACGTCACGTTGCCATCTTCATGGGAACTTAAGATAAAGAAACGTGCATGCAAGTACTACATAACAGCAAATGAGAAATGAAGCGAGGAAGCTAACGTTTTCTTAAAGTCCTGATAGTGCCCCCTGGCGGGCTATATTAGGTGTTCTTGGCCTTTGGGCTGAAGTTCTTCTGATATATGTTTCCCAAATTTGGGGCAGTCTCATGCACCCAAATTTGTTAAGGTTTGGCATATTCCTAAAGGCTGAGGCTAATTCCATGAATAGTCTTTCATATTTGAACTTGCTGTGGTGTATTACTGTGGCTTTCTTCCACCTTATTCTGTGGCGAGTATCCAGAGCATGGTCTGCAAGCCCAGAGTGGCTGTACTGGTGAAATTGGATGTAGTCCTTTCGTTCTGAGATTCTGATATTTGCTGTCCTGCCTGTTTGGCCAAAGTAGGACAATTTACAGCTGCAGGGGACCTGGTATACACTAGGTAGGTCTAGGGGAAGTGGTTGGTCTTTAGTGGAGCAGATAAGGGATGCCAATTTTCTATATGGTCAAGTCATGTTTTTTTAGGATTTTTTTTATTTTTTCTGAGGTGCCTCGGATGTAGGGAATGGTGATGGATTTAGAGTAATCTTTTTTGTGAAGGGGGGAGGTGGGTTGTGGGTAACCGAGTTTAGTATTTTTTGGATTTTTTTTTGGGGGGGGGGTAGTCATTGGCTGAGGAAGTGTTAAGGATTTAAGGAGGTTAAGGAAATGTTAAACTGAGAAAACCAAGTTTATAGAAAACCCACCAGTACAGGCAGATACATTCACCAACAGTCCCCCCCCCCCACAACAATATGGAGTTATTAAGACACTATTCATCAGGGCAAAACTAATCTGTTCAAATGACCAAACCCTAACTACTGAACTAAATCGCATCCTTAACACTTTCTCAGCCAATGACTAACTTCCCCCCCCAAAAAAAAAAATTCCAAAAAAACACTAAAACCAGTTATCCACAACCTACCTCCCCCCCTTCACAAAAAAGATTACTTTAAATTCGTCACCATTCCCTACATCTGAGGCACCTTGGAAAAAATAAACAAAATCCTAAAAAAACGTGACTTGACCTCATGACTAGACCATATAGAAAATTGGCATC
The DNA here is from genome assembly GCF_054136105.1 of Typopeltis vanoorti. Lineage (NCBI taxonomy): Eukaryota > Metazoa > Arthropoda > Arachnida > Uropygi > Thelyphonidae > Typopeltis > Typopeltis vanoorti. The sequence goes on along the minus strand of NC_143553.1, from coordinate 72,127,793 downwards.
CCTTATCCGCTCCACTAAAGACCAACCACTTCCCCTAGACCTACCTGGTGTATACCAGGTCCCTTGCAGTTGTAAATTGTCCTAATTTGGCCAAACAGGCAGGACAGCAAATATCAGAATCTCAGAACGCAATGACTACATCTGATTTCACCAGTACAGCCACTCTGGGCTTGCAGACCATGCATAAAAAATACCTAGAATTAAAAAAAAATGTCATTTCTGCATTGTTTTCAAATCCTTTGTTCTTCTAAAGACTAGCTCTTTTCCTCTCTCTCTCAATTGTAGGTGTACACAAGGATCCTTTTTTTTTCTTTCTTCAAGTTAACCTACTTTTTATATAAATCAGCCAAGAGTATTTGCAAGAACAATCCTGTCAAGCAGACCATGCCTTAGACACCAGTCACAGAATCAAATGGAAAAAAAAAATAATAAAACACAGTTGCCCAAAATATGTGAAACTTTTTTTAGACATTCCTTGTTAAAATCTAGGATTCCTACCAATGTGCTTTTCCTAGCTCAGACTCTGTACTAAGTTCCACTTAAGTTTGGGTTGCTTATATGTTGTTAAATTTTTTTGTAATTTTTATTTATTTATTATTATTATTTTTTTTTATGTTGAGCCCATATATGAGAGGTTGATTAATCATCCTGTAGTATGTTAGCACCTTGTATGGGTAGTGGGTTGGGAAAGGAGAAACTTGTTTTTATTTGATTTAAAAGCCTGTATATTGTATTCCTTGAGAAGCACATCAGGGGAAAGACTGTTCCACAATACAGCAGTAGCAGGGATGAAGGAGGAGGAAAAGAAACTTGTTCTGTGGGTTGCAAGGTTTAGTGAAGGGATGTTGAGTGGCAGCTGCACATACTCCAATGGACTTAGTACTTGAGTGGGAGAATTATTAATGCTATTTCAGATGAACATTTGCCATGGAAATAGTTATAGAATACATATATTGCAGAAACTGATTGCTTGTGCAAAAGTGGGAGGAGTGACTTGGGAAGAAATGGGTTCTTAATGAATCTAATTGCCTTCCTCTGTATTGTGCCAAGCATTTTGAGAGAGCTCTTAGGGCCCTCCCATTCTAAATGTGAGTGGAGTATTCAATAGCTGAGCAGATTTGTGATTAGTATAAGGTTAACAGTTGTTCAGAGGTGAAGTAATGTCTTGAGGAAAGAGAAATCCTAGTTTTTTAGAAGCTGAGGATGCAATGGTTGTGATGTGTTTATGTCAAGAGAGGCTTGATTCAGGGTGATTCCAAGAAGAGAAATCTCATCTTGTCTGGAAATTTGAGAGTTTTTCAAAAATATTACTGGGAGAAAATAGTTATTTTTTGTGAGAAATAAGACAGAACTGCGTTTTAAAAGCATTGAAATTGACAAGCTTATCTGAACATCATTGGAGGATGGCTTGGAGATCAGAATTGAGGGCAGTACTGGTTGATGAGGTAGGTTGAGGTGAGTTGTGTAGAGTAAGATTTTTCAAATGAAAGGATGGAGTGCAATGTGCTGTCATCTGAAGAACTGTGTATTGGGTTACAGGTCAACTGAAACAGATCATTGATATTTAGAAGGAAGAGGGCTGGTGAGAGAACAGAACCTTGGAGAAGTAGGGGACCATCCATAGAAACTGAGTAAGAGTGTAGTTAGTAAGGGTGTTTGAACTAGGTTTTTTGCTTGGAGAGTAGTGAACGAGTGAATAGGTTCCCAGAGTCTGTTGTGGGTGCCATGAATGTGAATGAGTTCCAAGCAAAGTGTGATAAATACTGCACAAATGTTGTATAGTTCTTGACATGATGTTTAGAGCCTCCTTTGATGAGTCCAGGGACTCCTTGGAGTTGCCTGTAATAATAATAATAAATATTGCTTCCCTCAGACATACTTTTGACACCTGCTTTATTTTCACATCCTCTGCTACCATTAATAATACTCTTCCTTCTCTCTTGATCTTATTATCCTGTTGGAAAATTCTATATCCTACCATTTCAAATCCTGACTAGAATATCATCCTCAGTCAACGAAATTTTACTTTTGCCAATTAAAGAACATGATAGCCTACATGCTACATTTATTACAAATCTGGTAAGAAAAATAACTGCTAGACCAGTGGCCATATATAGAGGCTATTGACCTCACATCGATTGCCTCAGCATCCCATAATGCAAAGCACACATAATTTCTGACTTGTATATTGCTGTACATTATGAGAAGAGTCACTACTCAGACTAGTTTCAACCTTTATTGAAATCTCATCAGTGAAAGCTAGACCCAGAAAGATAATATACTTTGTTACCAAGCAAATGACAATTTTATGACTATATCTAATCCAGGGTATTTCAGCAATATGGTGATATGCCATTTTCTTACTTGTGTGGAAAATATGCGACTTTATATTGATTTTACCTTACTGTCTTCCTGGGAGACCTCAGTAAAAGCCTAAACCAGTCTGGTAAGTGGCCCAGACTGTTATAATATTATAATATTATAAAATGATAACATTATAATATTATAAAATGATAACATTATAATATTATAGAATATTATAATTTCTTGTCAAGCATAATATACTGTTCTCTATGTTGAAAGTGCATCATAAAAATACCTAGAATTAAAAAAAAATGTCATTTCTGCATTGTTTTCAAATCCTTTGTTCTTCTAAAGACTAGCTCTTTTCCTCTCTCTCTCAATTGTAGGTGTACACAAGGATCCTTTTTTTTTCTTTCTTCAAGTTAACCTACTTTTTATATAAATCAGCCAAGAGTATTTGCAAGAACAATCCTGTCAAGCAGACCATGCCTTAGACACCAGTCACAGAATCAAATGGAAAAAAAAAATAATAAAACACAGTTGCCCAAAATATGTGAAACTTTTTTTAGACATTCCTTGTTAAAATCTAGGATTCCTACCAATGTGCTTTTCCTAGCTCAGACTCTGTACTAAGTTCCACTTAAGTTTGGGTTGCTTATATGTTGTTAAATTTTTTTGTAATTTTTATTTATTTATTATAATTATTTTTTTTTATGTTGAGCCCATATATGAGAGGTTGATTAATCATCCTGTAGTATGTTAGCACCTTGTATGGGTAGTGGGTTGGGAAAGGAGAAACTTGTTTTTATTTGATTTAAAAGCCTGTATATTGTATTCCTTGAGAAACACATCAGGGGAAAGACTGTTCCACAATACAGCAGTAGCAGGGATGAAGGAGGAGGAAAAGAAACTTGTTCTGTGGGTTGCAAGGTTTAGTGAAGGGATGTTGAGTGGCAGCTGCACATACTCCAATGGACTTAGTACTTGAGTGGGAGAATTATTAATGCTATTTCAGATGAACATTTGCCATGGAAATAGTTATAGAATACATATATTGCAGAAACTGATTGCTTGTGCAAAAGTGGGAGGAGTGACTTGGGAAGAAATGGGTTCTTAATGAATCTAATTGCCTTCCTCTGTATTGTGCCAAGCATTTTGAGAGAGCTCTTAGGGCCCTCCCATTCTAAATGTGAGTGGAGTATTCAATAGCTGAGCAGATTTGTGATTAGTATAAGGTTAACAGTTGTTCAGAGGTGAAGTAATGTCTTGAGGAAAGAGAAATCCTAGTTTTTTAGAAGCTGAGGATGCAATGGTTGTGATGTGTTTATGTCAAGAGAGGCTTGATTCAGGGTGATTCCAAGAAGAGAAATCTCATCTTGTCTGGAAATTTGAGAGTTTTTCAAAAATATTACTGGGAGAAAATAGTTATTTTTTGTGAGAAATAAGACAGAACTGCGTTTTAAAAGCATTGAAATTGACAAGCTTATCTGAACATCATTGGAGGATGGCTTGGAGATCAGAATTGAGGGCAGTACTGGTTGATGAGGTAGGTTGAGGTGAGTTGTGTAGAGTAAGATTTTTCAAATGAAAGGATGGAGTGCAATGTGCTGTCATCTGAAGAACTGTGTATTGGGTTACAGGTCAACTGAAACAGATCATTGATATTTAGAAGGAAGAGGGCTGGTGAGAGAACAGAACCTTGTTGAACCCTAACTTTAGTTGAATGGTGAGAGAATAAGGAACCATCCACCATCACACTGTGCTTCCAAACAGAAAGCTGACACTCCAACTGCAGAAGTCCTGCAACAGACTAAATGATCAGAGTTTGCTTGGTAAACCTTTATGCCAGACCCAATCAAAAGCTCTGGAAATATCAAGTGCAACCACTCGAGAATCACCATACTTCTCCATGTCATTTGTCCAGAGATGGGTGATATATGTCAGTAGATCTGTTGATCAGCAGCAACGGAATCCATACACGTGATTATATATTAGCTGGGTGCCTTCAAGTTAGTGTAGGAGTTGGGAATTGATGGTTCCCTCCATTACTTTAGATAGGACTGAGGTAAGTGAGATAGGGTAGAAGTTTGATGACAGATATCTTTATATTGTTTTCATTCCATTAGACATTTAATGGAATAAAATGTTTCTTTCCATTAAATGTATAGCAGATAAGCCTAAATGGAGACTATTTGTGAAATGGCATCTTTGAAATTGTGACACTTTAACTCTTACTAAACGTTTAATATGGCATAAGAAAGTTTTGGCCTCTAGAACAGTTATTAGTTAACCTAAGCCCTTTCTCACTTATAATAATAATAAACTAATAGTTGTAAATTTTGCTTATGTTTCATGCATTTAGTGGGTTTGTCACGATAATTTCTATATATATTAAGCCTGTAAATGTATGCTTTCTGTGACTAATTTGCATTATTTTTCAAGGGAAAGAGCCGGGAAGAAAGAACTGCCATTTTCATTCTATTAATCTTTCTTGAAAAATACCTGCCTTTCAAATAGAGGAAGTTTCTAGTCTATTATAGTGTTATTATTTTTAACATCCGACCTCCATGGAGTCAGACTTGTCTTGGGAGGTACACACTGTCACATACACACAAAGCTCATCCAACCATATCTTAAACTAATGTGTTTTCATTCAAATGAAATTCACACTCAGACAATGCATTCCACTCAACAACCTCTCACCATCCAAAGAACCTGTTCTAAACTTCTCTGCTCATACCCTGCTTATTTAGCTTCCAGAAGGGATGGCCTCTCATTTTTACCTACATCTCTCCATCTATGAAAAATTTCTTCATGCTAACCTGATAATAACACCTGACTAGCTTATATGTCTCAATCATATCTCTTCCCCCCCCCCCCCCATTCATGAGGTTCTGCAATTTACATTCCAAAAACCACTGCCACCTTTTTGATTCTTCTCTAGACCCTTTCTAACATATCCTCATCACCATGAAAATGCTGTGACTAAATCTGTGCATGAGGCTTGATCAAGACATTATACAATGGCATCATAACCTCTTTATTTCTACATGCCAGGGTCCTCCACATCGTTCCCATTATCTGATGTGATGTCTTCACAACTTCTGCAGTGTGGACTTTGAATTTCAGGACCTTGTCCCCCATTACTCCTAGATCTCTTATCTCCTCAACTTCCGTTAAAGTTTCCCCATGTATGCTTTGCATCCCATCATTGCTTACAAATCTCAAAACCTTACACTTTGCAACATTAAACTGACATTTCCACTGACCTGCCCATTAATGCAATCTATTCAAGTCCTCTTGTAAGGCCATAACTGTTTGACTCTGCATTGCTCTCTCCCATTTTGCATAATCTGCAAACAGCTGCATATCTCACAGAAAACATCTAAACCCATCCCAGTATCATTTATATACAAATTGAATAGTTAAGGCCCCGATACAGCCCCTGTAGCACACCACTAGTGACCTTTCTCTTTCAGGATATTGCACTTTGGGATACAACTTTCTGATACCTGTCTGACAGCCAGTTACTGATTCAACTCAGAAGTCTTATCCAATCCCATCTGTTTCAATTTATTTAACAGCTTGTCATGTGGCAGTCTATCAAAATCTTTTGTGAAATCTAAGTGTCACTGTATATGCATCTCTCTTGTCAAGATATTTTTCACCTTGTTATCATACATAAGTAAGTTACTAAAACATGATCTCTTTTTAACAAACCCATGCTGACAACCACAGAAAATACTGCTGTTATTAACCCATTTCTATCCTAGTTCTCAACAATCTCTCTGGTACTTTAATCACAACTCTGGATATAAAGATTGGCTTATAATTTGTAGCCACAACCTTTTCACCACCTTTATGCAGGGGAACAAGTGCTGTTGCAGGATTCTTATTAAACAGGCATACCACTGCTACTGCCAATTCCATGGACCAATTCATGGAACATATTGCAAAAGGTAGTGAAGATAATCTAGTTTCCTCATGGGCTCACTTTAGTGAGTAAGGGCATGGCAAACCCAAGGTACCTGATGCTGGACCATACCTTACTTCATGTAATATATATCTGTTATATTATCTGTAGACTGGTCTCTCCCCTTCTTTCTTCTCTTCTTGCTCCTTACCCCAATGCTATTAGAATATTCGAGGACTAGGGGTGACTCTTTCCTATCTTGCTATGTCATTTTGCCTTATGCAGCCACTGAAGGGGGCAAGCTAACCCCAATAGGTGCTGGTCCCAAGCCTGGATAAATGGCAAGGGTTGATGTCAGGAACATCCGGTCGTAAAACTTCACTGCCAGCTCTAGCTATGATCAAATGAGTTGAAAAGAAAGTGATACAAGGGTTAGGACATACCCCCTTAAGTGACGCGCAGCCACATCGCCCTACAGCTGCAAGAAGTGGACGAGGGCTACCTCATCAAGGGTTGGTGTGGTTAAAGAAGCAAGCCCAGCAAGTGGAGAGAATGTGGCGAGTGGGAACATTGAATGTTGGAAGCATGACTGGAAGAGGAAGAGAGGTGGCAGACATGATGAGGAAGTTGGACATTTTATGCATGCAGGAGACAAGGTGGAAGGGGAGAAAAGGCAAAGGAACTAGGAGATGGGTATAAATTGTTCTACTCTGGAGCGAATAAAGAGGGAAGAAATGGTGTCGGAATTGTGGTGTGTGGCAGAATGAAGGGCAAAGTACTAGAAGTGGGTAGGAGGAATGACAGGATCATGTGAATGAATGAAACTGGGTCTTGGAGAAGAGCAACTGGTTGTCTTATGTATATGTGTATATGCCCCACAAGTTGGCTGTACAGCAGAAGAGAAAGATGAATTCTGGAACTCATTTCTCATCAACATCTCGTTTTCTTCCAGGGAACTTGAAGAAAATTAGATGGGGATTGTCAGAGGAGACTTGAACGGACACATAGGGAGACAGAATAAGGACCATGAAAGGGTGCATGGCGGCCATGGAGTGGGAAGGATGAACCAGGAAGGAGAGAGGATTTTGAACTTCACAGTAGGTTTGATCTGGCAATTGTAAACTTCTTTTTCTGTAAGAGGGAAGAGCATTTGATAACATTTAGAAGTGGCAACACCAGTTCACACATTGACTACATTTTGACTAGAAGAAAACATGTTAAGGCAGTAACAAATTGTAAGATAATCCCAACAGAACAAGTGCCGCAGCAATACTGGCTGCTGTGTACAGAGTTTAAAATAAAGTTGAAGATAAGAACCTTTGGAAGCCATGGGAGGAAGACAGTTAAGTGGTTTTGCTTAAGATAAGAGAGTGTGAGGAACCGTTTTAGGGAGAAAGTATTAGAGAGGATTTCGGATGGACTGGAAAGTGTACAAGATTGGTGGAGACATAATTCAAAAGCAATTCTAAGCTGTGCATCAGGTGCTTGGTGAAACATCCAGAAGGAAGGTTGGTGGTGGAATAATAATGTACAAGAAGCAGTGACAGCTAAAAGGAAGGCAAAGCAGAAGTGGGACAAGTCAAGAGTGGAAGAGGACAGAGAGAAGCAAGCCAAGAGAGTTGTTGCACAGGCAAAGGCCATGGCATATCAAGACCTTTATGATCAATTAGAAACAAAGGAAGGACAGAGAAAGATTTATCGATTGGCAAAATGTAGAAATAAGGCATCAAAGGACATCATTCATGTGAGGTAGATCAAAGACTCTGGAGGAAGGGTATTAAGGAGGGATGTGGATATAAGAAACAGATGAAGAATATACTTTGAAGGGCTTTTTAATGAAGAAAATGCAAGGACTCACAGAGAGGATGGGGAGACTTATGAGGGGATGGTGCAGAACATTAGTAGAGTGGAAGTGAAGGAAGCCATAAAGAGGATGAAGAATGGAAAATTGTTGGGCCCTGACAGGATCCCAGTGGAGGCATGAAAGGCACTGGAGTAAGAGGGAATTGACCTGGTGTGGACCTGTTATTAAAAGTTTGTCAACAGGAAAATATACCCAAGGAATGGAGGGAAAGTACTCTTGTCCCCAACTACAAGAGTAAAGGGGATGCACAAGACTGTAAGAATTACAGAGGAATGAAGTTGATGTCCCACACAATGAAAATCTTAGAGAGGGTTCTTGATGGAAGACTAAGGAAGGAGGTGGTGATTGCAAAAGAGCAATTTGGCTTCATGCCTGGTCGATCGACGACAGATGCTATCTTTGGGTTACAGCAGATGATGGAAAAGTTTTGAGAGAGGCAACGGGAGCTACATCTGGTATTTATTGATCTGGAGAAAGCGTATGATAGAGTGCCAAGGCAAGAAGTCTGGAGGTGTCTGAGGGAGAAGAAGGTACAGGAGAAATATGTCAGGCTGGTGCAGGAGATGTACAGAAATGTGAAGACAAGAGTTCGGACCTGCCTGAGAGAGAGACAGAAAGTTTTCCAGTGACAGTTGGCTTGAAACAAGGGGTCAGCATTAAGTCCATTCCTGTTTAATATTGTGATGGAGGTGGTGACAGAGGAGGTGAGAGAAGACTCGCCTTGGACTATGCTGTATGCAGATGACATCTTGCTCTGTGCAGAATCAAGAGAAGAACTGGCAGCTAAACTGGAAAGTTGGAGGAAAGTACAGAAGAGAGAGGTATGAGACTGAGCAGAAGTAAGACAGAGTATATGTGTTGCAAAGTGGATGGCAGCCAGGAGACAGATCTGGAGCTGGAAGGAAATGTCATCAGGAAAGTCAGTGACTTTAGATACTTAGATTCAACAATGAAAGAGGATGGTGAGGCTGAGAAGGAAGTGGGATGCAGGATGGAGGAACTGGAGAGAGATTGCTGGAGTGCTATGCGATAAGAGGGTGCCAATCAATCTAAAAGGCAACATCTACAGGACAGTAGTGAGACCAGCTATGACATATGCTATGGAAACTGTGGCCCTAAGGAAAAATGACATCAGCAGGTTGGAGGTAGCTCAGATGAGAATGCTTAGGTGCTTAGGTGGATGTGTAGAGTGACCAGAAAGGATCATCTGAGAAATGACTATGTAAGGGGAAATGGTGAAAGTTACAAATTTAGGAACAAAGATACAGGAGGCAAGGTTGACATGGTTTGGTCAGGGAGGAAGAGTATGTGGGAAGAAATGTTGTGCAGATTTATGTGCAGAGGAGAAGGAAGTGTGGACAGCCAAAGAGGAGATGGAGAGAGATGGTGGAGGAGGACTTGAGGATGAAGAACTTGGATGTGGCTACAGCCCAAGACAGGAGGTTGTGGAGGAGACTCAATACAAACAGCGACCCTACTTAAGTGGGGAAAAAGCTGCAGAAGAAGAAGTGAAGGTAACCCAGAGGATTGCTGCAATACTGAGGAGGACACTGACCTTAAGACACATGACAATATGTCATCAAATCCTGTCATCTTATTGACATCAAGCCTATTTATTTCTGTATATACCTTCTGCTAACTCACAATAATGTCATCCTCTCCTATGTCCTCTATACTTGAGTTTTTCATGATTTCGTCCTGATGAGGATGAAACGCCATTATAAAGTGTTCACTGAATACATCATCTATGTCTTCTGCAGCAGTTACCATTCTACCATTTTCAACCATTACCATCATCTTACCATAATTGTTTCTCCTACTTGCCACATATCTGAAAAAACTCTCTAGGATTTTTTTTGACCTGATTTGCTAATTTTTTCTCGTATTGTTGTTTTGCAGTTCTTACCAACTTAGTCACTTCCTGGTGATTTCATGCATAATCCCTTTATTCATCCATTTGAAACTTAATTTATTCAGCCTTTTGACTTTCGGAATACATTTGCACATCAGTGTTATTAAATATCTTCTGGTCAGTTCAGTTTCTTTGCAGCATTTATTTCCCTCCCACTTTACACCTCATTGCTGACTAAAATCCATTGCCACTATTTAGATCACTCATCTCCACTTTGTGTGAACATATATTTTGCCTGCCGTCATCAGCAGCATCCCCACTCTCATCTTGTCCTTTCTATCCTCACAGAAAACATTATATTCTTCCATTTCTATTCCTATCAAGATATCATCCTTATGTAACCATGTTTCACTTATTCCACTCGTTGACAAGTAACTCAATCAGTGAAACAATTTCATCTCTCTCTTATTTCTGATGCTCTTGGTATTTGTAAATAAACATAATAAATAAACTTATAAATAATAATAATAATAATAATAATAATATGATGATATAACCTTTTAACATTTAACTTTTGGAATATAGGGATATTCAGTTGTTTGCAGATGATGTGAAGCTGGGAAGGGTTATTAGTAATTGTGCAGATGTGGCAGCCCTGCAAGAGGAATTGAATAAACTAGACAGATGGACAAATGAATTGGAGTATCAATTTAATGCTATGGATACATCGATTGGAGTTAAGAGAAACAAGAGATCGGGGGGGGGGGATGATTGATAGAAAACTGAAATTCATGGAACATATTTGCAAAGGTAGTGAAGGTAACCCAGAGGATTGCTGCAATACTGAGAAGGACACTGACCTGCAGAGATAAAATAATTATCATTCCATTGTATAAGACCCTGATCAGACCACACTTGGACTATTGTTCTCAAATTTGGTCCCAAGGATTTGAAGGGGATAAATTAACTGTGGAAAGGGTACAGAGGCAGATAACAAAGATGGTTTCAGGACTGTACAATATTAGTTATGAGGATCGGCTGAGGGAATGTGGACTGCAGAGTTTGGTAGATAGAAGAAGGAGAGGTGATATGATTGAGACTTTTAAACTGTTGAGAGATAGTTACAGGGTTGACACTGGAGATTTCGTTCTCTTGGTGGAACAGGGGGTAAGAAGCGAGGGCAAGAGGCCATCCCTGGAAGTTATGAAACAAAGCTGTGAGGAGTGGTTTCTTTGCATGGAGGGTGGTTGAACTGTGAAATGCATTGCCTGATAGTGTTGAGAGCACAAACAGTCAATTAGTTCAAGGAGTTGTATGATAGACTTTGTGTTTCCTGGGCAGTATGTCTCACAATGAGTCTTTTGATTCTATGGAGTCAAAAGTCCCACAATGAGTCTTTTGACTCCATGGTGGCCTGAATAGTAATAATATAATAATAGATTTGTAAATAAACATTTTAGGTCTATAACTAGTCCTGCCCATGCCGCTTATAAAAGTTGTGATTTCCTCACATCATAATAATATTATTATTATGATGTGAGGAAATCACCATTTCCAGTTGTTGCCTTTATCACCACTTAACCTGTCTATCTCTTCAGACTCAACTAATCCTTTACATTCCAGGCCATTCTCATATACACATTCACTACTATATTCAACATCTACTCCTTATACTCTGTCTTCCTTTCCACCCTGACTCCTTCCATTTCCCTATCTACCTTGCATTCTCATTCTATTGTTATTATTCTCTGTACTACTATTCTCATTTACAGTCACTTCAGTCTGTCTAGTTCCTCTCTCCTGATCTTTTGCTTTACCTCTTAATTCCTCTGGTCTTACCCAGAGGAAGTAAGAGGAAGTCTCACTCATTTCTCCTTGCAGCAATAGTTTTTTTGAACTGACTCACACTAAATTCATTCAAATGCAACCCATCACTTTTGTATATTTCCATCTTTTCTTCAGATGCATCCCACACATTCACAGACTCTACTCCCTTTTCCTCACATAGCTCTGTCATCATACCATGCTCTTTGTTTATACTCATCATTATCACACTCAGGCAACACTGATCACTCTTCCAGCCACAATCTCCTGATATCCATTCTTACATGTTCATTATGTCCAAACAAGTCATTTGTTCCAATAATCACCACCACCAGCTTACTTGCTCATCAGCTTCTCTTATATAATGCATGAATTATCCTGCTTTATGTCATTAAATTAAAAGCAACCTTGTTTGCTTACCAAGTGTAAGCAAACAAGGTTGCCCCAGTCCTGAAAATACTTCAGGTGCAAACTTGTTTGCTTACACTTGGATAAAGGATTAAACCAAGTATATAATTTATTGGTATTTTAATTTATAATATAACCAAATGGAAAAACTTCCAACAACTATCTCTAAGTCAGAGTATTTTAATAATAAGGTGTGACACATTGTGGCTACTTGTATAAGAAAATATGACTTCTGCATTGCTTCAACCATGGTAACACCTCTGGGTCTGACTCCCACTGATAAAACCTCAATAAAGGTCAAAACTGGTCTGTGTATAATGCATAGTATTATACATGTCTGCAAGGATATGTGCTTTGCATTATGGAATACTAAGGCAAGTGATGTGAAGTCATTGGTTGTTATATACGAGTTGCCCCAGTCCTGATTATATTTCAGGTGCAAACTTTGTTTTGCTTACACTCGGATAAAGGATTAAACCAAGTATATAATTTCTTGGTATCTTTAATTTATAGTATAACCGAGTGGAAAATCTTCCACCTGCTTTATGTCATGATATTAAACAAATATCCTGACTCTGATTCATGGTTTAAACTGATATCCTTCATATAAATATCTTGATGATATAGAAAGATAATTTAGTATGGCATTCTTTTTTTTTTTATATAACTTATGCTTATTGGGTAGTGATTCATTCTTATAATGGAGGTTTTTTATTTTTGTTTCCTATATGATTCATATTATTAGTAAAATGTGAATTTTATTGGTTATTAGTTCTTGTATGTATATTTATCCCACAGCAACACATTCATCTTACATGATACTTATTTATTATTTTTGTTGATATAGGACTATATGAAAGTTCTTGGGAGACCTTTGGTGTTGCATGGAGAAAAAGAATTTCAGTGGACAAACTTTTATATGGATGCTATGGTAAACTGGACATGGACTGTTTGATATTATGAATATTAATGTTGCTATAATAAGAAAACTACTTGCTGTCTAATTGACTAAATGATTAACATAACCTGCTCTCTAACTAAATCAGGCTGCATGTTTCAATTGTGCCATGGACATGTACATTTGTGATTGTCTTTAGGTAGGAAATGAATTTCATTACCCAATGTAAGATCACAGCCTTGCTTAATGGAGGCCTGAAATGGCTGGGAAAAGCTGTTTTTTTTTCTTTGGAACAGTTTCTGGACCATGTAAAAATAAAATAAAATAGACATATAAATTAATAAATATTTAATATAAAAAACTGTTAACCTTCCCTTGGACAATGGAATGGGAGTTAAAAAAACGTCAGTGTCAGTTTCACTTCCTTTTAAAAAACTACCAAATTTCTCTCGTCCATATAAAAAACAGAAATAGCTTATAAAAAAATAAAAATAAATAAATTAATTAATTCCACATCCATTTTCACCAGGATTAGAGCATAAATGCAAGCTTGTATGTTGGTGTGAACAATAACATGAACAACAGCTGTCCAACATTGATCTAATTCACCAGCAGCTTCTTGTCCTTCTTTATTTCACTTATTTACTTCTGTTCTCTGGAGCAGCCATCTTTCCTCATAAGGTGTTCCTGATGCGGGTGTGTTTTCCAGATTTAATTGCTAAAGGGCAATGAGTTTAGTGTTTTGCAGTATGTGATGAGGAAAAAAAAAAGTTTTCATATGAACTATTGACAATTTATTATAATTTTAGAATAAATTTTAGTCTGAAGAAGGCACTGTAGAGGCAACACAAGATGAATGTTGGTAATGATCAATTGCATGAGAAGTACAAAGAACAGACCAGGAAGATAACTCAGTTGAGAAAGGCAGCAAAAGTAGAGTATGAGAAGAAATTGGCCAATCAATCTAAGAAAAATTGTAGTGAGTTCTTTCGATATGTAGCAAGTAGAAGAAAAAATAACTATAACTGATGATGCTAGTTGATAACACTGGCAGACTAATTCAACTATAATTCAACTATATGGTTGAATTATTCAGTGATCAGTTTATCAGTGTATGTCATCCTCATGAAGGCAACCTCAGTAGAAGCTAGAATGTAGAATGTATGACAAAGGAAGTATATGTGGAATGGAGTAAACTTGGTGTTAAGAAGACAGTAGGATGTATATATATCACCACATGTTTTGAGGGAATGCCCTACGGAATTAATGCCACCTTTGGTGAACTATTTAACATGAGTCTCTTGCAACAAGGTGAGTCCCAAAGGAATGGAAGGTGGGAAAAATTATTCCACTTTAAAAAGGGGGGTTAAGACTAAGACTACAAATTAGAGGCCAGTCTGTGTGTCTGGGGTTGTTAAGGTATGAGAGAAGTTGGTGAGGACTAGGATTCAGAAATGGGTTGATAACCACTCAGCTGGCCTGGCTGACCGAGTGGTTAATGTATCCGCTCTCCAGCCAGAAGGCTGCGAGTTCGAATCCTGCCATGGGCATGGATGTTTGTCTGTGAAAATACTAGTGGTGGCGGTGGTCAGCAGTAGATGCCATTGGTGTAGATGATGAAGGTAGTTGCGGTTAGTGGATTGATGGAGATGGAAAGTTGTAGAGTAGGTACCCTCCCTCAATGAGTCTTTGGACTCCCTGGAGGTGTTATATAATAATAATAATAATAATTGCAGTATTCTTTGATGGGTAAACATGGGTTTATTAGGGGAGGTCATGTTTCAGCAATCTGCTTATGTATTAAAAAAAGATGACAAACTCACTTGATAAAGGAGATGGATATATACATATCCTAGATGTGTATATCCATATCCATTTGAAAAATCCAAGTACAGTGTACTTAGATTTTTCAAAGGCCTTTGATAGACTTTCACATGACAACTGGTAGCTAAACTGAAACAGATGGAATTGGATAACAGACTAGTAAGTTGGATAGTTGGTTGGCTCTCAGACAGGTTGTATATGAAGGAGTGGTATCCCAAAAGGGGAAGGTCACTATTGGAGTGCCATGGGAATCTGTTTTGTTACCATTATTGTTTAACTTGTATGTTAATGACATTGGGACCAGCTTAACTCGAGATGTGCAACTATTCGCCAATGAAGCAAAGTTGAGAAGTAGAGCAGATGTGGTCTTGCAGGAGGATCTGAATAGACTATGTGTGTGAGCAATTTATTGCAGTTATCAGTTTAATGTTGCAAAGTGCAATGTTTTGAAATTTGGTCGTCAAGGTTGGGATGCAGAGTATATAAATTAATGGAGAAATTTTGAAGGAGGTGGAAAATTTGAGGGATCTCAAACTGAGGGTGGACAGAGACTTTCATGAAGTTCAGAGTTCACATTGCTAAATTTGCAAGAACATCCCAATGGATTATGGCAATAATGAGGAGGACATTGACATGCAGAAGCAAAGAGGTTATGGCTCCCCTGTATAAGGCTTTAATCAGGTGATATAAGACTACTGTGCACAGATTTGGTTGCTTGGTTTTCAGGGAGATGAGGATGTTTTGGAGAAGGTCCTGAGAAGGTTTATCTAATTAGTGTTAGGTCTACAGAATGTCAGGAGAGATTGAGGGAATGCAACTTACAGAGAGTCTTGGGAAAGGAAGGGATATGATTGAGACATATAAATTGGTGGGGAGTTGTTAGCAGATTAATGTGGAGAAGATATTTCATGGAGTAGAGAGGTCACCCATTTGAGCAGGGGAGTGAGAAGTAGGTTCTTTCCATGGAGAATGATTGATGAGTGGAATGCATTGCCTGAAAGTGTGGTGAGAGTGGAAAATATGAGTGGGTTCACGGCATGGTTTGATGATCTTTTGACATGAGATAGTATAGACATCCTTTAACCCCGCATGGAGGTCAGATAATAATAATAATAATCATAATAAGACTCCTCGTGGGAGACCCATCATAGACAAGACAATGACTATCATACCAATCCTTAAACCTGATTACTGTCTGGAATTCATCACTCTATCTGGCAATGAATTCCGTGGTCCAACAACCCTTTATACAACAACCCCCTTCTTTTGCAACTTCCTTTTGTCCTTTCTCCTTTCCTTTGTTCTTCTCTATGAAAAATCTCTTCATTGTCAATCTAAATACCTCTCAAACAGGTTAAATGTTTCTACCAAGTCACCCATTGATCTTCTACCTGCCAAACCCTGTAGTTTTCATGTCTCAGTATATTATCATCTAATGCTATAGAATCCTGATAACATTTTTGTTATCTGCCTCTATGCTACCTCTCAAAGGTTAACTTATCATCTTCAAATCTCAGTGACTATGTGGACACAGTAATCTAGATGTGGTCTGACCAGGGCTTATATAATGGAATCACCACTCTTTTATCACTACTGGTCGAAGTATTGTAGTATTCTTCTTCTTAGTATTGTAGAAATTCTCAGAGTTATTTTCACCACCAACATGCCCCCCAAAGTTTAATTTTTTAGTGTCTATCATACCATGATCTGTTGTGCCATGTAGCAAATCATAACGTTTAGTTGCATTAAACTGACATCCACCCCATTCATCTGTTCATTGGTCCAACTGATTTCAACATTAGGGCACCACATCAGCATTGTTACTAATACCCCCCCCCCCAAGCTCCATAGCATTTGCAAATAACTAAATAACATTCTCAACCCAGTGGTAATATCACTGACATTCACATTACTTATCCTGTGGAATCTCACTTGTGCTCTCCTCTTATTTGATACTGCTTCCCCATGCACAACAATCTCGTATCCATCAAAATGTAATAATAATTTTTTGTGAGTATTTATTTCCACCCCATTCATCTGTTCATTGGTCCAACTGATTTCAACATTAGCGCACCACATCAGCATTGTTACTAATAACCCCCCCAAGCTTCATAGCATTTGCAAATAACTAAATAACATTCTCGACCCAGTGGTAATATCACTGACATTCACATTACTTATCCTGTGGAATCTCACTTGTGCTCTTCTCTTATTTGATACTGCTTCCCCATGTACAACAATCTCGTATCCATCAAAATGTAATAATAATTTTTTGTGAGTATTTATTTCCACCCCATTCATCTGTTCATTGGTCCAACTGATTTCAACATTAGCGCACCACATCAGCATTGTTACTAATAACCCCCCCAAGCTTCATAGCATTTGCAAATAACTAAATAACATTCTCGACCCAGTGGTAATATCACTGACATTCACATTACTTATCCTGTGGAGTATCACTTGTGCTCTCCTCTTATTTGATACTGCTTCCCCATGCACAACAATCTCGTATCCATCAAAATGTAATAATAAATTTTTGTGAGTATTTATTTTTTATTCAAGGTTTATATAACAATAATGTTTCATTTCAATAAATAATAATAATAATAATTTTTTATCTCAAAATATTTACATATATGCAATAATCATCTTAAGTGACATTCCAACACGTTATTTTACAAAATAATGAGTGCTGCAGATTAGTTCATTTTACTCATTAGATTTCTATTAAAAAAATTCAATAAATTTTTATTATTAAAATTATTATTATTATTATTATTCCGGGAAACTCCAAGGAATTGACAGACTCATCGAGGGAGGCCCTAACATCATGTCTGGAACAACTATTCAACATTCACACAGTATCTATCATATCTTGCCTTGAACTCATTCACGGTCGTAGCACCCACAACAGACTCTGGAAGCTTATTCCACTCATTCACCATTCTCCAAGTAAAAAACCTAGCTCTAACACCCTTGTCAACCACGCTCTTGCCCAGCTTCCATGCATGGTCCCTAGTCCTCCCACCACCAGTCATATTTTCAAAAATATCTTCTGGATCAATCTTATAAAAACCCTTCAGTAATTTGAATGGCTCAATCATATCACCCCTCTCGCCTTATAAAAACCCTTCAGTAATTTGAATGTCTCAATCATATCACCCCTCCTTCGCCTATCGTCCAATTTCTGCAACCCACAAATCCTCAACCTATTCTCATAAGGTTCATTCCACAGACCTGCTATCATCTTGGTCACTCGTCTCTGGACCCTCTCCACTTCCTCCCCATCATGAAGAAACCCTGGTGCCCATAACTGGGCACAGAAGTCCAGATGGGGGTCTTATCAAGGCTCGATACAGAGGAACAACAACTTGCTTCTCTCTGCATGTTAAAGTACTTTTCATAAGCCAAGTGATTTGGTGAGCTGTTTTAGTTACTTTTGCAATGTGCCCCCTAAACTTCAACTCCCTATCCACCAGCACTCCCAAATCCCTGGCCTCATCAATCTCCTGGAGTGCGGTTCCACCTATGCGATATACTGCTGCTATTCTTTTCACCCCAAAGTGCATAACCTTACACTTTGCCACATTAAACTGACATCCATTTTTCCTAGCCCAGTCCTCCAAACTATCCAAATCATCCTGTAAAATTTTGACATCCGGTGCACTCACAATTGCTCTACCCAACTTGGCATCATCAGCAAACAAGTGAACACTTCCTCTCAAATCCTTTCCAATATCATTGATGAACAAATTGAAAAGCAGTGGTCCAAGAACAGAGCCCTGCGGCACTCCACTAGTCACAAGACGTCTTTTTGACTCCACTCCTGAATAAACCACTCTCTGGTATCTCTCCTTCAACCACCCTCCTATCCATCTTACCAACCCTATATCTATCCCCATCTGCTCCAGTTTACTGATTAGGGTTCCATGTGGTATCCTGTCAAAGGCCTTGGCAAGGTCCAGTAGTATCACTGTAAACCCATTACCCCTATCCAGTTCAGCCGTCACTGTGTTATAAAACGTGAGTAAGTTACTGAGGCACGATCTACCTTCACAAAACCATGTTGTCCCCCATACAATATCCCATTTTCATCTATCCAATCCTGTATTCTTTTCTTGACTAATTTCTCTAAGACCTTGACAATGATTCCTGATATGCTAATCGGTCGGTATTTACAACAGCAGTCTTGGAACCACCTTTATGCAGTGGAACTATTTTTCCCTCCTTCTACCCGCTCGGGACTAACCCAGACCCGAGACTCAAATTAAACAAAATGGTCAAGGGTACTGACAATTCTTTAGCTGCTTCTCGTACTACACGAGCTGGTATACCATCCAATCCCACAAATGTATTGACATTGAGGTTATGCAATAGACTACTCACTTCATTCACCACAATTCCCGTATAATCTACTGGTTTATTTGTTTCTGCAATGTCACCACCTGGATGATATATTCTTGCAAAGTGCTCACTCAATAACTCAGCTATCTCAACTGATTCAGTTACCTCCCTACCATCGGCATTCTTTAAAATCATTCTGCCATGTACATTTTTCCTTTTACTTGCTACATATCTAAAAAACTGTTTAGGATTCTCTTTAGCCTGCATGGCCAATGTTCTTTCGTAATCCTTTTTTGCTTTTCTTACCACACTCGTCACCCTTCTGGCCTGCGCTTTATACCGTTCATGTGCCTGCCTGCCGGTCACCTTTCTCCTTAAATTCCCTCCATAGTTGTTTCTTTTTTTGCAGCTCAAGCCTAATGGTGTTATTCATCCATTTAACCCCCACTTGATTTATTATTCGGACTCTAGGTATACAGTCAGCCATTGCTTCATGCAAACACTTCTTAACTACCTCCCATGCACTATCAACTTCTAGTCCTTGCAGTTGTACATGCCATGGCACTGAGCCAATCAAACTCCTAAGCTTGTCATACCTTCCAGCCAGATAATTCCACATGTACCCTGTCTTAATTGAAAATTCTACACCTTTAGCCACCTCCCAGGTCAAGACCCTATGATCGCTCTCACCGATTGGTGACAATGTGGTCATATTTGTTACAGCCAAATCCTCAGATGTAATTACTAGGTATTACCCCTAGTATTTTCCATTACATGCTGTCGCAGATAGTTATCCCTTAATAACCGCATAAAATCCAATTCCTTCCTCCCGTGTGTCCTCTCCTCACTCCAATCAATGCGACCATAGTTGAAATCTCCCATAATAATCACCCTCCTTCCACTCATTTCTTCTGTTTGCTTGTGTATATTGTCACCACCATCTTTTCCATCACCTGGTCTATAGCAGCACCCAATTGTATATTTAGTTCTGCTAGCCACAATCTCACACCAAATGGCCTCAAATGTGCTCTTTTCTCTATCCTGCAAATCAACTTCTATTCTCCTTGGCTGTAGCTCATCAGCTATCATCAACAATACTCCTCCCCCCATTTTATTCTCTCTGTCATTCCTGAACACACTATACCCATCACATTCAATCCCACTAGCTATATCATCTACAGTCAGCCATGTTTCACTAATACCAATAACCTGTGGTCTGGAAGTGCCAACCATGGCCAAAAACTCTTCCTTCTTGTTCCTAATACTCCTAGTATTAGTGTACATGAATTTAAGACCCCATTAGCCCCAACCCTACCTTGATGCCTTATATTAACTATCCCACTCTGGTTTGTTGTCCTTATTTGCTCTAGCATATTATATTCATTCTTACATTCAACTGCCTCCCTAAGGACTGTATATCTACTTCCCCCTTAACAAATCTAGTTTCCCTGAATTTGCACATCGACTACATTCAGCAACACTTTCTCAAGTCTTCTTACACCATAACCATTCAAATGCAAGCCATCCATCTTATATAGATCTTTTCGCCCATCAAACTCACTCCACACGTCCACAAATTCCACACCACTCGTCATACATAACCCACGCATAAAGTCATTCGCAATCATGGCCCTCCTTTTAAACATTTCACTGTCATACCGTGGCAAAAGACTAATCATTCTAACTCTCTCACTCTTTTCTTTTGCTACCTCAAACAATTCATTCAGGTCTTCTATCATTTCCATTTTATCTCCTTTCAAATCATTTGTACCTGCCACAACAATCATTTCTTTCACCCTTTCCTTTTGCTCTCTAATAGACTCAGTTACATCCTTTATGGTCACACCAGGTTGGTACGACTTTGTCAAATCCTCTACTAACACACCTCGTACTAACGAGCCTCCATACAGCACTCTATCCTTCATTTTGTTCATGTTCACATTCATATGCCTATTTTTCCTGTTATACCTTTTATTATTGGTTGGTTCATTCAGTCGACTTTTGTTCATGCACTCTAGCTGCTGTTTTGCCCTTTCTATTGCACCATTCAACAACGCGATCTCATTCAATGCATCTATCTCATCTTTTTTATTCTCTGAGAAACCATTAATACTATCATTCACACTTTCTACATTCACACTCTCATAATTCTCATGTACAACCTTGCCGTTTCTTGTCATATCGCTATTTTCTTCATTCTGAAGTTTGACAAAAATATCACACTCACGATCTGAAATACACTTCAATTCCTCATCCTCCCTACATTTTCTACACACATTCAATCCTTTATTATCATCTATCCACACTCCGACCGCACTCTGTAAAGCGTACATTTCACAGCTAGTACACTGACTCATTTCTTTTATACTATTGTTCTTTGATAATGATGGTGAACCATCATTACTGGCCGCCATTTTCCTTCATACAGGTGCCATAATTATTGCAACGTGTTTTATCAAATAATAAGTTATACACACCAAACACAAACAGACGCACTAAAATACGCAAGGCAAACAAAACTACGCAATATTAACTAATTTTTCAAAAAATTTTGATTAAGGTAAAGGCTTAGATTACTCTCAGTGCTATTGAGAAAGAAAAGAGAGAACGCTTAGCCAATCATTATTAAAATTATGATTATATATTATGAATTTACAAAATATATTGTTCTGTTTTTTTAACATTTTAACATTGAAAACACTGTGTAATAAATGGATTTTTTTTCCCTTTGTCTTGATCTCTGTTGAGATGTAATGTCTCAGCTTGCAAATCTTCAAAGCTCTTTAGTTACCTTATCTGAGGATGATGCCGGTTAGTTATTGTTTATTGGTTTGATTGCTGTGATAGACGTAGACCGATGTTTGATAGATCTGATATTCACTACTGCTGTAGGATGAGAAATTAATTCACATGCACACACACACACATGATAATTTGGAGTGTCATTATGCATCTCTGAACTAGAAGGCCTGAACTAATATATTGTGTTTCATTAAGTTTGTAAGGTGTGTGGGGGTGGCTCTTCAGGCTATTGTAGTTTGTAAGGTTCCTGTAGTCAAAAGGTAGTTTATTTAACATATCTGGGATGTGGAAGCTTCAAGTGGCTTTTCTGTAGTGATTATTATATTTATATGTGATATAATTAATTGTCTGTTATATGGTATGTGTTTCTGGCTGTCCTGTAGTTGGCATCGAAGTAATACTTTAGCATAGTGACTTAAGTGTTTTGCTGTTAGTATTTTCTGTTCTGACATTGCAGTATATATAAAGCCGGTATTGTCTCTTTGTTCCCAAAAGAAAAGTTTTATTATTTAGCACTGTAATGATATTAATCTGTTTAGTTTGTAGCATGCAAAGAACACATACATTGTTATAGCATATCTTAGTATATTTTGGCATGGTGATTTGTATATTAATGTTTTTAGGCATGTGGGAACTATGTCTTTCAACTGGTAGAGTTTGCCAGTAATTGTTCGTTGTGCAGATACGAACTGGCTATTCCTGTTTGTATCTGCACTGAAGTAATTTCCGAGATATTGTTTCAACCTGAGTGATGGTAGTGGTTTTACTGTTCTGTGTGTTTTTTATAATGGAGAGTGGATTTTCTACTGTCTGCTGAAATTATTTGAAATTTTGAAATTAAGAAAAGAGAGAACACTTAGCCAAAAGTCACACTAAAGTGCCTCAAGCTGTAGTGCGAGATACATCAAGAATGTCGTATTTCGTTTTCAATTGTTGATTAGTAGACATCCTAACATGGAAAGAAATACAGACATTTCTTTTACAGGCTGACATAGTATTTCTGCTGAAATAAGTTCTTAATTTATAATGATCAGTTTCATTTATATTATCAGAAAATTATAAATTATGTGATACAATTATCTTGAAAAAGAGGATTTGAATTATTTTAAAATAAAAGGAGCATATGCTTACATAATCTTTTTTTGGGGGGCGGGGGGGGGGGTTATAGACCTATTCAACCTGCAGATGTTTCTGAGAATTTATTTTATAAATCTTTTCAAGACAACTGTTACAAATGTAAATAACTTGGGGAAAATGCCCATTTATTTTAGTGTAAATAGTAGCAAAGGTTTAGCTACTTCAACAATGCCACTTATCTAAATTAGAAGAAAATGTCGTTATATCTGCTGATGTTAGAACTCTTACATAAATAATTTTTTATGACATTATTTCTCTGTTAGTTATAATGTAATCAATTTACAGATTTTTGCCTTCTTGCTTTCTCCCATGTTATATGCAGTGATTTCTTCTTTGAACTACAAGAAAAAAAATCAGATAACACAAGAAAAATATGTAGTATTTTCTTTTTCATTGCGTGAATTTACAATGTTGTTTCTTTGTGTTTTGAAAAGAAAGTACAAATGATTTTTTTCTTTTATTTTTGCAATTATCACATCTGATACAATCATAAGAGTGACATTTTACTGTTTTTATCCCACACGAGAAAAAGAAATATGACAATAATATTGTGGATTCTGTCGAACTTCATTGTAGCAGATATTTTTATTACAAAACTTGGTAATGTATATATATGATCATTAGTTATATTGAAACTGATCTGACTGAAACCGAGAAAATAGATAACAAGTTAATTTAATGGAGCACACAGCATGTTTCGTCTAAATGACTTTTTCATGTGTAGTAACATTTAAAGCAAATTAAAAAACCATAAAAACGCTGTGCCATTATAATAACAGACATGTAAACTGAGGTTAAGTTTGAATTCTCGTTATAGTCTGTTCTGTAGTTCACTTGTTGTGCAAATGTGAGCATATGAGTTCACTCATATGTATGTTAACTTATATGCTCACAAATGTGAGCTTATGAGCATATGAGTTAACATACATATGAGTTCATCAGTATCTAATGGCCGAACTATGCATTTCAGGTAGACTATAACTGAGGTTGCTATTGATGTGAACAGAGTCCAAGAATATTTCTTTGGATTCAACTATGCGCCGTTCTACTTCATTATGACAGATATAAATCTTTGATGTTGCATTCCAATCTACTCCGTGTTGGCGGCCTTCATCATTTGTTCACTGAAAATAAGACATGACTTGAGAGTGCGCTTGCTCTGATTCTTTTGTATGAAATGTCTCTCTCTCTGATGTTCCTCTAGGCATAGGAGGATTAACTTCTCAGTCTGGCCATAGTATGGCCTCCCAGAATCACATGTTATTTTATAGACACCGAGGAACTGAAGATGATTATGAGCTTGTTTAGGGTGGCTTAGAACTGACCTTAGTTTTGGAAGAGTTGAAAAAAACGTTTTTATATTAAATTTTTTCAAAATTCTTCCTAAATTCTGGGACAGTGAGCTGATGTAAGGTAAAAAAAATATAACCCTTGTGGTTAGGGATCTCTGTGTTGTTTCGAGGGCACTGGTATATTGCTTCTTAATATTTTTGGAAGAGTATCCATTATTTAAGAAAGTTCTTTCTAGATATTTTAGTTCATTTTTTAGTTCTTCTTCTTCATTGGACAATACTGAGTATTGTCCGATGAATGCATGTAGGTATCTGCCCTTGTGTGTGTTGATTTCCTGAAGATTGAGATTTTTAAAGAATCAGACATCTTAGTAAGTTTAATGTCTAGAAATGAAAGGGAGCTATTTTCTTCAATCTCTTCGGTAAATTTTATGTCTTGGTGGAAGTTGTTTAAATGATTTAGGAAGATGTGAGGATTCTCTACATCATGTTCTAGGTTTTAATGTTGCTTTGCAGATGGCTTTCTTCTCAAAGTCCTTGAAGAAAATGTGGCCTGTATTGGAGATAGGGGACTATCTATAGCTAGTCCTTTGTTCTGTTTATAAATTTTCTCTTCAAACTTAAAATACCTTGAATTAATACAGTGTGAGAGGAGAGCAAAAATCTTTTTGGTGATCTTGTTTTTAAATGCTGAGAACAGCTTGCGTTGGAACATTTGTAAAAAGTGCCACGACATCAAAGCTTGCCATAATGTCGGAATTCTCCAACTTTATATCTTTAATTTTAGAAGTGAAGTCCGTTGAATTTTTAATGTAAGAGGAAGGTTTTCCTACTAGACCTTTTAAGGAGGATGCTAGATATTTTGATAATTTATATGTTGGTGAATCAATACTATCAACTATAGGCCTGAGTGGACAATTTGCTTTGTGCACCATTGGAAAGCCATATAATCTTGGAATAAGTGGATGTAAGGACCGAAGAGAAAGATGTCTGTTTCTTGGAAGTTCCATTGTCGTCTTAAGGAAATTGTTTGTTTGATTATGTGTCTCTCTCATTGGGTCTCAGTCTAGTTCAGAGTAGGTATCTGATTCTAATAACTTTAGGATTTTTTTGTGATAAACTGCTTTATTTAGTACGACCATTACATTGCCCTTGTCTGCTTGGAGGATAATAATATCTGTATTCCTTTTAAGTTTTTTGATGGCTAGTCTTTCACCAGGTGAAATGCTGTGGACTGGTGGTTTTGCATTGTTAATCGCAAATGTTGCCTCCATACAAAGTAAATTTGTGCCTGCCATAGGAAGCAGTGAGCTAGCTTTTTCTATCTTGGTAAGAAACAATGGTCGTACTAAATAAAGCAGTTTATCACAAAAAAATCCTCACGTTACTTGAATCAGATACCTACTCTGAACTAGACCCAGACCCAACGAGAGAGAGATACCTGATCGAACAAACGATCTCCTGGAGATGACAACGAAACTTCCAAGAAACACACATCTTTCTCTTCTGTCCTTACCACGTATTCCAAGATTATACGGCCTTCCAAAGGTGCACAAAGCAAATTGTCTGCTCAGAACTATAGTTGATAATATTGATTCACCGACATATAAATTATCAAAATATCTAGCACCCTCCTTAAAAGGTCTAGTAGGAAAATCTTCCTCTCACATTAAGAATTCAATGGACTTCACTATAAAGCTATAAGATATAAAGATATAAAGCTGAAGAATTTTGATATTATGGCAAGCTTTGATGTTGTGGCACATTTTACAAATGTTCCAATGCAAGATGTTCTCAGCATTTTAAAAAACAAGATCTCCAAAAAGATTTTTGCTCTCCTCTCATGCTATATTAATTAAGTTTGAAGAGAAAATTTATAAACAGAAAAAAGGCTAGCTATGGGTAGCCCCATATCTCCAATACTGGCCAACATTTTCTTCGAGGAGAAAGCCATCTCTAAAGCAACATTAAAACCTAGAATATGGCTTCACTATGTGGATGATATATTCCTTATTTGGGAGCATGGTGTAGAGAATCTTCACATCTTCCTAAATCATTTAAACAACTTCCACCAAGACAAAATTTACAATAGAGATTGAAGAAAATGGTTCCCTTTCATTTCTAGACATGAAACTCACTAAGATATCTGATTCTTTAAAAATCTCAATCTTCAGGAAATCAACACACACACACAGATAGATACCTACATGCATCCTCATATCACTATCCTGCACAAAAGTTAGGTATCATTTCTACATTGGCTCACCGTGCTCACTCAGTATTGTTTGATGAAGAAGAAGAACTAAAAAATGAACTAAAATATCTAGAAAGAACTTTCTTAAATAATGGATACTCTTCCAAAAACATTAAGAAGCAACTATACCAGCACCCTCGAAACAACACAGAGATCCCTAACCCCAAGGGTTATATTTCTTTACCTTACATCAGCTCGCTCTCCTGGAAATTAGGAAAAATTTTAAAAAATTTAATGTAAAAACATGTTTTATATTAAATTTATATTCAACTCTTCCAAAACTAAGGTCAGTTCTAAGCCACCCAAAACAAGCTCATAATCATCTTCAGTTCCCCAGTGTCTATAAAATAATATGTGATTCTGGGAGGCCATACTATGGCCAGACTGAGAAGTCAATCCTCCTACTGCTAGAGGAACATCAGAGAGAGACATTTCATACAAAAGAATCAGAGCAAATGCACTCTCAAGTCACGTCTTATTTTCAGTGAATACAAATGGTGAAGGCCCCCAACACAGAGTAGATTGGAATGCAACATCAAACATTTGTATCTGTCATGATGAAGTAGAACAGTGCATAGTTGAATCCAAAGAAATATTCCTGGACTCTGCTCACATCAATAGCAACCTCAGTTATAGTCTACCTAACTCACATAGTTCTGCCATTAGATACTGGCGTACATGTGAACTCATACGCTCGCATTTGCACAACAATTTAACTTCAGTTTACATGTCTGTTATTATAATGCACAGTGTTTTTATGTTTTTTAATTTGCTTTAAGTGTTACCACACCTGAAGAAGTCATTTAGATGAAACATGTTGTGTGCTCCATTAAATTAACTTATGTATTTTCTCAGTTTCAGTCAGTCAAAAAAGATGAATATATATATATATATATATATATATATATATATAAGCAAAAGTGTCGCTTACTATAAAATTGGAGCGTAATATCTGAACTAGCAGAAAATATATATGTATCAATTTAAATCATAACCGTTAATTTCCTTTTGTAATGACCAATTATACAGGGAAACAAGAAGATGAAAGTGTAAAGAAAAGTAGATTACAATATAAAGAAAAAAAAATTTAGTGATATTATTAAAGAATTTCATGTTATTCTGTATAAACGAAAGTCGCTCAAACACGTCCTTTAGGAAATCTGTGAAGTATTTTCTTCGAAATATGATTTTGAACAAAAATATAACATAATCTCGAACATTGGCAGCTGGTTTTTTTAAATATTTCAAAAAATTATCATGAATTAATTTCTTCAAGAACAAAGAAAATGTTTTGTGGAGTAAATGATTAGAAAAAATTAACACAAAAAAAATTAAAAATGAAATTGGTTCTCCAAGGTAAGGCAATATTTAAGTGAAGAAACTATACAAGGATCTTTATTTTGTCCAGGCATTAAAATTGCATTGTATAATGAAAAGAGAAAATAAAAATAATTTCTATATTTTTAGTCTATCCAATATAACTAAGATTTAGTGATTCAGTTACCCAGCATAGAACACGGAACTGTGTTTCTTGTTAAAGTGTTCTCTTCAGCATGAGGGATTATCACACCTTCTAAACTACATGATGGCCAAATTGCACTTCTTATCCATGTTCTTTCAATAGGTCATCTGAATCATATCCAGATTTAGCTGGACATCTATAGATGTTCTGGCCAGATTTGGGGGGGGGGGGTAGTATCATGTATATAAATGTTGGGGAGAAAATAGCTCCTGTGCACTCCACAGGTTACTGGTAGCTCTCTACTGCAGTTTGACCCAATATGTGTGATTTGTTTTCTATTTTGAAGGCAGTTTCTAAGCCACCTGTGCAGAGTCCCATCTATTCCAATATGTCTTAACTTTACTAATAAGGTTTGATGTGTGAGTGTGTCAAATGCTTTAGTCAAATCAATAAAGACTTCCATGACAATTTTTTTTTTTATCTAGGGCAGTATTAATTGCGTCTGTAAAATCTTCCAAGAGAGATGTTGTTCCCTTATTTTCTGAAAACTGTATTATGCTTTGTGGATAATATAAAAGTTCTCTTTATAGGCTGTGAGTTTCCTTAGTACAAATAATAATAATTTAAAAAGAGTATCTTGTTGGAAGTTATATTTGGTCTTTATTATCTATAATTAACACAAAAACAGAGATTAAAACAAACCATTCCAAAAATGGCATTAAGAACTCCTTGTTCTTGGTGGACTGATAGTTATTAAAAATAATAATAATAATAAAAATGTCAGCATAGCATGTTATATCTCAGTTTTAGGTATTCTCAAGCTCGTTGGAATAAAAGCTCAAATTTCTGGGAAGAAAAACTTGCTAATTCCATATGAAATAGGCAAACTTTTGAAAAGCCCTAAATATTTCTCACATTCTGGACATGATTTGAAAAGAGGTCTTGAATCAGTCAGTATCAGCCAGCAAATGGTATTGTATTAATGTATAATATGGTATATGAATGGTATATCATTCTTATGTGGGCATAAAGCTGAGATGAGATAAAGCAAAGGGGAAATAGTGCTGTCATCACCAGCACTTTTCTTCTGTTCTTGATTCATTTACTTTTATGATGTGCATATGTAATTAACTTTATTAAAAAAAAAAAAAAAACTGCTAACAAAGACATGGAAGGCTTCTGTGCCATGTCTAAAAAAGTGCTAAACTCTAAATAGTTGTTCCTTAAATGTTGTATGGGTAGCTTTCAATGATTTAGTTGAAAGTTTGCCTTGGGAATCCAGTATTTATGCCAAAGCAAAATAAATCTGGTATTTATTTTCAAAAATACATCCTGTATTTTCAAAAGAAAATACAGAATGCCTATAGGACACATAGTATACTCATTATTGCCATGTGCTGTGAGCATTATGTAAAGCTTTCAGAATTTCAGAGGCCTGACATTTGTACTTTCATAAATTGGCTCTCAGCCAAAAATGAACTGAAAATAGCTAGTGAAATAACAATATTCAGTAACAAAGGGGATTTTTGAAGTTATACAATTCATTGGGGAAAACAAAACTGCAAGCAACTTCTGGCAGATAGTTATCCAGAGCTTATAATGTTATATGCTTTTTAAGAATAAAACAAATTTTATGTAGTTTGAATTCTGCCAAAAATTCCTGTTGCCGGCACAATTATTCCATCAAAAGGCTGTCTCAAGAGAAAGCAGACGTTATTTGGTTAGATGCCTTGATATTGCTTAAAAATCCATTCTCCTGTAACATCACATGCAGTATCACCAAAGGTAGGAAACTAGCCTTAAAATATTTCATATCTGATCTGATTTCATAACAATATTCAAAGCTGATAAAGGTAACAAGATCCATTCCACTCTAGAATGATTTCCATTCTCATTAGTTCAGGTTTGTATTCTATTTTGTCTCTAACCAACCTCTCTAACACCTTCATTACTATGATTGATATATACACTATTCTGTAGTTGAACACCATTGAACACATTGACATCCCTTCTGGAGTGGTATTATTTTTCCTTCATGCACTTTTCTAAATCTGTTCCTATTGCCAAAAACTCTTGTTGAAAACAGCCAAGAATGCTACCAGCTGTTTTTCACATTCCCTTAATATACATGGTGATATATCTTCCACTACTACTGCCTTAACATGTTTATGCTGGGCAATGTCTGCACATGCAGACACTTCCTTTACCATATGTATATTACTTCCATGTCAAATGGAAGCATTTTTACAAAGTTTACATCATGTTAGTTGCAACTTTTTTGATAGAATTTTATTTGTAAAATTAGCATTTGTGGGCCGCCTTAATGATATAGAAAATTTCAAATGCAATTTGGATTGATTTCAAGTTAGATATATGCATATGCATCTTTATTGCTTTACATAAATAGTTTCATGAGACAATCTTCCCAGCTTCACACTGCTGTTCTCACTGAGACATATACAGCAAACAGTTCTCTCCTATCTTCAAATTTATCTTTTGCATCTACAAACACTGATATCCCCTCTTCCTGCGCATTCTAGCTCTTCTGCCATTCATAACCATTACTCGGTGTCCAGTTATGTTGTCATAATTTGACAACACACAATTCTTTCTCTCACAGTCTTCTGTTTCACTGTCTCTAGATGCTTCCTGCACTACCTCATTCACACTCCCTTGAAAAACATTTGTTCCTACCAGCATTGTCACCATAACCTGGGTCATTCTTCCTGTTCTATTCTCAAACATACTTTTGACACCTGCTCCATTTTCACATCTTTTGTCACAGTCTTCATACAGCACTACTTTCTGCCATTCCACTGCAGCCATCCATCTTTCACTTCTCTATAACTGCACCTTCCTTTTTACACCTCCAACCACCAATCTCTTTGCTAAATGTCCTGTCTCACTCTGTACACACCTCATTTCGTTCCTCAACCTTACCAGTTCTTATCTAATATTTTCATTTGTTTTCTTATCTTTCATACTAACTTCTTTATCATTCTACTTCCGGTTTTCTATTACTCCATTTTTTTTTCACTGCTTCCTCTGTCTTGCTACTTCTCTGCTGTGGCATTCTTCTCATTTGTACTACATTCATTATATATGACTTTTGCTATTCATATTGCTTGTCTTTCATGCTACCATTAATTGATTCCTTCACTAGATCATTCACCCACTATATTATCTTTGTGTCTTTGCTATTAGATGAGCACTTATTCTTCTTACATTCTTATCACTTTCTCTCTCTCTCTCTCTCTCTCTCACACACACACACACACACACACACACACACACACTTCTACTCACTTTAAGTACATACAACTTATCAGGACTAAGGCCTTTAGTGGCCCTTCCCTTAATAGCATTATACATGTCTGCAAGGAAGATGTGCTTTGCATTATGGGAGATACTAAGACAAGGAGTGATGAGAGCTTGGTCCACCTTTACCACAAGTTGCCTTAGTCCTGAAGATACTTCAGGTGCAAATTTTGATTACTTACACTTGGATAAAGGATTAAACTAAATTTATTACATTACAAGTTAAATTGGAACAGATGGTGTTGGATAATAGATTAGTATGTTGGATTGGAGATTGACTGTCTGATAGGTATCAGCAGGTTGTGTATGGTGATCTAGAAGAAGAAAGTCACTAGTGGTGTACCTCAGGGGTCTGTTTTGGGACCATTATTGTTTGCAACTTTGCTTGCAGATGATGCAAAGTTGCAGGAGCTATGAGAATTAGAGCAGATATAGCCTTAAACGTGTGGACAGACTTATGTGTTCGTCGAACATGTTGTTTATTATTTTAATGGTATAATAGAACACAGAAACTAAGTAAATAATTAATTTATTAACTTGATGCTGATATTTCGCCATCTTCAGAGCACAAAACACTGTTTGTCACAATACGCGAGACTAAAACAACATGGTGTACTTAAACAAAATTGTAGTAGCAACACGAAGACTAGAGTCCTGATTTTTGGCACCCTCTATCTGGAAAAAAAAAAAAAGCTATCATATATTACTAGAGTCCTAGAAAAGTGCTAGTTTTTTCTAGGACTCTAGTAATATATGATAGCTTTTTTTTTTTTTTTTTTTTTTTCAGATAGAGGGCGCCAAAAATCAGGACTCTAGTCTTTGTGTTGCTGCTACAATTTTTTAAGTACACCATGTTGTTTTAGTCTCGCGTATTGTGACAAACAGTGTTTTTGTGCTCTGAAGATGCTGGTTATAACACCAGCAAAATATCAGCATCAAGTTAATAAATTAATTATTTACTTAGTTTCAGTGTTCTATTATACCGTTAAAATAATAAACAACAAATATAGCCTTGTAGGAGGACTTGAACAGACTGTCTGCATGGGCAAGTGCATGGGGATGTCAGTTTAATGTAGCAAAGTGTAAGATTTTGAAATTTGGGAAGCAAAAATACGATACAAAATATAAGATTGACAGCAATATCTTAGAAGAGGTGGAGGAGATGGAAGATCTGGGAGTGATGGTGGATAGGCACTTGACATTTCGTGGATATTTTTCTAAAATTGTGAGGATTATGGCAGTGATGTGGAGAGTACTGACATGTAGACGTAAGGATGTTATGATTCCATTATACAAAGCTTTAATCATATCACAGTTGGATTACTTTGGTTGCTTGGTTTTCAAAAGGATGAGTTGTTGTTGTTGAGAGGGTTCAGATACAATTCACTAAGTTGGTTTCAGGTGTCTGGAATGCAGAGTAAGAAGAAAGATTGAGAGAATGCAAATTGCAGAACCTAGTGAATAGAAGGAAGAGGGAGGACATGATTGAGACATATAAATTGGTAAGGGGTAATTACCAGATTAATATGAATGAGATTTTTCACTGAATTCTGGAAACAGAGGGAGAACAAGAGGCCATCCCTGGAAGCTGTTTAAGGAGGGTGTGAGCTAGAGGATGAGAAGTAGATTTATTTCATGGAGAGTGGTGTGTGATTGGAGTCCATTACCTGAGAATGGTGAGTGCAGAAGTCAAGGTATAGTGAGCTGTGTTTGTTAGAATTGCACCTCCCATGATGAATCTCTTGACTCTATATAGGTCTGATGATGATAATAATAAGGTTCCACCAGCCTCACAATGCTTTGTATGCTGATTTGTTAGAGATAAGGCAGAAACTTATGAGGACACCCGCTTTTTCCCCTTTTTCATTTTTATATGCTCCTGGGTAGAATTCATTGTCTTTTCAATAGTGCACTCCCCAGCCAGTTCTCACACAGATGATCATATTCTCATAATGAATCAGTTTAGAAGCCATACATTTTAGAGGCAACATATGTTTTGCGAATTACCTATAAAGTAATATTGGATATTTATTATTCATTCCTTCAATATTTTTTTTTTTTAAAACTCAGAATGAAGCCTCTTAAGCTCTTTTCTATATTTATGTTTAACACGCTGAGTTTAGAACTAATGGAATTAACTTTGAGGCATGTATTCCCATGGTATTGAGTTTCTGTCATTGTAATATGTTTGCCTGGTTTCTAATTAAACTTTAATCAAAAAAACATTATTAAAAGGCAAATATATAGTTGCGACATCAGCTCTCATTAAAAAAGGCCATATTTTACAAGCCCTCAGTCTCTTTTAAACTTTATAATTTTCCAAAACAATCTTTGGTTTTGAAACAAAATTTCAAAGGCAAACATAGGCTTTGCCTATTTGGATATAAAGCAATATTAGGCAATTGTTATCCTTTTATTTAATAATTAATTTAAAACTTATTTTTTATAACTTAGGGTTTGGGAATGATGACAACAGTAACATTACCAGTATTTAACAAGACAGAAGGAGGAGTAAGTATTTTTAATAATTTCTATAATGTTTAACTATTTACTTGATCTCTGAGTATTAATTTTTTTAAAGAACTGTTTGCACTGATGTAATAATCTGATTCTTTCTGCTTAATAAATATTTTTTATGAAAATAACTCTTAATTAAATTGACCCTTAGTTTAGTAAAGATTTAAAAAAAAAGGAGTAATTTTAAATTAAACAGGATACAACAGATGACATGAGCAGCTCTTTGTAAGGAATATAAAACTAACTGGCTGTAAAATTATATTGTAGATATTGTTTTGTGTGTGTGTGTGGGAGGGGGGGTTGCTTTAAACAGAGATATCAAACTTTTTAAAATGCAGCAAAATAATATAGTTAAAAACTGAGATAATTTATAATTAAAATTGGCATGCATCTTCTTCTTCTTATGCTATCTTCTATCAAAGGTCAGCGACCATCTTGGCGAACAAACCGTGCTCTTGTGCTAATCTGAGCAGTTGTGCACTGCTCTTTCCTGTCCACATCTTGATGTTGTCAAACCATGATATTCTTTTTCTTCCTCTCGTTCCTTTGCCATCAATTCTTCCTACCAAAATAGTTTGTAGAAGTTGGTATTTGCTGTTTCTCATGATGTGTCCAAGATATGATGTTTTTCGTTTCTTAATTACTTGTACAAGATGTTTAGCTTTGCCAATGGATTTTAAGACATCTTCATTGGTAATTTTTTCTGTCCATGATATCTTTAGCATTCTTCTGTATAGCCACATCTCAAAGGCTTCGATTTTCTTGATGGTTGTTGCCTTCAATGTCCATGTTTCAACTCCATAGAGCAGAATAGACCATACGTAACATTTCAGCATTCGGCATCTGACTTCCATGTTTAGGTCTTTATTGCAGAATAGTGTTCTCATTTTCATGAAGGACTGCCGTGCAACTTCAATCCTTGTCTTTATATCTATTTCTGGATCCCACCGTTCATTAAGCCAGCAACCAAGATATTTATATCTTGACACTTGATCAATATTTTTCCCATTGAGTGTCAGTTTCGTTGATGAGGCTGGATGTTTGCTGATGATCATGTATTTTGTCTTGTTGATGTTTATATTTATTCCCATTCTTTGGCTTTCTATGTATACTCTGTCAACGAGTTTTTGGAGATCCATAATGTTATCTGCAATTAGCACGGTGTCATCTGCATATCGTAGGTTGTTAACAATCTTTCCATTTATTGTGATTCCCTCTGGACATTCTTCCAATGCTTTTTTAAAGATTACCTCTGCATATATGTTGAACAGGAGTGGTGAGAGCACACATCCTTGTCTCACTCCTCTTTTGATGTTAATATCACTGGTGGTAATGTTGTCTAATTGAACGGTAGCTGACTGATTCCAATACAGATTTGTTATTAGTCTTATGTCTTGTTCGTCTAGCCTTATTTGTTGAAGGACTTCTATTAAGTTAGTGTGTCTGACTTTGTCAAATGCTTTTTCAAAATCTATGAAACACATAAAGACAGATTTCTGTTTTTCTATGCATTTTTGTATCAATATTTGGGTACAGAAAAGGGCCTCTCTAGTACCAAAACCATTCCGAAAGCCGAATTGTGTTTCACTTAGAGTTTCTTCACTTTTTCTATAAACGCGATTCTGAATTACTTTCAAAAATATTTTTAATGTTTGGCTCATTAGACTAATAAGTCTGAAGTCACCACATGAATTCGCTTTGGGTTTCTTTGGGATAGTGATAAATGTAGATTTGAGCCAATCTGATGGAAATTCATCACTTTCATATATTTTATTAAATAGTTTTTCAAGAAGTTTGATGTTATCTGGTTCGATTAATTTTAAAAATTCTGTTTGCACACCATCTGGTCCACTGGCTTTTCCTGTTTTACATCCTTTTATATAAATATAAAAGATAACATTCAAGGATGAAAGATAACATTCATCCTTGAATGTTATCTTTTATATTTATAGGCTTCTGTCTAGTATCATTGAAAAGTTCTGTTACATATTTTATCCAAATCTGTGCTTTATTCTCTTCTTCTAGAACTATTTTTCCATTTTCATCTCTTAGAGACACTATTTGCTTTTTCCTCAGTTTTCCAGAAATTTCGTTGATTTTCTTATACAGATTGAAATTATCATGTTGTTTCTGAAGCAGTTCAATTTCAGTACATAAATTTTTCATCCAATTTTCCTTGGCTTCTATTATTTTTTTCTTGATGATGTTATGTGTTTCTGTATACCTGGCTAGGTCTTTGTTTTTATACATTCTTCTTGTATCAGTAAGAGAAAGAATCTCATCTGTCATCCATTCCTGTTGTTTTATATTATTCACATAACCTACTTCTTCAATACTTGTTGTTACAATGGCATTCTTTAAGCTATTCCAAAGAGATTCCACACTTTTATTTTCTTCTATGTTAATCTGTTGTAATCGCAGGTTAAGCTGTGTCTTGGCACTTTTATTTATGTTCGGGTCTTTCAGTTTTTCTACATCAATTTTCTTTTTCTTCTTTTGTGATTTTTTAGCTGATTTTAATCTAAGACATACTTCTGCAACTATGGGATTGTGGTCTGATGAGATATCTGCTCCAGGATAAGTCTTTGCACTCTTTATACTACTGTGGAATCTTTTATTTATCAGTATATAATCAATTTGATTTCTGACAATATTATGTTGGTTATCTTGAGGCGATTTCCAAGTGTATAGTCTTCTTGGTGGAAGTTTAAACCAGGTATTTGCTATTGTTAGATCTTCTTCCTGACAGAATTGGACTAGGCGATCTCCTCTGTCATTTCTGGTGTGTAAGCCATGTTTGCCAACAATTTCTCCATCACCCCCCCTCTTCCCACTTTTGCATTGAAGTCACCCATCACTATGTTTATATCATGTTTCTTTGTTAGGTTTTTAATCTCTTTTAGGTGTTCATAAAACTCTTCAACATCTTCTTCACTTTTGTCAGCTGTGGGTGCATAAGCTTGGATGATATTTATGTTAACGGGGTTTCCCTTAAGTTGGCATGCATAGGAAAATTAATATAGAATTGTTAATGCTTCATTTAATGACAATACGTTCTCAGATATGATAACAAAATATTTCATTTTTATTATATTTATTAAAATTTTGCAACATCAAAATACAATGACCTCACAATTAAAAAAATAAAATTATTAAGGGAATGGATTGTATCAATCTGATGTATTTGCAATTTAGCATCAGAATCTTTACTGAGTAACATAAAAAATCTAGCTCTGCGTATGCAGTATTGAGCACAACAGGAATCATTGGAAAATCATGGGTTCAAATCCTGTGTAGAATGGGAGGAACCTTACAAATGTCTTTTTTCAGCTGAAGACGAATTTGCATCATATGGAGGTGGCTGAGTAATTCAGGTTTTTCATTATGTAAAACAGATAAAATGGCCAGAAAATATGTGCAATTAACAGAATAAAATTAACTGATATCCTTAATTGCTTTGGCCATAACATTATTCAAACCAGATCCCAACAATCCATGTAACTGCATCCAATTCACCTTAGATTATTTAATACTTGCCTACCATTTGGTCACAAAGCTTTCCTTTTTTAAAACAAAACCTATTAACATCTGCTATATACATCGTACATGTTGATGCTCATTTTTTCTCTTTTCAAAATTTGGAGTTATCAAAACAATATAAATGGCTGTGTAAATTTCTTCTTTTGTTGTAACCCTCCATGAAGAATTTCATGTAACATGGTAACTAATATATATTCAAACTTATCATTCATATCTGTCATTCTGAATATATTTGTTATCTGGTATTAAGAGCTCTTCTACTTTTTCTGAGGTATAATGGCTAGCATTTTTTAGCATCCAGTGATGCAGTTCCCTACTGCCCACCCACCTTACTTTGCTTTTGGAGTTTACATAGACTCAGTTGGTATCAAAAACACCCTCTATTCAAAATATCTGTAATGGGTTTCAATTCCATCTAGGAACAGAACCTTTATAAAGGTTTATTTATTTATTTTTATTTTTCAATTGCAGGTGAACTTGCTAGTCTTGTAGAAAGGTGGAAAAGTTTTTACTTCCAGGAAACTTATGTATTTTATCTTGAAAAGCAGGCATACCATGCCTGCTTTTCAAGATAAAATACATAAGTTTCCTGGAGAATGCATATAATTTAAAGGACGTCATGTTCATGTTTATTTTGGCCAAAGAAGCCATTAAACATTGGAACCAGTGCACACTATTTCATTTTCTTGTAATGCAGAAAATCAGGATTCATTTTAACTTTTCCAAAACTTGCAAACCAGCAAATCAAAATTCATAGAAAAAGAGCAATCTTAATTTCTGTACTAAACATGGAATAGTCATCACTAATCCCTTCTTCCAAGAAAGAAACAAGAAAAATCTCATTGATTGTGTTATTAAGAACAGTGATATATTCATGCTTCATCAGGACACAAATATGTTGAACATTTGAAATAGTTAGTCACATTTGAGGTTTAATGGAATATTTACAGCACTGGGAAAGGATTAAAACTACTAATGTTAATGCTTCCACTATTTCGTCCCAGTCACTGAGACGGGCACACTACCTAGATAGGACTTTAGAATCACCCATATGTTTTATTTAGTATTGTGTTGTCTTTGTGTGTGTGTGTGTGCGCATGCATGTGCGCGTGCATGCGTGTGTGTTACAAAAGTTATTAGTGATCCTTGGAGATGTCTCAGTGATTGAGATGAAGTATTGAAAGCATGAAAATTAGTTTTAATCCTTTCCTCGTGCTGTAAATATTCCATTAAACCTCTAACATGATGTCCTACCAGCACTTAAGCCTTAACACACGAAATAGTGATCACATTTAGTTTAGTTCAAGATCAAATTAACAGAAAAAATATGATATTATTGAAAAGAAAAATATACATGAAGCCTTTTAAAAAAAGAGTCAAAGCTGAGTTGCCTTCTGAAGTAAACTATAGACTCATGCAAATATTATTTTTTTTTTTAAAAAAAAGAAAGAGTTTAAAAATGAGAATGAACCCTTGGAGATTCATTGGCAGAATCTGAAGAAAAATTGATTGCAATCAGCCAGAGAAACTTGGTGTGAAGTTGTTTTGTAAGATAGGAAAATCTGAACTTCACAGTAGACTCAAGAAGATAAAGAGGCAGTATTAGAAAAGAAGAAACATTATCAAAAGTTCCTAGGTAAGTAAACATGATGTTCAAGAGAATACAGAGAAAAGCCACTCTTACACTGAGCTATGTTTAAAAGTAGCTGAGCAAAAGTCACTGTAAGACTATCGTAAACTATATAAGATAAATGTCAGGAAGGTAGCAAAGTGTACTGCAGGTTATTTAAAAAGCATTGAAAATTTTATATTTATCTTATACGTGAGAGGCAGAAGAACCTATAGTACCTCAGTGCTATGTGCTAAGTGCAGGTGAGGATTAATAAAGAAAAAAAAATATTGATGTTTCTCTTGAAGTGCTTGCAGTTGTTGGAAATAAATGAGGAAGAAGAGAAGCATATTCATTATGTTTTCAGTTTTAGTGAAAAGGGATATTGGGCAGCTGTTGCTCTTGTTTTAATAGACTGAGTTTTTGTTGCACACTGCATTTTTTTCTTAAAGTGCCGTGGTACATCTTTGAACCAATGCTTGGAAAGTGGATGAAAATTTGGTTAAATTATAGAATAAATGCTATCATATATGTGTGAGGACTATTTTAGTGGCAGAAATCTATGGAACAACAGAAAGTGAAGGATTATTGGTTGCCAGTTCAGCAGAGAGGCAGTTGTTAATAATTGGTGGATTTTTATATACATAGAGTATTCATAGATATTATCTCTTAATATTAATCCTACCATAGAGAATGATCTCTGTTTCTAACAATTATTTTTTTTATTTCCAAGTGTACCTATATATTATTATATGCACAAGGGTTCACTCCAATTGGTGCAATGATCTTAACTCTTTCTTTCAGAATCCAAATAATCACTGACTCAAGACGAAATACAAAATAAAGACATTTAATAAAACAAAAACAATATATATACACTTCAAATAAATATTACATAACTAACTACAAATTAATTGGATCCAACACCTTTTTAAATTAAACTTACACTTAAGACTAGACTAAACACTTTGTTTGCACAATCGCAAAATGTTCATAGCCAGTGTTATATTTTTTTTTTATTGCCTTATACTTATTGTTATAATTTCTTCTTTAATTTATCTTTTGTCTAACACTATACCTCACGATTAATTATTTATCCTTTCTAACTTAAACCTTTCTATCGAATAATCTTTACGTAAAAGCCTTGCAGTCTTGTTGGCCTTACTATATTCTAAACACTGTCTAATTACACAACAATCTAACAGGGCTCACCTGATTAGCATTAACACATTTATTTTTCACTGTGCCAGTTAATACCTAGAATAGACGGGATTTCTTATCCAGGGTGACCCTCTTAGAGTGATACATAATAATTAGACCAAGATTATTTTTATCCTTCCATTCACTTACTCTTTTCTCACAGTCGTGGCTTATTTAACTTAGTAGTATTCATGGGTTTATCCCGCTTGGCTCGTTGGTAATTTTATGAGCGGTAGCTTTGAATTCATATAACACAGGCAAACCAGGCAAATACATGAACGAAACAATTTATTTAGCTTTAAGGTGATACACTATAATACAACTCAAACACGTTAATATGATTGCACTCAACTTAGATCAAGGCTCTAATTAACTTGTACTAATCACACATACTAAACTTCAATAACCTTAAATACAATCATAAAGTAAAACTCAATCACACATATTAAACTTCAATAACCTCAAATACAATCTTGAAGTAAAACTCATAGGTTATCATTATGCCATTCAGATACAATACAATTCAATCAGGTTAATATGGTTGCACTCAACTTATATCAAGGCTCTAATTTAACTTGTACTAATCACACATATCAAACTTCAATAACCTTAAATACAATCATAAAGCAAAACTCATAGGTTATCATTATGCCATTCAGATACACGCGGCCATCAGTGACGCATATTAAACTTCAATAATCTTATATCTACTCGGCCTCATGGCAAACATTTCTTAACACCGTTTCGGACATATACCCAATTGTAGGCTACTCTTACAGTCCTTTAAGTTCAGTTCAATATAAACGTTCACACAGGAAATTCACTCTCTTGTACAACTGGAAACAGTATATCTAAAAGTCTACATTACCAAATCTTTTCCTTGAATTCTTGGGACTTGTTCCCGCCTTGTCTAATCATCAAGGCCTTCACGACATCTCCGAGAATCTATCGTTGCATGACAAAGCATAGCCTTCCTATTCGAAGGAAATAACTAGCCCCCCCATAGGTACGCTACGACATAAATGGGCGGCATCTCCGAGTTCCTCGTCGCACGACAAAGCATAGCCTTCCTATTCGAAGGAAATAGCTAGCCTCCCGTAGGTACGCTACGACAGGACTCATACCCCCCGACTCATACCTGGACCTCTGCAGGAGCGGAACCCGACCCACGTCCAGACTCTGGAAACTGGAACCAAAAAAAAAAAAGAGCGAGTATCCAATGCTTGACCTTTTTGTTCAAATTTTCCTCTTGTTAATTCACGATTTTTGCGATACACGCCAACTCGGTCACGTGAGCTAACGTTGATCTCATTAGCTCCCTATTATTTTTTTGCCCGTGTGTTTGCCTCCTATTCCTGGAAGACGCTTATGTTTCCTTGTCCAATACTTCTCTCCCTCCCTCCCCTACTTTCATAATGCAGGATGTAAAAGTGACCGTTGAACCCTGACTCACAGGCTTTACCATTTCAGTGCAAGAGACCGATTTTCCTATGTGGATTTGCCAGCTTACTTGGATCTTAATCTCTGGCCCATACGTAATACAGATTATACTTAATATATATACTTGTTATACAAAATTCATGAAATTCCTTAGTTTTAGTTGTTTTGTACTTGCAAACTGCTTACATTTTTAATTGCCAATGTTCCATATTCTCTGCCTATAGTTATTCTTAAGTTGTGACCTGAATATTTTATAATAAACAATTCACAGCTTATTCAGGACACAACACCAGTTTCTCTCTCTGTCAAGGACCTTCTCCAAAGACATATGACTTTATTCTTCATTTTTACAGGATCCTTTCTCATCACTTATGTAGCACACATTAAAACTTCCTAATCAGAGTTTTTCTCGAACATTCCTTTAGAACGTAAATAGCAAATTCTTCTTTTATTCACTATATGCTTATTGACAGTCTTAACTCTTCCAATTAAATAAAAAAAAACTTACATTCTACGATTCCCTTTTCGGAATCTACTATAAATCTTTCAATTAGTGTTTCTTCCAATATTCCTCGTAAAGCGCATATAGCAATATTTTCTTTTATTTATCCACATTAAAACTTAATAGTTCCACGATTCCTTTTTCGGAATATACTATTAATTTTCCTCTGAACCTAAATATCTGCTGGCCTGTGTTCTAAATTCCTTCCGAACGCTCTCTTGTTTACAGCCATTACTCAGATACCGAACGCTTTCTTGTCAGCTGTCAATCACTCATCAAATTTCTCAGCGAGCATGTGCACTCCGTGGCAAGCGAGAAACTAAGTACTATATAATGGCTAACACTTCGTTTCCGTTAGCGATAAGAGAATGTCCTCATAAAAACACAAAACTTAATATTTCAAACCGTAATAAATTTGTTTAAAGTAACACAACTATTCAAATCCGGTAAGTACATAAAATTTTTAACTGCTTTACATATCACTTTTAACAAAACAATTTCCATAACGGGCACATTGCAAGTGCCGACAATGCGTGTTATGAAAACAAAACTAATAAACATAAACAATACGTAAAAATATTCAGAATTTTAATTATGATTATTTTTACAACAGAAAGTGAAGGATTAATTCAGAATTTTCAAAATGACAAAATGTTCATAGCCAGTTTCTCTCTCTGTCAAGGCCCTTCTCCAAAGACATATGACTCTATTCTTCATTTTCACAGAATCCTTTCTCACCACTCATGTAGCACACATTAATTCTTCCCGAACTTAATTCCATCTCTTTTCTTCAGTAGAAATAATAGTCAGATCCGGCATCCTTAATACAGATGAAACTCCCTAATCAGAGTTTTTGTATTTGGAATTTCAGAAAATATTCAGCATTTTATTTATGATTATTTTAACAACAGAAAGTGAAGGATTAATGGTTGCCAGTTCAGCAGAGAGGCCGTGATCACAAAAGTGCTTGTAGAAAAAGACACAGTTGAAACACTTC
Source organism: Typopeltis vanoorti (assembly GCF_054136105.1). Taxonomy (NCBI): domain Eukaryota; kingdom Metazoa; phylum Arthropoda; class Arachnida; order Uropygi; family Thelyphonidae; genus Typopeltis; species Typopeltis vanoorti. The sequence continues at coordinate 72,084,492 of NC_143553.1, read as the reverse complement.
ATATGTCAGATACAGGATTGAAGTGAATCAATAAGAGAGGGATCATCTATTAAGCTGAATTCCTCTCTTTTGGACATCATTGAAAATCATTCAAGAAGTTTAAGATGCACCACCTCAAACATGAATAGCATCCTAAGGATGTTCAGATTTGGAATTTTTATAGTTAGTAGCTAGGTTAGCAAAAAGAATACATCTTAAATCGAAGAGAATGCCTAGTTTTTTAGGATGATGAGGAAGCATTTGATGTGATACTATGTGTTTATGCCAGATGCAAGAAAATATCAATCCAAAGAGAACAGTCTGATCCTCTCTGATGATTAGTGTGTTACTAAGGTAAGGGAAGGTGAGCAGAGATCCTTTTACAAGAAAAAAGGCAAGACTGCATTTTGGTGGCATTGAAGATGACCAGGTCATTCTTATCGTTTGAAGGATTATATGAAGATTAGGGTTTAAGGCATTGGTGAAGATGATCTTGAGACTTGGTTTATGTGAGCACTGCATTGTTTGTTGGAAGTGGAAGGTACTATCATCAGCAGATATGTTGATAGGATAAGTACTGATTGAGAGTAGGTCATTTATATACAGGAGGAAGAGGGTAGGTGATAGACCGAAACTCTGAAGAACTCCACCATTGTTGGTGAACCTTGTAGAGAGGGTTATGTAGAGAATGATTAGAGAAATCTGGTTTAGTTATGGAGAGCAGAAGGAAAACCAAAGGAAGGCCTTGATGCTAGACAGTAGAAATGTAAAGAGTGACACCACTTGTCTCTGAACATTTCCATGACACTTGTTCAGTGTTGGGTGAGGTAGGCTAAGAGGTCACCTGGATCAAGATTTGAAGAAGCCATACTGATGGTCCTGTAGGTAGTGAAGAATTGACTATTGATAATCTTCTTCATTATTTTGGAGTTGATTGATCTGATGGTGATTGATTGGTAGCGTGATGAAAGACTTTTATTATTTTGGGGGGGGGGGATACCTAGAAAGATGGCTTTACTATTTGAAGTGCAGGATTGCAGAAGGTCAAGATTCATGAATAGAAAGGAATTCAACAAAAGGGACTTTGTGCAGTGCAATGTCTGTGAGATGTATTCAATACCCGAAGTGATTGGACTTTGGTTTGATAGTGATGACATTGCTACAAAAGTGAGGGTCAGAAGTATGAGTCACATCGAGAGATTGAAGCAGCAGATGGAACAGAGAATATATCAAACATATTAATAACAGAATCACTTACTTTAATTTAAATGACCTTATTTGTAAAATTTTCAGATTTACAAATAAGGTCATTTAAATTAAAGTAAGTGATTCTGTTATTCACAACTTAAATATTCACAACATATTCACAACTTAAATCGAAACAAAACAATTGCCCAAAATTGAGCAAGTTTTAGGCAATTGTTTTGTTTCGATTTAAGTTGTGAATATGTCCTTCACAGCTTTCTTTTGTACAGGCTTTCCACAACAAAATAACTCTTGTGAAACACTTTGGTTTTGTTCCATTGAATCCTGTGTTTTGTAGATAATGGTGGCTTGCTAAACTGGATTTGTTGAATTATTTAAGTGAAATATATTCCTGATGTTCTTCAAGACAGATTTTTACAGAATGACCATTCTGTCCATAATAACATAAGTAACAAGAGCAGGAGATTCTGTAAATTCCAGGATAAGAAAGAGGAGAATATTTATGTTTAGTAGAGATAAGGAAGGTACTAAGTTTGCAAACTAGGTAGAAAGAGACACGAGTCAATCTGTTGAAGTAGTCTTGCAATTTCTTTCTGAAAATCATTTAACACATTCTGGTAATTTTTTGTGAGACAAACTAAAACGATGGCTATAATTATGGATTATTTTATTCATAGTTTTTGTATTATAACCATTATAGATAAATAGTTCTGATGATAAATAGTTTTTTTGTTTAGAAGAAAGGTATAGAGCATATTGTATGAGTTCTGACTGCTAAAGATTGGATTGCACCATATTTCTGACAAGAGTATTGATGTGAGATAGAATCAATGTATTTATCAGTATGAATTAGTTCTCTTTATACACCGAACTGTAGACTACCATTTGGTTGATGTAGAATGAGAACATTCAGAAAAGAAAGACAATTGTGATCGTCTACTTCCATGGTAAATTTGATTCTTTGGCTTATTGTTGTTGTTATTGCACCTTCCATGAAGTGGGCAGACTCATCATGGACGATTCATTCAATTGATAACATATTTATCATATCGAATCTTAAAATACATAACACTCCTTGCAATAACAACACATTTTGATAATACATTCCATTCACTGATAATTCTCCATATAAAAAAAAAAATCTATTTCTCACACCCTCTTCATCACTCTTACATAACTTCCATGGATGACCTCTGGTTTTTCCCCTTTCGCATTCTACTCTTTTTATAATCTCATTTGGATTAATCTGATAAAATCCTCTTGCTAACTTAAATGTCTCTATCATATCACCTCTTTTCCTCCTATGGACCAAACTCTGCAATCCACATTTTTTCAAACGCTCTCTATAGCTAGCAGTCCAAAGTCCTGATATTGTTTTAGTCACTTGCCTCTGGATCCTCTCCAATGTTCCACATCACACTGAAAACCAGGTGATCAGATTTGAGCACATTAGTCCAAGTGTGGTCTGACCAGTGCTGTATACAGTGATTCAACCACTTCCTTATCCCTAAATGTTAGAGTACTTCATATCATAGCAGCACCATGACGTGCAGCCTTTGCAACAATAGCAATACTCTAAACTTCAGGCTACTTTAAACCATCCCCCCCCCCCCGATTCTCTAATCTTATTCACTTCCTGCAGTACGGCATCTTCGATATAGTACACAGCCTTATATTTCTGCACTCCAAAATTCAACACCTTGCACTTAACATCAGCAGGAATTAACATCAGCAGTGCTGCTTATAATTCTTCCTAACTTTGCATCATCAGCAAATAACTAAAGATCTCCACTCAATCCACATGATATATTGTTTACAAACAAGTTAAACAGCAGGGGCCCAAGAACAGAACCCTGCAGCACGCCACTGGTTACCTTCCTTTTTTGAGACACTGCTCCATCATACACAACCTGCTGGTATTGTTCAGAGAGCCAATCTCTCTATCATCTAACCAATACACTATCTATTCCCAACATCTGCAGCTTGTACCAACTTATCATGTGGTAATCTATCAAACACTTTTTCCAAGTCCAAGAATATCACTGTATATGATTCTAACTTCACTGATACACCCATTCTTCTTCTTCAGCATTCTTCTATTGTAAAGTCTTCTTAAGTATTCTATCAATTGAGCAGGTTCTTCTCTTAGTAGCAAAAACTTTCCTTCCACTCTCTTCTGTTCTGATCCTTCTTTTTCAAGGTTGCGTACCTGTCTCCATTCAGTATGTCATCTAGCATTGTTTTTCTTGCTCTCCTCTGGGTCTTTTTCCGTCTATTTTTCCTTCGATGGCATCTCTGATGATTCCATTTCCACTCAGAATATGTCCGATCCAGTTTCCCTTTCTTCTTTTTATCCTTTTTAACAGACTTCTTTCTTCTTCTACTCTTTTTAGAGCCTCTTCATTAGTTATTTTATCCGTCTATTTGATTTTTTCCATCATTCTCTAAATCCACAGCCCAAAGCCTTCCAAAATCTTAATTTCTTCTTTCTTCAATGTCTAGGTTTCAGCTGCATAGAGGGCAACGCTCCACACATAACATTTTATTAGTCTTTTCTTTAGGTTTCTGTTCCATTTTACTTCTGAATAAATTCCATTTTCTATTAAAGGCATCTCTTCCCATCGCTATTCTTGCTTTTATGTAACTTGTACATCTTCCATCACTGCTGTTACATCCTGATTGAAGCACTTTATTAAAGAAAACAATTCATTCAGGATTTAACAAGTCAGAAAAATCAGCTGAGAGAAAATACTTGTACTCGAGCAGAAGAAATAAAGTACTAGCTGTAAATAGAAATAGAATTACCTCCTTTTAGTAGAATTGTAATACCATGTAAAGAACTTTGTGTATAAATTACTATTATATGAAATGCATCATGTATACAATGAATGAGTAAATTAGATATAAACATTAGTCCAAAGGTCACTGGCTGACCTGAGGCATTGGCAATCTCAGAAAGCAATGCACATTCGTTTCCCAGAAGAAGCTGCTATGATCTTGCGATGTCCCGAAGTTGCTGCGGATGAAGAAAGTAGCGGGTGGGAAAAGATCGCAGAAAGTAGTAAGAGGGCGCTATCGCAGCTAGTAGGAGGGTGCTTAAAAGCGGGGGGAAGTGAAGAGATAAATAAAAGGGTTTGCACTCCTTTCTCAGGGCTTTTTTTCTCGCCTATTGGATGATGATTCGACTTCTCCCATGGACCAGAAGTTCCTGACGGTGTTTCTTGGTGATAGTACGATATTGGATGGTGTGCTTATCCCTACGATGTGTGAATTTCTGCCGGTACTAAAGTGTGAGATGTCGGCATATGCTGCCTTTGCTGAAAGTTCTGACGGAAAAATATCGTGGACATATATTATGAACTGGCAGCTAGAAATGAGGATGGCCCGAAACAGATCGAGAATAGACGAGGGAAAAACGCCAGTGTAGAGCATAGTTTAATCTGATGACCATAGTTTAATCTGATGACCATAGTGACCCATCCACCACGTGGATGCAGGCTTATGGAAGTATCGAAGAATTCAAACAAAGAAGGACAGTTCAGACAGACCTGGAGATCCTGCCCCAAGAAATGGTAAAGTACAGATTTTGTTGTATAATTACCCAGTCGGAAAAAGGGAAAGATCATTGTAGTGTATTAATTGAGTATGGACAGTATTTGAGAACTTTGAGAAGTGATTATTTAGCAGTGGCTGATATCCGTAAGACAAATTGTTAGGAATGATTATAGATGATTGTGACTAGCTTAATATGCAAGACTAAAATAGTAGGTAGAAAATTGAGTAGAAGTGTATAATGTGTATATTATGTGCGTTAAGTCTCTAACTCAAAAGAAGGATTTATTGTTCATGTATTAGAGCATTAATCAGTTTTTAAAAGTTTGATTTAGCATGTCCTTGAACTAATTGAAAGTGAGATTGGTCTAAATGTATATTATGTCTTTAGATTCTAATAAATATGTTTTTTCTTTTATACCTGAGTTTTGCCTGTGAAAGAAAGAAAGGTATAACTTGTTGTTATAGAGGTTACAACTGCAAACCAGAATTTACTTAGCCACAGTAGAGCATTTAATTTATGAGTTCAAGCACTAAATTTATTCACCTATGTGCACCAAAGGTCTGAAAAAGTCTCCCTGAATAAGAGTCCCCTCTATTCTAAGATATTGGCTGGTGCAGCTTTAAAAAATAAATTTGTCAATATCTGAAGAGGAGACGGCCCCAGAAAGAAATTAGAGGATTCGTTTGTTTAGCAAAGAATAACCTTTAACAGTCAGGGTAACCACGTGAGTAAAATTAGAAATCGGCTAGAGATAAAGAATTTGCTTTCCTTATAGAATGATAAGAAGTGATACAGATATTAGAGTCGAGGAAATTTTTTGTCTCGTAGTTATTGTAGAGTGGTGAGTTCATAAGGGAAGTACAATTAATTTTAGGAAGAGCAAATATTTAACAATGGCGCAGCTGGTAGGATATAACACTGCTAATCACACTTCCTAGATATTTAAATGTCCTTACTTGATTCAATTTTTCCCCATTTATTCTGATATCCATATTTGCCTCTTTCCATGCTATTTTCGTTACCTTTGTTTTTCTTATGTTAATTTTCACTCCATAATTGATACACGATTTCAGTAATCTGTTCAACAGATGTTGTAGTCCTGTTTCAGTATTTGATAATAATGCCTTGTCATCTGCATATTGTATTGCAAATGTCTGTCTACCTTCAATCTTTATTCCTTCTGCATTCTCCAGTGCTTCTTTTAACATTGCTTCAGAATACATGTCAAACAAAATTGGTGACAGAGAACAGCCTTGTCTTACTCCTCGTCCAATGATACCCGGTTCTGTTGTACCATACATGTCTCTCACCATGGCAGTTTTCCCCATGAATAGTGAAATAATTAGCTCCTGTCTTTCCAATCTATACCAATCTTTTCCATTACTTTCACCATCTTATCCCATTTTACAAAGTCAAAAGCTTTTTCAAAATCTATATAACAGATATTAACTTCTTTATTCACTTCCAGACTTCTTTCACTTATTATTCTTAACAGTCCAATCGCATCTGTTTCCCCATCCTTCCTGAAACCAAACTGATCTTCTGCAAGAAATTCTTCTACCTTAGATGCAATTCTCCGTGTTAGGATTCTCATAAGTATTTTTGATGTATGGGAAATGAGGCTTATTGCTCTAAAACCCTTGCAGTTCACTGCATTACTTTTCTTTGGTATTGGTATAAATATTAAGGTCATAAAATCTTTTGATAATTCTCCTTTGTTATAAATTAAATTTATTATTTTGGTTCTTCAGTTCCTTTCTTCTGAAGTTGTTTCAGGAATTCTGCAGGTATTTCAGCTATCCCTTCTGCCTTTCCACATTTTAGTTCTTTAATGGCCCATTTCTAATTCTGTCTTCAAAATCTTTGGGCCTAGATCATCTTCATTTACCTTCTTTATATCTTCTAATGGCAACTCATTTGGTCTGTTTTCCTTGTCATATAGCTCTTCAATGTATTCTTTCCAAGTCATTAGGATTTTATCTTCTTCAGTTATGATTTTCCCATTCTTATTTTGTATACCTCTTGCTCGAATTCCATTTTTCTTGTGATGGAATTTCAATTAAAATTCACTGACACACCCATTACCCTATCATAAAATGCAAGTAAATTGCTAAAACAAGACCTACCTTTTACAAATTCATGCCGATCATTATCAAGAATGCTATATCCGTTAACAGCCTACCCTGTAATGTCTTTTGCCATGGCATAGATTTAAGCTTCTTCCTAAGCCCGTCATTATGACTTGCCTTGTAGTTCCACATACTCTTGACAGAATATTCCTCATGTTTTACAATCTCCCAAGTCAAGACAGCATACATCACTTTCACCAATCAGAGGCAACGGTGTCACGTTGGTTATGGATAGCTCTTCTGATCCTATGACCAGGTTCAATACTCTCTCCAACCCCTAGTCCCCTCCATCACATGCTGCCTTAAGTAATTGTCTCTTAGTAGGTGTATAAATTCTATTTCCTTCCTGCCATGCGATCTTTCTTTCTCCAGTCTATATCTCCATAGTTGAAGTCCCCATTAATAATCACTCGACCTGTACTCATTGTACTGATTTGGCAATGAATGTCTTCCAGATCATCTGTGGAACACCCTCGCCTATAGCAACAACCAGAACCGGTGCTGCTAGGATCTTTGCCGCCCTCATGCAATTTCTATCTAAGCGCCCCTGTAACGATTCGGGCATGTGTGGTTCTTTTACGATAATAAAAATTGAAATTATTTTAAATTTCTTAAATAAATTTTGACAAAACAGCTACACGTTGGTTCACTAAATGTAATGAACCAGGGGTGTTGACTAGGCAGGATAATCAATAAAAACCCGAATATTCAAAAAATTTTAAAAGTTAAAGCAAATTTTGACAAAGCCACTTCACTTTAATCGTTGAATATAATGATACAGGGATTATAGCCTTCTCACCGACCCGAATCGCTAACAAAATTAAAATGAATTTTAATTAAAGTTAAAATTTATTTGAAATAAAGTTTAAAAAATTCTTTCATTTTCCAAGTTAGTAAATTCTTAGTAACTTGTAAAATTTTTTAATAATTTTTTATAAGTGGAACTATCTTTTAGGAAAATAAAAGAAACTCAAGATAGATGAGAAAATAAGAAAAGAATTCAGAAATAATTAGAACATTTAATATAAGTATTCAAAAAAAAACATCGTTATAGAATAACAGAAAATAAATGAAATTACATAAATATACTTGAAATTCTTTAATTAAAATTTTTGATTTAATTAAAAAGGGTTTTTGATTTCATATTCACAAAATTAGAAATAATGGTCTTAACATCTAATTCTGCACATATATCGTTTTCAATAGCTATCAATGCCAAACTAACAAGCTCTTTTGTGACATACTTGTTCTTAAGTAGGTTTTAATCAATTTCAACTTGGAAAAAGGAATGCTCCCCGCTTGCTACACTAACAAGTAAGGTTAAAAGTATTCTTAAAGCAATTGAAATGTTAGGGAAAGATAAATTATTGGACACAATAAAATTAAGAATATTGAAAGGGTTTTGAATATTTAAAGTATCCTTCCAAAAAATATCCCTGGAAAGCACATAACTCGTCATATAGTTCTATTGCATTTACTTCTTTATTGTTGCCGTCCTTCAAGAGAATCTCTAAATCGTCAAAATCTTCGTTATTAATTTGTAGTAATCTTTACAAGAAATTGAAATTATCATAATATGTTTTTTTTTGTTGTTCAAAACGTTCTATTAACGAACACATTGCAATGTCTAGAAGTGTATAAAACACATTCACTCTAAATTTATCTTCTGGCGATTGTGGCGTTTCGTCATGATGCTTGTAGTCAAATTGTTGTGGCTTCTTTCATCGTCAAACTTCCATACCAGTTTTAAATTCTTGTTTTCCATCCACCTCTTCACTCAGTTTTTTTGCTGTTTTTTAAAATTTTATCTGATCGATACTCTTGTAAGAATATTTTTAAGTTTTTGATAGATTGTAAAGCAAGTGTAATTTTCATATTTTTGTCTTGAAGCATTTTACTCATAGGTTTATTCTGTTAAGTAAATCATGCCAAGTTATAAGAGAGCAAATAAATTTGAAGTCCTTCATTTTAGCACATAATGATGTTTGTGCTTCATGCTGAGTTTCTTTATTAAAATTTTCATTATTTAAAATTTCAAAAAGTGCATCGTAAATTTCTCTTAACTGATATCGTAGAGGGCGGATTGCATTAATTTTACTTTCCCATTGTGTTTTTGATGGCTGTTTCAATGTTTTTTACGAACTTCAAAAGGATTGCCCAATGTTTGTAAGAGAATGAAAGGAAATTATATATTTCTTAAATAATTGCAAAGAAACTAATTGTATCTGCATTCACTTTTGGCTGCATCATTAATGATTAAATTTAGAGTATGAGCAGCACGTGGCACGTAAAAAGCTCGAGGATTTTTGTTCAAAAGGAAATTTTGGAGCCCATATTTTTTCCCTTTCATATTTGCAGCATTGTCATACCCTTCACCTCGCATGTCTTCAATGGGAGTGTTCCATTTTTCCAGTTGTTCCATTATTGTTGCACATAAACCACGTCCTGTGGAATCTGATATATCTACAAAACCTAAAACGTTTTCCTTGATCTTGACAATTCCATTGTCACAGGAAACAAAGCGAATAATAATGGTCATTTGTTCTGTTTTACTTGCATCAGGTGTGCAGTCTAAAATTATGGAATAATATTTCGATTTTCGAATTGATAATAAAATTGTATCCTGATTGCATTACTTAAAGTTTCAAATATTTCATTTTGTCTGTCTTTACTCAAATAGTGTACTCTATTGTTTCGTTGTAGGGCCCTTTCAACATGATTTTTCCATAACGGGATCAAACTTCACAAACAGTTCGACTAATTTTAAAAAATTGCCATTATTCCTTTCATATAATTTATCAGAGGATCCGCGAAAAGCTAAATTTTGGCTACCAAGAAATTTTATAATTTCAATCAAGCATTCTAAAACACTCGTCCAATGTTTCTTTTCCATTTCATACATGCTTTGAGTCTGGCAATCAATAATAGTTTTGTTTATTAAATTTTTATCATGTTCCTTCCATTTTAAGAAATTTTTCATGTGAGTTAAACTAGTCTCATGTCTATGCAAAGTTGTACTTACATTTCTCCAATCGTTATAACCTTCTACAATACTACTTGATTCAGTAGGTGCAAAACGTTTGCAATAAAAGCAAAAAAATAGAATTTAAAGTTTTGGAATAAATGAGCCATATTCTTGGCATGAACTCCCGTTTTCCCTTTTTCTATTATAATACGTGTCGCCAAATTTACGACCATATGTATCTCTGAGATATATTGTATTTTTCTTTTGAACAGGCCTCATTTCAATTAAAACAACTCGTAATTTTTCATCAATATTTCCCCATGCACCTGGATCTTCTAAATTTACAGAGACTAACAATGTGTTAGTTTCATGGTCAACTACAACTAAATCTTCTCCTAACTGTTTTTCACTTAAATCATGCGTCTTGTTCAATATTTGCAATAGTACTTTCATGCAAACTGGATGATATGCACAGTTCTTCAACTCTGATTTCTGATGTATCGAGTTGGTTACAATCTGCATCAGAATATTTTAATATTTTAACAAATTTATTAAGAGCCCCAGTTTGTTTCTTAATATCTGCTTCTTTCACAGCATGACGCTTACGTTTTTGTGCACCGAAAAACTTTTTTTTAATTTTTGATTTCATTTCTATTTTATACCCACAAGAAATTATTACACAACACGACACAGAGATGAAATAAATAATGACTGCGCTGCAGTCAGTATCCTACTGAGATGCGTACCATATGATTGGCTAACTAGCAACAAATGTTTTGTACGAAAATTCATTTCTGCGCATAAAAACTGTTCACTGTTTCACTTTAGATAGACTGCAGCAGACACAACATTCTGCAGGCAAGCATTTAGCCTGCTCTCGCTGCAAAATTGTAAACAGCTGGCTGATCAAAGAGGCGGCAATATACAATTTTTTAAAATTTTTATTAGGTGTATCTGGCCTTATTTATTTTATCATTGATCATTCTAAGAATTTTTCGTTTTTATGATAAAAATTTTGTTTCTTAAAAATGTACTTATGAACTGTGCCTTGGCCGCGGCGCCCCTTCGTAGCAGCGCCTGCATGCTCTGCATGCCCGCTTCTGCCGGTCCTGGCAACAACCAACTGTATGTTTTGTCGTACTGGCCTTAATATTACACCAGACTGCTTCAAATGAACAGCCCCCCCCCCCCCCCCATCACCTTGCCTATCTCCTATTCGTTTTGGCTGTAATTCATCTGATATAATCAGCAATACCTCTCCCCCCATTCTATCTTCTCAATCTTGCCTTAAAATTCTAAACCCTTCAAATTCTATCCCTGTAACCACATCATCGTCTGTCAGCCAGGTCTCACTAATGCCTATAACTTGGTCATTCTCACACTCACTCACTTGATGGGTGCCTTCACACAAACTCACCTGCTTCCACCCTAATTGCTTAAGTTTCCCTGAATTTGTGCTTCAGCATGCTTAGTGAATAAAGCTCTTTTTAGACACCTAACACCAAAATCATTTAAATGCAGTTCATCAGCATTGTACAAATCCTTCTTTCCATCAAACCCAGGCCATAGATCCACAAATCATACATCATTCTTTCTGCACAATCTACGTATAGACTACTTATAGAGGTAAATGTTCGGTTCTGTCTTAGTGTGGTAGGAGACTTACAATCTTCACCTTCTCAGTCTTCAGTTTTGCCTCTTCTAACAACGCCTTTACATCTTCGCTCATAGAATACTTATTGCCTCTCAAATCATTTGTACCAACCAAGACAATCATTTCCTTCAAATTGCCTTTTTGCATCTGGATGGCATGCCTAATATCATGAATTTTTGCATCATATTAATAACCAATTTGACTTTTCAAAAACTGTCATTAGTATTTCAGGCTATCCACTACATAATGATGTAATATTAGTATTATCCAAAGGATTAGAACTATGTAGTAGCTTCAAACACCATTCTGATAATCAACTTCATGTATAATACAAATAAAGGAATTTGTAACCAATTATAGACCAATCAGTATCTCTGGCATGGTGGTAAAACTACTAAAAAATTTGGTAAAAAAGAGCATTCAAGAATGGGTAGATAAAAATATGAGACTGTATAAGGGACAGCATGGCTTTATGAAGAGAAGGTCATGCTTTAGTAATTTACTAAGTAAATTTACTAATTTACTTTCCTGCACTATATGAGTACCCAATTAGGGGATGCTAAAACTACTACCAACCAAACGTAAGTGATCACACTAAAATGCTACCAAATTCCTGCCCTAAAGGATCCCTTCTGAGGCCAGGCCTAAAAAATAATATAATTTAATATTGAAGGTTTTTTCCAGTGTCAAGCAAGATCTCATTGCAAATATTTGCAGAGATAATGAGTGTGATGTGCTCTGCCTGCAAGAAACTCACAGAGGGGAAGGTGCCGCCAGACCTTACATCCATGGCATGAAACTTATCAAAGAGATACCTCATGATAAATATGGTAATACAGTATTTACTAAAGAAAACTTACTTCCATCATCCATTGACTCATTGAACAACAGAAACATTGAGATTATTACAATCACATTACAAAAATATCTCAATCACCTCAGTTTATAAATTACTAGAAGAAGATTTCTCCTTCCACAATGTCCTCCTCAATAATAATGCATACGTGACTAATGTTGTATTAGGTAACTCTAACAGCCATAGTACAGGGTGGTCATAAATTAACTTTCCCTCTTTGGAAGTATCTGTAACTAAAACTAATACACGGAATGAGACCACATTTTATGTTGAGACTTTTGAAGGCATGGGGAGATGAATTCCGCGAAAAAAAAAAAGATTTAGTACCAAAAGTCGCTGATAGAGGAAATTTTGGTGCTGGCAGGGCCGAAAGCAGTCAAATATTTGCAGTAAACACAAGTAAAAAGGATTATGCAAATTTTACTGTGCGTGTGCGACAGCAGTGCCACCAATTCCACTTAAAAAGGGATTCAGAACGTTCAGGCAGTTATTCAAATGACTGACGAATTGTGCTCAATATACGTCCTACCTCCTCAGCATGCTTTACTTGTTAAGTTGTTTTACCTTAAACAGTGCAATGCTGTAGCGGTCCTTCGGAAGTTTAGAAGGCTTCATAACCTACGTACAGGTTCTATGTCAGCTGTAGCACTGAGAGCTACAGTATGATTAAGAAGTTTAAAGAAACTGGATTATTAGGAGTTAGACTTGGCAGAGGATGGAAAGCAGTGCAAGAAGAGACAGTAGCAGATGTTGCTATTGCGGTATTCGATGACACAGGGACCAGTACTGGTCCAAGCGCTCATACCATAGCTCGCAAACTCGATATTGCTTATGGTACAGTCTGGAAAATCTTACGGAAAATGCTTCACTTCTATCTGTATAAGTTCAGTCGTGTGCAAGCACTAACTACTGCAGATTATGATAAGCGCATGACCTTCATGCTAACGTTTCTTGCCCGAATGGAGGTCTATAATGACTAGCCTTGGAGAATATTGTGTGGTGATGAAGCTCGTTTTTATCTGACTGGGTCGGTCAACATTCACAACTGCAGAATTTGGGCATCTGAACATCCCCAAGCGATCCAGCAAGTATCACTGCATTCTTCAAAAGTAACCATTTGGTGTGGCTTCACAGCCGATTTCATAATAGGAGATCATATTTTTTGAGCATATTACCCTTTCAGGTCCTGTAACCTGCTCCATTACCGGAGAGATTTATCGATGAATGCTGGAAAATTTTGGCATTCCTGCATTGCAGCAAAGACAATGTTTGGACTCCATAATTTTTATGCAGGGTGGAGCATGGCCACACATTGAATGTTCAGTATAACACCTTTTACACCAGCATTTCAGTAATGAGAGGGTTATCAGTCAAGTTCTTTCCGGCAGCATGGCCGCCTTGATCCCATCCCCGGACATCACTTCATGTGACTTTTGAGGTATTTGAAATCCGTTGTGTATGTTGGTGGCATTCTCAACTTGCATGTCTTGAAAGAGAACATAAAACGGGCTGTTATGAACATCCAGTCTGACTCCTTATGCTCAGCTGTAGGCCATGTCACACACACCGGATGCAATTTGTTGTACACAAGAAAGGTCAGCATATCGAAAATTGTGTATGTGGTCCAGAGTTCCCTGATTCTGATGAACAAAACATTATTTCCTGTGAGTTTAATCACTATATTAATTTTTGTGTCTCTCACAAGTTGTTGTTTTAGTTTAATTATTATTATTATTATTATTATTATTATTATTATTATTATCTGTTTGTCTGTTTGCTTACTTGAGAAATAGGATTAAAAACCAAGTTTATATAAAATTATTTGGTATCTTGAATATTCTTATTATCATTATAACACTCCACATATCCAGCTGGAATGAGTGATGCGGCTGTCACTTACACCGTTGAAATGTTATTATTCCATTTTATCTGCCTTTAATGTAATTATCCACTTGTATTCTGCTTCGTCAAGGCCAACATTTCCCCCTATCGCCGACTTTTGGTTCTAAATTTTTTTTTGTGGAAATCATCTCCCCGTGCCTTTCAAATGTCAATATAAAATTTGGTCTCATTCCTTTTATTGGTTTTAGCTACAGATGCCTCCAAAGAGGGAAAGTTATTTTATGGCCACCCTGTATTAACTGGGATTACACAAAGTTCATTAAAGATGGAGAACTTGTTGAAAAATGGGCCGAAACATTTCTCTGAACCTGATATACAATCGAAAACTCCCATCTTCTTTCAACAGTGGCAGATGGAAGCAGGGATATAACCACAGCTTCGTATTTGTTAGCTCAACAATATCTCACACTTGTGTTAAAAAAAGGTCTTAAATCCCATTCCACATACTCAAGATAGACCTATAATGCTTCAATTCAACCCAGCCATTATGCCTAACACAGTCCCTTATGGATGATGATTTAATTTCAAAAAAGCTAATTGGAACGGTTTCATGGAAGATCTTGACTGCTCCATAGAGTCAGTCCCTTCAAGCCCTCAAGAGTATCTCCAATTCATAAAAATAGTGAGGAAAATCTAACCAAACACATCCCCCGAGGATGCTGCACAAACTACATTCCAGGCTTTTCCAGTGATATACAAGCCCGGTATGCTGGTTACTTACAACTTTACAACACCAACTCTTCTTAGAGGAGACTATCGATGCAGGAGAAGAATTATGCTCCGAGATGGCAGTGGAAAGGTGTTTCCTCATGGTAAAAAAGAAATAGAAGCCCTTGATATGACTCATAGTTTCAGAAAAGCATGGAACTTTATCATCAGAACTAGGAAAGATTTCACTAAGCCATATGAGCATCCACAGGTAACAATAATCAAATTGCTCACCAGCTGTTGCTGAATGGAAAATTCCTAAAAAGCACCCAAAAAATAAGATAATTAGAACCCCAAGTGAGGAACAAAATATGATTAACTCAGATATCACAATCACTGTACTCAATGCTGCCATAAACTTTTTAAAACCTAGAAGATCTGGAGGCCTTGATGATATCTGTAATGAACAAATTAAACATTTTGGTCCCAGGACTAAAGAGTGGTTATTAAACCTATACAACACTTGCTTTTGAACCCCTAAAAATACCGACTATTGGGAGGCATGCTAAAGCGGTAGCCTTTCTGAAACTAGGGAAAACTCCAACCAAAGCAAAAAATTACAGACCTATATCACTACTCAGCAACCTCTTTAAACTCTGTGAACGATTAATTTTGAATAGACTACAACCACTAATTGAACCCCATCTTATTGCTAAGTAAGCTAGTTTTAGACCAGGCAAATCCTGCACATCACGAATTCTCAACCTCACTCAATATATAGAAAATGGTTATGAACAGACACTAACCACAGGAGCAGTCTTTGTAGACCTAACTGCAGCATATGATATCATTAAACCATCTCACACTCAGAAATAAAATATGCAGAATAACTAGAGACTATCGCCTTGTCCTCCTGATCCAATCACTCTTGGAAAACAGATGCTTTTTTGTGGACCTGGGGAGTAGGAAGCATCACTTGCATCCCCCCCAAAGAAATGGCCATCCCCAGGGAAGTGTGTCATCACCATTACTTTTCAGCATCTATGTCAATGATCTCCCCCATCTTTCCAGGAACTAGAAATTTTATCTCCACAGAAAAAAGAAAGACAAAAGTTAATGCAAGTGATAACATACTAAGAAAGCTTACGTCCAACAATGGGGTTCAGACCCTAGCACACTGAGATCTTCTGCCCCTGCCCTTTGCTATTCTTCTGTTGAATATGCCTGCCCTGTATAGTCCAGATCCTGCCCATGCTGAAAAACCTGACCCAGCATTGAATGAAAGCTGCCACTTAATTACAGGATGCTGCCTGAAACCAACACCACTAAAAGACCTGTATACTTTGGCTGGTATTGCATCCCCTTCAATTCAAAGATCTGCATTCTCAGCTGACAAAAGAAGCAGACAAATGAGAGATGAGAGCCACCCACTATTTGGCCAGGCTACAGTGTCCCAAAGACTAAGATCCCAACTAGCTTCTTAGCAATCGTCAAATCACCTAAAACCCTCCAGAGACAAGACTTAAACAACAGCTTGCACTATACCCTGAAAATAATACTGGTATCCAACAGCCGAACATCTTCCTCGTGGCACCCACTTGGACTGGAATACTTGGAAAAGCCTCAACAGACTTTAAAAGACAGGACACTGCAAACAAAACCTCATCAAATGTGGCTACCTCACTGGACCAGATAATTGTGAGTTCATGGAACACCTTTCTTGTCCCCTTCTTCAATCACCTTGCACAAAAGAGGACCTTATATCCTGCACAGAAAGAGCAGTTGATTGCGCACAATTCTGGAGGAACATCTGACCATATTTATTGTATATAACTTATGTATAGTTTCTTTTTCCTTCATATTTTACTTATTATTTCCTGTATAATTTATCTATTAAATTTAAGCTGTTCTCATTTGTAATGTATCCTAATTTGTTGTAAATAATGTTGTACCAATTACTTACTACTGTACCACTTGTGTTTGGATAAGAAATAAATACAATAGAGTAAAAGCTGAGTTGGATAAAGGAAATGGCTACATGATGATTTTGTAAAGGCATTGGATAGACTATCACATGGAACTCTGTTACACAAATTAGAAGAAATGGGGATGGATATGACACTGGTTAAGTGGATAAAGAGGGTGGCTGCTGGACAGATATCTAAAAGTGGTATATGGAGAGGCAGAATTGAGGCAAAAATAGGTGACCAGTGGTGTGCTACAAGGTTCAGTGCTAGGACATTTGTTGTTTAATTTGTACATAAATGATATAGGAAATAACCTGAAAGGAAATACTCCTTTTTTTTTTATGATGTGAAATTATTTAGAGTAATAGTTAATCAAGGTGATGTGGAGATCTTGCAGAATGATTTAAGTAGGCTGTCAGTATGGGCAAAAGTTAATGGGTGTCATTTTAATGTAGAGAAATGTAAAGATATGCATTTTGGGATAAATAGATTACAAGTCATGTATCACGTTGATGGCACTATAATCCAAGAAATAGATGAAGCTAGTGATTTAGCTGTGGTGGTAGACAGAGAGTTAAAGTTTAGAGGACATATTCCTAAGGTTGCTAAGGTAGCCCAAAAGATTACTTGGCTATTGAAGAACATCTTAACAAGTAGAGATGAGGAAATTGTTATTCCTCTTTATAAGGCCTTGATATGTCCACATCTGGTCTCCTGGGTTTCTTGAGGATGAGGATGCGGTAGAGAGGGTGTATGGATTGCAGAATTTGGTTGATATGAGAAAAAGAGGAGATATGATAGAAACATTTAAGTTGCTTAAAGGGTTTTATAAGATAGATGAATGGGAAATGTTTCAGTACTTGGTTAGAGTGACCAGGTGAACAAGAGTCATCCCTGGAAGTTGAATAAAGGTGTGGTTTATATGGGTGTGAGGACTAGATTTTTTGCTTGCAGAGTTGTGAATGAGTGGAATGGGTTGCCAGAATCAGTTGTCAGTTGTGAATGCTTTGTCTGTTAATGGGTTCAAGGAGAGGTATGATAGATTGTGTGGATAGATTGGATCTCCAGCGATGAGTCTTTGGACTCCATGAAGGTGCCTGTATAATAATAATATAATTTAATGACTAAAATCAGATTTCAAGCAGCATATATTTTATTTAAATTAATATCTCCTGAAAAAAAATCTCCCTAAAAAAGAATCTCAAGCCTAATTTTCTCTGAAATGTAATAAGAACATGGTTATTATGAAGGACGGCAAAGGTTGTGCAGTTGTAGTTCATGATAAGTACAATGATTTTAGAAATCTTAACTTTGAGATTATTCTATGTACAGAAGCAGTGATAGAGACCCACTCAATCACAAATCAATAAACTTAACAGCCTTGGATGAAGTTCATTCTTGGTATGAAGAAACAGCAAAAAGGCTAAAAGGTAATCATGCTTTTCTCCAAGACTTTATTGCCTTCCTAAATTACATTACTAAAATGTGCCATTTATTTTTATGGCCAAAGCAGCTACAGGTCAATGTCCAGACCAGAAAGCCAATCCAGGGCCTCATCTATCACCTCATAGATGTTCTAGAGGCCACCACCATGAAATTGGCACCTTGGGCAGTCATTCACAATATAAGTGATCATCTGGGCCACAGGGGAACAGTCACAATAAGGGTGGTCTGACATTCTCCATTTATGCAGTAGGTAGCCACATCTGCCCTGGTTAGTTTTGATCCTGTTGATGGATGACCAAATCTTCCTAGGAAGGGTAAAACCAAGATGTGGAGCACAAGGATCTTCAACCAGGAAACCATTTGTTGGAAAACTGTTGTACAAGTGTTCTCTCTACCTGTCAGGTGTTGATGGTAAGGCAGCTGAAGAGAGAGTTTGTCCATGGACCAGAAAGGGTTTCTTGATATTAGGCAAAGACTAGGTGGATTCATGAGTCTGGTGCAGGGTTGCTCAGTACTTTATTAAATACTTTAATCGAGGTATTTCATACCTCGATTAAAGTATTTAATAAAGTATTGTCTTCTCGGTGATTCAGACTACCCACATTTACAGGAAACTCTGCTCATTTCATGAAAAAATTCAAGAGATTTTCAGAATAAAATTCAGAATTATCCTTACATACCACAGATTTAGAAAGTTTGATGTAGTCTCACTCTTTACAAATATTCCTCTGACAGGTGATTAAATTACTTCATGATGACTTTCATCCTGATATTGCAAAATTATTTTACTTTGTCATTAACACGTTCGCTGCCAACTACGAATATACTCGTAGTTGGTAAACCAGCTACATAAACCAGCTGCGAGTATACTCATATGACACTTACCACAGGCAACGAGATTGCTGTACTGACCTTGAAGAAGTGAAAATGCTTGGCTTGTGGAGCTAGCATCAAAACTGTGTATTCTCATAGATGGTATATGCTCTGCACAAGCCAACTACGAGTATACTCATATGACGCTTACTGCCAGCAACGAGATTACCGCACTGACTTTGAAGAAGTGAAATTGCTCGGCGTACGGGAACAGACTATGCTGAAGTAGCATGGCAGCGAACGTGTTAATTCAGGATACTTCAACTGCCAGAATAAACTGTTCAGACAGATAGAGGGAATAGCTCTGGAGTCTACCCTTTCCCTCAACTATACTAATTACTTTATGGAACGTTTCAAACAACATATTCTGGATGTTTTTTATGCCTAAAGCATTGATTTGGTACAGATATGTTGATGATCCTTATGCTTAAAACAATTTCTTGAAAAAATTATTTTAATAAACCCAAGTTTGAATTGAATGTTACAATTGTCTTCCTTTTTCTGGATGTTCTCATTCTACCTCAACCATGGTAGTCTACAATTCTCAGTATATAGAAAACCAACTCATACTGGTAAATACATTGATTCTAACTCGCATCGTCACCCTTCTCAGAAATATGGTGTAATTAAATCTTTAGTTGACAGAGCTCACAAATTATGTTCTACATATTCTTTTCTAAGCAAAAAACTGTTTATCATAAGAACTACCTTTATCTCTAATGAATATAATACAAACATTATGGATAAAATAATGACTATGGAAAAATTACTAGAATTTGTATTGCATATAATAAATAACATTCAGTCTTTTATCATATGGAATTTGTTAAATTACTTGTAGAATTACCAGATTTAGCCAGACTACTTTAACAAATTAACTGACAAGTCTCTTTCTGTCTAGTTCATTCTTAATACCTTACTTATCTCTCCTAAAGATAAATATCCTCCTCTTTTTTTTATCCTGGAGTTTACAGAATTACCTGCTCTTGCAGCTTTTGTTGTTATGGACAGACTGGTCATTTTGCACAAATTCATCTTGAAGACCATCAAGAATATGTTTCACTTTGAGAACACAACAAATCCAGTTTAGCAAGCCACACATTATCTACAAAATACAGGATTTAGTGGAACAAAGCCAAAGTGTTACAGAAGAGTTATTTTCTTCTAGGGACAGCAATGTGCTTAAGGGGCTATTTCACTTTATGTATATGTACACTAATGGCAGGAGCATTCAGAACAAGGGGAGGAGTTTTCAGCATTGGTTAGTTCATTCTAGTTAAAGGTTATTGGCATTTGCGAGACATATCTGACAGAAGATGATATGATTAGTGGAATAGAATGTGAAGGATATAGTGTTTTCAGTGAGGATAGAGAGAAAAGAATAGAGGGGGTATTATTGATGAAAGCCAATGAAGTGAAACCAAAGAGAGTAGGAATTCAACTACAGACCAATGATATAGCAAATTTGATGCCATCTCATGTGAGATAGTGGCCAGCAGAACAAAATATGCTGTCGTTTGCTTTTATAGACTAGGAAATATAAAGGATGATGGGATCAGCAAATAAGCTCAATGAGTGGAAGGTGGATAATTATTATGGGGAACTTCAATTATGGGAACGTACATTGGAAGGAGGAAAAGACACGTGGAAGAAAGGAAGGAAATGGAATTTATGCAGTTACTAAGGCAGTGCTTCCCAAACTTCTGGATGTCAGGGCCCCCTTTGGAAAAATTAAAATATTTCATGGCCCCACTCGAAAAAAAATCGTAATATAGACATATATTATTATAATATTTATTGTATTTATATTCAATACAAAACATACACAGCGAATATTGCAAAAATCAAATGCAAATATTAAATTTTTAGCATCTTACATGCACATTTGACATGGCACGTTATCTCATATTTTTATACAGATAGATATATTGTTGTTGTACATTTGCAGTACAAGCACATGAAACGTAAAATGATTAGTAATAAAGAAAGAATTAAAAACATAAAAGAAGTTTAATAACAATTTAATGTGATGGATGTGTTTCAATACTGCTACACCAATATCAGATGAAATATTTGAAACTGCAATTCTTAGATTTCTGCTTTGAAATGAAACTTATATGAATAAGCATATTTACTAATATTCAATAAGCGCTGAAATATGCAGGAAGCAAAATTTGTGAACCCGCACCCATTTTTTCCATTAAAATATAAAAATTAACAAAAAAGAAATAATAAAAATTAAATACTTTTCTTTTAAGATAAAAAAAAAATCTATTTAGTCTTAAAAGATTTTAAATTTGTTTTCATTATTTCACGGCCCCTTCAACAAAACCTACGACTCCCAAGGGGGCCGTGGCCCACAGTTTGGGAAGCACTGTACTAAGGGATAATTACCTGAGGCAACATGTGATTGAATGTACTAGGAGTTTGAGAGTGCTAGATCTAGTAATTGCTTCAAAGAATGTGTCAATAATCAATATTGCAACATTGCCACCAAATGATGAGAGTATGGTCTTCACCTAGAAGGTGGCTAAATATATGGAGTTTTCAGTTAAGAGGAGGGGGTGGGGGATATGTGTGGAATTACAAGGTTGGTAAGTATGACAAGCTTAGGAGATTGCTTGGATTGGTGCCATGGCATGTGAAACTTCAAAGGCCTGGATGTTGATAGTGCATGGGAAGTGTAAAGGAATGTTTGAGGGAAGTAACTGCAGACAGATTTGACCACATACCTATAGTCAGGAGAGTAAATCAAGTGGAAGTTAAATGGATGAATATTATCATTAAGCTGGAGCTACAAAAAAAGAAAAATTTATGGAGGGAATTTGAGAAAGGTGACTAGCAGGCATGAGCAATGCAAAACACATGCAAGAAGGGTAAACAGTGTGGTAAGAAAGGCAAAAGCAGTGTATGAAAGGAAATTAGCAATGCAGGTCAAAAATGATCCCAGACAATTCTTTCAATATGTTGGAAGAATGTTTATGGGAGAATAATTTTAATGAATGCTGATGGTAACGAGGTAACTGAATCAGTTGATATAGTAGAATTACTAAATGAACACTTTGCAAGAGTATATCATCCAGATGGAGATATTGGCAGTAAAGAGAGAAGGGGGGGGGAATGCTTATATGGGAACTGAAGTGAATGAAATGGAGGTAGAAAGCATATTACAGAGCCTAGATGTGAATACAGCTATGAGATTAGATGGTATTTCATTTTGAATTTTATGAGAAGGTGCTAGGGAATTGACTGTAACTTTGACCACATTGTTTAATCTAAGTCCTAGTGCTGGATTAGTACCCCCTGGGTAGGGTACTAATCCAGAAAGAGGGGAAGATAGTTCCATTGCATAAAGGAGGGCACTAAGACTGATGTAGGAAATTATGGACCAATCACTGTATCGGAAGTCATATTCAAGTGGTGGAGAAGTTTGTTAAGAGAAAGATCCAATAATTTGTAGACAGAAAAGGGATACCATATGGAGGGGGGGAGACAACATGTTTTGTGAAGGGTAGGCATGACCTACCCTTCACTTTTGTGAAGTAACTTGCTCACATTTTATAATAAAGTGACAGCTAAGTTGGATAAAGGTAATGGGTTTACAGTGATAATGCTGGACATTGCAAAATCTTTTGACAGGATACTGCATTAAATTATAATCTATAAATTACAGCACATAGTGATGGATATAAAGTTAATGAAGTAGATAAGAGGGTGATTGATGGAGAGAAATCAGAGTAATTTATTCAGGAATAGAGTAGTAGAAGGCCTGTGACTAGCGATGTGCCACATTAAATGTGGCACATTAAATAGTAGCACATTAAATGTGCTACTATTTAATTTATATATTAATGATATGAGAAAGGATCAGTAAGGAAATATTCAGTTGTTTGTCAATGATGCAAAACTGGGTAGAGCAATAGTTAATACCGATGATGTCATAATTTTGCAGCATGATTAGGATAGACTGGCAGTCTGAGCAAAGAAGAATGGGTGTCAGTTTAATGTGCCAAAGTGTAAGGTTATGCATTTTGAAATGAAAACGTTACCAGCTGTGTACCACATTGATGGAACTGTACTCCAGAAAACTGATGAAGCCAGGAGTTTGGGAATGTTAGTGGAGACGGATTAAAGTTTAGAGGGCATATTGCAAAAGTGGCTAAAGAAGCTCATCAGATTACTTAGTTAATACTGAAGAATACAATACCTTGATGAGCAGAGACAAGCAGGTTATTATACCTCTTTATAGAGTTTTGGTGTGACCTCATCTGGACTACTCTGTACAGATCTAGTTATGTGTGTTTTTTGGGGGATGATGGTAGAGAGGATTCAGAAGGATCAATATTTTAGTTTTCTATACCTGGAATGGTCATTTGATGCAAATGTCCCATTTACATCAAATGACTTTATACTCCTAAAAATGATTTTATACTTTTAAATAAATGCAGTACAAATCTGTAGGATTATCTGACTAAATTGAATAACTGCTGTAATAAATTTGGTATGAAAATTGGCAATAAAAAGACAGAGACAATCAAAATAGGGGGGGGGGACACTAAAAGAATCAACTGCATGAATGGAGAACCTTTAGAACAAGTATTTCAATTATTAAGACCCAATTTTTTGTGAAGATTTCAAATTAAATATGGTAATAGACAACAGAATAAGCAATGCTGTATGGTAGGAAGTCAAGTGAATAAATTTCTAAGGAATAAGAAAGAAATTTGACAAAACACTAAAGTACTTGTATACAGACAGGGTTCAACCCAGTTTTAACTTATGATTGTAAGAGCTGGGCTAGCAATAAAACACTTGATTAAGACTTGATTAGAGGTTAGAAAAGAGAGTTCTGTGAAAGATTAGAACAGTGGACAGATGGCATCAATAATAGTATCATATTAAAAAATGAGGATATTCAAAAAGAACATGATGTTGTTAGCAGGGTTAATCTTGGGTGGTATTGTCCTTTAAACAGAATCAGACAGGATGCAACAAAACAAGTGTGTTTTGCCAGAATGGCAGGAAAATGACCCAGAGGAAGACCAGGGTTTATGTGGAGGATTGATACAGTAAGATTTGCTTTAGAAGACAGAAATATGAGATCTGATAATATTGGAGTCTTGACAGATAACAGATTCATTTGTAGGAAAATTGTTGATGGGAAGTTAGTAATGATCTAACTTTTAATGTAGTACTATAGTAATATTCTGTCCACTCCCCCTGAGGTTACATATTAGGAATCTGATCATAATGATATATATTTTATTATATATATGTTTTTTTATTTTTTTATTTTATTTTTTATTTATTTTTTATTTTTTGACATTTGGAAACTTTGCTTCAGAGACCAAACATGCAACTTTATTACGCCATTTCAAGCTCCCATTAGCTGGATAGTGATCTCACCAGTTGATGAAATATCTCTCCTATCGATAATTGCAACCATCCATGCATACAGTGCAGGGATGTTTATGTTTGCACCTGTTGGCAGATATGATTACCACTTGGCCAAACAGGCTGGCAGATTACTTTGAAAGGTTAAGTGAAACAAGTGAAGACATATCAGTAGTAAAAACATAGTTGAGAGGAACGTAATCAGGAGTAGTTATTAGTAATTGCTGGAGAAAAAGCCATATGAAATCGGAAATTTGGAAAGGCATCCTGGCATAGATCATTTAGACCAAAAATGTTCAAATACAAAGGTAAATAGATATGAAAATTTTATAGTGATTGTAATTCAGAATGTATAGTCAAAAGGTCAATTTGCAGATGATTGGAGTAGAGCTTTTATAGTATCCATCTATAAAAAAGGGAAATAAAATTGAATGTGAGAATTACAGAGCAGTTTTCCCACTGAGTGTGCCAGGTAAGATCTGTGCAGGTATACTTGAGAAGAGGCTAAAAAAATTGTAGAAGAGAAATCTGTCACTTTTTGACAGATAGTTGAGAAATCTGAGGAATATAACATGAACTGATTTAAAGTTTGTTAATCTATAAATGCTTTTCTTATGACAAGATGTCACCAGAAAATCTGTTCAGAATGCTACACGTCTATTGTGCAAAGGGGAAATTATATGAACAAGACAAAGCCATATTCGATTGGTGAGGTTTTATTTATTCGTGTGGGGTTTTCCCCTGTTCCTCGGCTGCCCCTTAGGACTGGTTGAGTCCTCTGAGGGATGTATTTTTTGACTATAACAGCATGTATTCACGAGGCTGGTCTGGTATGCCTCTTCTGAAGGACAAAAAACCCAAGTTTCTGGGAGGAAAAAACCTGCTACCTCCATATGAGAACTGTTAACTTACCTTTAATTGAAAGAGACCAGATAAAGGTTCCTCAGATCGTGGACAGGAATCGAACCCAGGTCTTTCCGACCAAAGGGCATGAATTCACATGAATTCATTGGTGAGGTAAAAATATACATCTCACCTTATGTGGTATATAAATTCATAAAAAATAATAAAAAAAGGAAGATTGCTTATACTACATCCCTCCCTGCAAAAACTCAAAGCTAACATGAATTCACTGCTTTACTATAGTTAAAATTTAAAGCATATATGTATGTATGTCAATGCTGTTTCGGGGATAGAAGCATGGTGACCTCTATATACTGCTTGACTGATGTAAGAATACAAATAAATGAACTGGAGATGCTAATGCTATTGCACAATCTTAACACAAATATTGTGGGATTTGATGGGATATCAGACAATGTATTATTAGAATGTGAAGTGTGGATCGTGCTTTAATAATATTTTAACCTTTATGATATAACATTTTAGTTGGATTGCTTATCTGGACTTTGCATAGTCATTTGACAGGAGGATACAACATGGAACTCTGTTACATAAATTGAAGCAAATGGCAATGGATACGAAGCTGGTGATTTGAATAAGAAAGTGGTTGACGGACAAAAATGAGAGAATAGTATATAGGTAAATTGAATCCTTGAGAAGTTAGGTGACTACAGAAATCAGATAGATTATATTGTTGCTGGCAGAAGGTGGAGGAGTGCTATCTAAGTGACAAAAACATTACCGGGTGTAGATTGTGAGACAGATCATGAATTATTGATAGCTGAAGTTGAATTGAAATTAAGGACTAAGAAGAAACAGAAGAGCAGTATCTGATTTGATTTGAATCCTATAAATGAAGCATTTAAAGTAGAAGTCAAAAAGAAATTAAAAAGTTTGGAGAAGACAGGAAGAAAATTACACAAATTATGGGAAGAAACAAAATGTACAGTCATAGAAGCAGCAAAGAAGATTCTAAATAAAGCAAAAACAAAGAAAGAAAGATTGTAAATGGTTGTCAGCAGAAGCTATTCAAATAGCAGAGGAAAGAAGAAAAATGAAACTTCAGGGAAAACAAAGAGAGGGTTAGACAAGTGAGTGCAGATTTCCAAAGACAGGCTAGGAAAGACCAGGAAAATATCGAAACAAAAGGTGCAAGGAAATTAAAGAAAGCAGTATTATGGATAGAACAAGAGATCTGTTTAGAAAAATAAATTAATGTTACAGGGAAGTTTATCCCTAGATTAGGAGTAAAAAATAATTCAGGTAAATGTCTGATGGAAGAAGAAGCAGTGAAAAAAAGATGGAAAGAGTATGTAGAGAATTTATACAAGAAAGATAATATTGAAGGGGAATTTGAAGGGAGAGAGAATTTGTTGAGGAAGCCATGATAATGAAAAGTGAAGTGATATCAACAATGGAACAGCTGCCAAAAGGAAAAGTTCCTAGGGATGAAGTAGTGAATATACTGGCTGAAATTTGCCAATAGGTTTGGAAGAATATTTACTGGCCTAGAGATTGGAAAACAGTATTCATCCCAATTCCAAAAAAATCAAATTCCAGATATTGTGAAAATTATAGAATCATCATGCTAATTTGACATATGCAAGTAAAGTTATGCTGAAAGTGATCCAACAAAAGCTGGAGTCATATGTAAATAGAGAAATGCCACAAGAACAGGCAGGCTTTAGGAGAGGTAGGGGAGACCAAATAGCAACCATGAGATGGATTATGGAAAGAACAAAAGAATTTCAGAAGGAAGTATTCATCTGTTTTACTGATTATAAGAAAGCTTTTGATAGTGTGAATCATAAGGGACCGGAATGTAATAAGCTCATTGGGAATACCTGAGCATCTCATTCTCTTGATACGAGAGCTGTATGACAACCAAGAAGCTTAAGTAAAAACAGTCTTGGGAGAAACACAATAATGGAGTGGAAAAAGGGGGTATGGCAGAATTGTATACTGTCACCCTACCTTTTTAATATTTATAGTGAATATATTATGAAAATGGCTGATTTAGGTAAAGATCCTGCTGGAATTAAGATTGGTGGCAGAAAAATAAATAATTTAAGATATGCAGATGATATAATAAGTTGGCAAATCTCATAGGTAAATATGACCTCTCCTATTGCATATGCCTTGGTATCACCACTTCTGGGTCTGCCTCTGACTGATGAGACCTCAATAAAGGTCGAAATAGGTCTGGATAATGGCCCTTACCTTAATGCATAGCATTATACATGTCTGCAAGGAGATGTGCTTGGCATTATAGGAGATACTGAGACAAGGAGTGATGAGAGCTTGGGCCACCTTTGCTGCGAGTTGCTTGAGTGTTGGACCACCTTACGTCAGTCCTGAATATATTTTCAGGTGCAAACTTTGTTTGCTTACACTTGGATAAAGGATTAAACTAAATTTATTATAGTCTAACCAAGTGCAAAATAAACTTCCAACATCTTTCTTTCTCTTAATTCAGAGTAATTTAATAATAAGGTGGTACACCTGTTGGCAACTCTTATAGGTAAATATGACCTCTCCTATTGTTTCTGCCTTGGTATCACCACTTCTGGCCTGGCTCTCACTGACGAGACCTCAAAAAGGTCGAAACCGGTGCGGCTCTGGCTCTGATTCAAGAGGCTCTGCTTGTGGGTAGGTTTTTGCCTGTCTCTGAGTGGGGCCACTGCTGAGATTATGGCTCTGCTTGGTGGTGGGGTGAGCCTGCCACTGGTAGAGCCAATGCTGAGAAGTTCTTCTCGGTGATGGCGTGAGCCTGTCACTGAGTGGAACAAAGCTGAGTTGGGTGATCTTTCAGGATCATCTTATTTTTAGAGCTGCTTCACCCATTCAAAGGTCGAAACCGGTCTGGGTAGCGGCCCTTACCTTAATGCATAGCATTATACACGTCTGAGATGAGAACTTGGTCCACCTTTGCTGCCAGTTGCCTGAGTGTTGTACCACCTTACGTCAGTCCTGAATATATTTTCAGGTGCAAACTTTGTTTACTTACACTTGGATAAAGGATTAAACTAGATTCTAAATAATAGTTAAATTGTGCATGGTGAAACTTCACCATTTAATAATAATCAGTTGAAATTCAATTAATCTAGTCCCTTAAAAAGAAAATTCATTATTCTTAATTATAGAGACAAATACCATGTTAGAGTAATAACTCAAGATATATTTATGTTAACTTATGGCTACCAAGTCTCCAGAATTTACCATAATGAATATAGATTACTGTGTTACTATGAAAGAAAGAAAGAGAATTCAAACAAAAATATTTCGACAATGTCATTTCCTTTTTTATTCTTTCATTTAATTTTTCAGTTGGTTATTTTAATCGTGTTGAAAATGGAAATTAAGCTACTCTTCTTCTTCTTCATGTAGCTTCCTTAGTGAGAGTGTGCAGCACCATGTCCTTCCTGTTGGTGGCTTTCCTTTTTGTTTCTGCATAGCTATGTGATTCTGTCCATGATCTTATATCTTCAAGCCATGTCCTTCGTTTTTTGCCTCTTGATCCTTTTCCCATAATTTTTCCTTCTAAAACTGTTAATATCCTCTATCCTGCTGAACCTCTCAGTACATATCCTGCTGAACCTCTCAGTACATATCCTGCCAATCTCATCTTTCTCTGGATCATTTCCTGTAATAAAGATCTCAGTGTTCTCATTCTGTGTAGGATATCTGTATTTGTCACATGTTCTGTCCATGGGATTTTCAGAGCTCTCCTCCAGCACCACATTTGAAAGGCCATTATCTGTTGCCTTACTCTCTTCTTGAATATCCAGGTCTCACTTCCATGTGTGAAAATTGGCCACACTAATGTTCTTATCATTCTTTTCTTTGTGTCAATACTGACAGAACTTCTGAGTAGATCTTTCTTTTTCCAAAATGCATCTTTAGCTATGGCTGTTCTTATTTTTATTTCTTTATCTTGCTTTCCATCTGCAGTATTCTGTTGTACAGTCAATTTCCATATTGTTTATGAATATTTCTGACTCGGATCTGCTTTCTTTCGAGATTTTCATAAATTTGGTTTTTTTTGTATTAATATCTAATCCAAATTCTTTACCTTCTTCAATTAGTAGCTGCAATAATTTGATTAATTTGTTTCTGTTTTCTGCTATTAGAATAGTATCATCAGCATATCTAAGATTGTTGTATTTTATACCATTGATACTAATTCCTGTTTTTTGTTTTTCAATATTTTTCATCACTGTCTCACTATAGATATTAAATAGATTTGGTGAAAGGATACAACCTTGTCTAACTCCTTTTTATTTTCACTTCAGAAGTCTCAGAGTTAAACAGCTGCATTTTCTGTTTGTGTAAATCATTTTTATAATCTTACATACATGCTTCTATATCTAATTTATCTAATATATTGAACATTTTATTATGTTTTATCCAGTCAAAAGTCTTCTGAACATTTATGAAACATATGCAAATTTTCAAGTGATCTTTCTATTAGTATTTTTAGTTCCAAGATAGCATTAATGGTTCCCATTCCTCTTCTGAAACCTTTCTGCTGTTCACTCAATTCACTGCTTATGGCTCTTTCAATTTGTTTGTTAACGAAGGTTAAAATAATTTTAGATGCATAAGATATTAGGCTCACAGTTCTGTAATCCTCACAATTTTGTGCATTATGTTTCTTTGGAATTGGTATACAGATAGATGTTGTTAAAACTTCAGGTAATTGTATTGTTTTATAGATGTCCTGAATGGATTCCACAAAATAGTTGTTATTATTGCCAGTCAAAGCTTTCAGCAGCTCATCCGGAATATTATCACACCCAGGGGATTTATTATTAGGAAGATTCTTAATTATATGTTCTACCTCTTAATATGTTCTTATTAATTAAGCCATTAATAAGTCTATTTCCTCAGAATATCTTATCTGTAAGTGTAATTCATCTAGGTAAAGTAATGCATGCATTATATAGAGTTTCTGTTTTTAGAATCAGTCAATGGTAGGAGTCGTGGGAGTGGATGTGATTCTGAATGAAATGACAGATAAAGAACCAACCTATGAGGTATGTAAGAGGAAAAATTGATTTTCATTAATAATGATTATTAATAAAAAATAAAATTTAACAAACTGAATACTGTAGATTATTGCTATAGAGATTCCTGAGGGACCAGAGAAATAGCTTGTTATAATATTTAATAAAAGTTTATTATAACACCAGCTTCATTATAGTGAATTTAGGGCAGGGGGATTTACTCCTTCTCTCCGCCTCCACGAAACAAAGGAAATGGCAGGGAACAGAACACAACACAATTGAGTTGCAGAAACCATCCATAAAGCACAAAAAATGAACAAACACAATTGCAAAGAGTGATCAATTTGGGAAGAATATTATAGTTGAAGTCATTAAATGTAACCAAGGAAATTGCTGGCAATTGTACATTTTATTATTATTATTGTTATTTATATGGATACTTCATGGAGTCAAAAGACTCATCATGGGACCCACTCTATCCATTAGCACAATACCTATCATATATCTCCTTAAACCTGTTCACTGTAGGGACACTCACAACCACCTCTAGCAATCCATTCTACTCATTCACCACCACTCACCACGTAAGGAACCTAGTCTGCACATTCTTACTAACCATACTCTAAGATAACTTCCAAGTTAACCCTTGTTTTCCCCTACTCCCTATATATTTAAAAATTTCTTTGTGTGTGTTTTATAGAATCACTTAGTAACATAAGTTTCTGTCATATCCCCTCACCTCTACCTGTCAGCTAAACTCTGCAACCCACACACCCTCAATTTATAATCATAGGAAACAGTCCACAGACCTGTCACCAGCTTGGTCACTTGTCTCTGAATCCTCTCCACCACCTTGCAATCCCAAAGATATGCAGTTAACTAAATCTGCGCACAGGTCAACATGTGGTTGAATCATAGTCATATAAAGAGTGATCATAACCTCCCTATTTTTACCTGTCAATGTGTTCTTCAGCATCCAAGTAATCCTCTGAGCTATTTTGCTAATTCTTGCAACATGTACCTTTGAATTTCAAATCTCTATTTACCATCACCCCCAGATCCCTAGCCTCATCAATTTCCTGTAAACTAGTACCATCAGTATAATACAAAGTATGTAATCTTTTCATTCTGAAGTGCATTGCCTCATTTTAGAACATTGAATTGACAATCATTCTTTGCCCATGTTGCCTCCCTAGTTTTGCATCATCGGCAAATAACTGAATATCTTCAGTTCCAAGATTCACTTCGAAGAGAATGTGAATGTATGTGTAGACAGGAAAGGAATGGAATGACCTGGGATCAAGAGGAAACAGTTGGATTTGAAAAGCGTTCTAAAATGAATAAGCAGAAAGGGAAATGGCTTCAGTTGAGCAAGGAGAAATCACATTGAATGAATGGTATCAGGGGAACTAGTTGTAGATCCAGGAATTAGCTGCTGTGTTTGTATACAAATGCTAGAAGTGTAAGAAACAAGCCAGATGAAATGGTTGCATTAATTGAGTCTGTTCAACCAAAAATTGTTGGAATAAGTGAGACATGGTTGGATGAGGACGATATCCTGACAGGAATAGAGTTGGGAGGGTATGATGTGTTTCGTGAAGATAGAAAGGGTAAAAAGGGAGGGTGGGGGAATGCTATTGATGATAGAGAAAGAGTTATGTCAATACAAAGTAGAGATGCAAGAGGGAAATAGTGCCATTTGTTTTGAGGCAGTATGGTGTGAGATAGAGGTGAATAGAATGAAATACTTAGTTGGATGTTCTTATAGACCTGGTAATGTGGATGATAGTGATTATGAAATGTATAATCAAATTAGCTAAGCAAATAAGAAAAGGATGAGCATTATGGGCGATTTTAATTATGGCAATATAGACTGGGATGATGAGATAGCAACTGGAAGTAAAGAAAATTAGTTTCTTGAGTTTTTCAGGGACAACTACCTCAGACAGACAGTAGGTAACAGAGGGCACACAAGGATTGAGGGTCTTGGATTTGATCATCTCATCAGAGGATGTAATTATAAGGACCTCTGTGAAAAAAGAGTATATGTGGATCTACAAGGGGTGATTATGAAGAGCTCAGGAGACAGCTTGCAGGTATAACCGGGAATGAGGAGTTAGCTGGAAAAGAGATCAATGCAGCTTAGGGGATTTTCAAGAACTATCTAGTAGAAGCAATGTCTAAATGCATTCCAAGGGTCAGAAGGTTAAATAAGGTAGGTGTGCAATGGATGAATAAAGAGATTAAGCATGCGATATAGAGAAAAAGGGCATTATGGAGGCAACATAAGAGAAATGGTAATAACCAATTCCATGAGGATTTCAAAGACAAGGCAAGGCTGGTGACTTAGTTGGTAAGGGTATCCTAAGGAGTTCTTTCAAAATGTAGCCAGCAAAAAAAAAAAAAAAAAAAAAAAAGAATGATTATGGAAGGATGACATTGATTGGAGAAAATGGTATAAAGACAGCTGTTGCAGATGATATAGTAGACATACTTAATGAGCAGTTCATAAAGGTCTTTCAACCTTGTGAATGTGACTTCATGGAGAGATTGAGAGCAGTTAATGATGGGGGAGGAGAGACTGACTGCAAGTGAGAAAGAGGTGTATGGGGAATTGAGCAAACTAGATGTTAATAAGGCTGTGGGACTTTATAATATATCACCATGTATTCTAAAGGAATGTGTTAGGAAGTTGACATCTGCGTTGACATATTTTTTTAATATGAGTCTTGCACTGGGTTAAGTTCGTAAGGAATGGACGGAGGGCAAGATTGTGCCACTTCATAATGGAGGGTGATAGACTCAAGCATCAAATTATAGGCCTATCTGGGTGTCAGGTGTTGTGGCTAAGTTGTTGGAGAAGCTGGTGAGAACTAGAATCCAGAATTGGGTTGACTATAATGGTATTATCTTTGATGGACACAATGGATTTGCTAAAGGAAGGTCATGCTGTAGTCATATTCCTCAGGATCTTACTATCTGCTAAATTTAGCATGTGGGAATCAGAATCACTCAATTGCTCAGAATTAGATTTAATTAACTTAGATTCATTTGAAAAGCCTCTAAAATCATTTGCACAATGTGGAAGAATGTGCATCCAAATGACTTGCATTTTGCTAGCAGTAATTTCATTTGACTTTGTGACTTTATAACCAGGCTGGGATTTCTCTGATTTGGCCAGAAAACTTGGAAGGTATTCACTTCCATAAAAGCAGGTTTCATTGACATTAAATATTTGTTGGTCACAACAGCCCCCTTCTTCCACAATTTTCTTCAAAATCTCTGGATAATTTGCGGCTACCTCCTTATCTGCCCTTGCAGCTTCGCCTGTGGTTAGAACATTATGCAGGCTATGTCTCTTTTTGAAATGCTCAAACCACCCAGCACTAGCGTGGAATTCTTCTTTTTTTTCCATCATTGATATCCCTTTCTTTCAAGGTTGCAAAGAGACTTAATGCTTTTGATTTAATATGGTCAGTGCTTATCAGGATCCATTTTTGGTTACAATCTTTGATCTATGTAGAAAGAAGTCTCTCTGATTCAGTCATTATAATACTTTGATTTTGAGTGCACTCCTGATAAACTTGAAGCAGCTTTACCTTTCTCTTTGTATTCAGCAGCTTTGCTTAAAATTGCTCTTATAGTTAATTAATCCATTTTTGTGTTCTTGTCCTATCTTTGCTCTACACTCACCTTGTACATTTTTCTTTATTATTTCATGTTTTTCTTCCACTGAGATTACTTCTCGAATCATTTTGGACCTGGATAATACCAAGGTTTAAGTGAACCAAACTTACATACCTTTACTATACGAATTATGGGTACACTGATCTGGCAATTTGTATAGTAAAGGTATGTAAATTCAGTTCACTTAAACCTTGGTATTATCCAGGTCTACCTACTCACTGATGAGACCTCAATAAAGGTCAAAACCGGTCTGGGTAGTGATCTCTCCTCATAATGTAAAAAAGTAATACATCTCCTAGGAGCAGCGTTTTACATTATGAGAAAATATTAAGGATAGTGATGGATCTTGCTCCACCTTTGCTCCGAGTTGCCCTAGTGTTGTACTACCAGGTGTTGACTTACGCTTGGACTCGCCGAAAGTTCTTTGGCATGAAACTCTTAGATTTCGATCTCCAAGTTTCGTATCCAGCTTTAATATAATGAGGGATTTATCATCCCCTTAACTTAATTTGTACAATTTTTTAAATTGATAACTAAATTATTTAATCCTAGTGAGTGATTTTTTTAAAACAGTCAGCCCTTAAAATGCATAGAAAAATTTTAAAACCCGTAACATTTATTTTTAAGATGTATGTAGGCGCACTAATCAAATTTGGGTATAGAAAAAAATGACGCATTAATCGAGGGATTGCTATACTATTTTGGTGTGATTAATCAAATTCATTACCAAATGTATGATCATCTATACATCCAAAAAATCCTGATGTGTTTTTAATATAAAATCCAAATAAATGACTTTTTCAATAGTAATAATTTTTATTAGGTAACAAGCTATTAATGTAGCCTATGGTTAATATATAAGGATAGCTCTATTCCATTTAAATGTACTTTGCTATTTTTTATATAAAAATGAAAATACAGAGTTAACATTTAAATTTTCAAATGTGGTTTTGGGCATTAGGTCTCTGTCAAGTGTAGGAATCTGACTTGTTAACACTACTGTGTCAATCACTTTTTCTGTTTCCTTTCCTTGGCTGACTAATGCAAGCTAGCTATTCACCACTTGATGATATACAACTGTCTGTAGATAATGCAAACAGTTGTATATCATCTGGTAAACCTATCCCAATATCAATAATATACAAATTAAATAACAGTGGTCCCAAAACTAACCCCAGTGGCACACCACTAGTGACTTTCCTCTTTCGAGATAGTGTTCCCCTACCCCAATACGCAACTTGCTAATACCTATCCAATAGCCATTCACCTATCCAATTTGCTAGTCTATTATCTTATCCTATCTGCTTCAGTTTAGTGACCAACTTATGGTGTTGTATTCATTCAAATGCCTTCACAAAAATCTAAGTATACCACTGTATATGCATCTACCTTATCTAACACATTTGTCACCTTGCTATAGAACATAAGCAAATTTGTAAAACATGATCTTCTTTTAACAAACCCATGCTGTCAAACACAAAGAATACCATTGTTATCAATCAATCCACTTTTGTATCCTGTATCTGACCAACGTCTCTAATACCTTAACTACATCTCCAGGTATACAGATTGGTGTTGCCTTAGCCTCATCACCACCTTTGTGAAGTGAAACAGTTTTGCCCTTCTTCTGCTCCTTTGGAACTCGTGCTGTTTTACATAAGACTTGTTAAGCAGGTAGGCCAAGTCTGATGCTAACTCCCACAAGATATATACATTATCATCTGCTATTGCCTTATTGACATTTAGCTTACTTAACTTCTCATATACCTCTTGCTCGCTCACTATTAAGTCTTCTCATTACATTCTTTACACTTGAGCTTCTGATTTCACTGAGGATGAAACACCCTAATGAATTGCACATTGAACACCTCAACTATATTCTCTGGTACCATTTCATCCATTAATCACATCTTACCATAATCATTCTTTCTTCTACTTGCCACATATAAAAAAACTCATGCTGCATTCCATCTAGCAACAGTTTCTCCAAATCACCCACTCCAAAGCATTCAAATGCAATCCATCACATCTGTATAATTATGTTCTTCCATCAAATATATACCATACATCCACAGTGATAGACTGCATTTGAATGGCTTTGGAGTGAGTCAGTTGGAGAAACTGTTGCTAGATGGAAGTGGAGCATATGATGCAAGTAAGAGATCAGAAGAAGGAAGAAGTGAAGTGAAAGATCCAAAGAGTGGTATTGAAGAGACTGAAGTGCTTGGCAATGGAAACAGTAGTGGTGTGAGAGATGAAGAGAGAATGGGAATTTAAGTGAAACAATGTAGTGGATTGGGGCGTGAAACTCTGGTGGACAAGGAGACATGGCATTAGGAGAGTGGATGTTGAGAGTAGTATTAGTGAAGTATGGGGATGAGAATGCTCATTGCATTCTCTTCCATCAAATACATGCCATACATCCACAAACTGCACTCCCTTCTCCTCATACAAATCTGCCAGCATACTATTAATAATTCTGGCTCTCCTTCTCAACTCATCGTTGTCATACTCGGCAACACACTGACAACCTTTCCCATCATACTGTTATCTTTCACTCTCCTGATATCTGTCCCTCACATTCTCTTTATGCTCACTTAAATCATTTGTCCCCCACAACCAGTGGAGAGCTATGGAAATTTTAACAAAGGGCTCGCATCGTCAAAAAAAAAAAAAAAAGGCTAACTTAGCCCTTATAATACTTATATTGTGACTTTGTTGAGCTTCTGACAGATATGATAATTCCTGTAGGATATCAATCAATAATGCTAGATCTTTTAAAAATTCCAAATTAAGAAGTCGGTTTTAAAAGCCCTTATATTAATCGTTCGATGCCAAATGCTTGCATAAAGCTGGGTAATTTCTCCACAAAGCAAGAGCTATTCATAAACTGCAAGCTGTCCATCATGGTCCAAACACACGGCCAATCTTTAAAATTTCGATACCAAGGTCTTTTGCAATCGTATTTAATTCTCGTTGATTTTTTGGGGATTGATAATAAAAAGCATATCATTTATCCATAAATATTTCAAAATGATTTATTTCTTTAATGTTTTTTATCAAATCGTCTAATGCTAATTGTAAATGATGAGCTATGCAACGCCAAATCATGATGTTGGGAAATTTTTGTAGAAGTTTGATTGCAACACCTGATTTGTTTCCTAACATTGTCTTGTTGATCTTGGGCAAATCTGTGCTTGGGCCAATGTTGTTTAATTTGTATATAAATGATATAGGAAACGGCTTAAAGGGAGATATTCAGTTGTTTGCTGATGATGCAAAGTTGTGTAGTGCAATAAAAAATCAAGCTGATGTTGAAAGTTTGCAGGAGGATTTAAATAAGCTGGTAAAATGGGCAAAAGAAAATGGATGTCAGTTCAATGTGGAAAAGTGTAAAGTCTTGCATTTTGGGATTAAAAGATTACCAGCTGTGTACTACATAGATGGAAAGGTACTCCAAGAGATTGATGAGGCTAGGGACTTAGGGGTATTGGTAGATAAGGAGATGAAGTTCAGAGGACACATTGCTAAGGTGTCCAAGATTGCACATAGGATTACTTGGTTGTTGAGGAACACACTGACATCCAGAGATAAAGAGGTTATTATTCCCCTTTATAAAGCATTGATACTTCCACATTTGGATTACTGTGCTCAGGTCTGGTCACCTGGATTCCTTGGAGATGAGGAGGCTGTGGAGAGGGTTCAGAGAAGAGTGACCAAGTTGGTGAGTGATATAAAAAATGCTCCCTACATTGATAGATTGAGAGCTTGTGGATTGCAGAGATTGGCTGATAGGCGAAGAAGAGGGGATATGATAGAAACATTCAAATTACTAAAAGGTTTTTATAGGATTGATGCAGGGGAAATGTTTCAGCTGTGTGATAGTGATGGAAGAACAAGAGGTCATCTCTGGAAATTAAAGAAGAGTGTGGTTAACAAAGGTGTCAGAACAAGGTTTTTTGCCTGGAGGGTGGTGAATGAGTGGAATTCATTGCCTGACTTTGTTGTGAGCTCTTCATCTGTAAATGAATTCAAGAAGAGATATGACAGATATTGTTTTGCTAGTTTGGGTCTCCCGCGATGAGTCTACTGACTCCATGGAGATACCCGTAATAATAATAATAATAATAATAACATTACACTAGCGCCATCAGAACAAAATACAATGAGATGATTTTTAAATAGTTGTCAGAAAATCCATATGAATTTAAAGTAGCAATTATAGTAGCATGTATCCATTCTGCAGTGGCATTTTCTAGTTCTGCAAAATTATTAAATAAGAAGAACAAGGGGCTCACAAATTTGAGAAAAATTTAACAAAGGGCTCGTGTGAGCCCCGTATAGCTAACCACTGCCCACAACCACCACTAATTTTTTTGCTCATTTTCTCCTCATGTTCAAAGCATGAATTGTCTTGCTCATTCTCCCTCCTGGATAGCAGATCTTATGGACTCTCTCATTATCCACTCCACTTAAAATTGGAATCTCCATTCACTGTTATTCTGAAATCACTCATCACCTCTTTTTGCCTTTTTTTCTTTCATTCTATTCTTTTGCATACTTTTATTTGTTTTCACTAAACATCTAATATCATCTACATATTCCTCATTTCATTTTTCATTTTGAATAACTCTTTCTTCAAATTTGCATTCCAGCAATTTAACTCTTCATCACTCCTGTAGTTTCACTACCTCTCATTCTTCTGCACCTTACTTTTTCCTCATTCATACTTCCTTTCATTCCCTTATCACTTACTTCCACTTTTTCATTCTTGTGTTCTTTCACTGCCTGAATCTCAATGGCTTTCATTCCATTTCCATTTCTTTCATTTATGCTAACTTTCATTCCCTCAGTCTGTTTCACATTCATTAACTTGTCTAACAAAATATCGCACTTTCTACAAATCCGTACTTTTGCTTGTCTCCTGTTCAGTTTCTCCACAAATACATCTTTCACTTTTCAGTATGCATATATGCTGCACTCAACATTGAACCATTTTTGAAAAACTTATGTTATTAATGATATTTGATTTTTGCACCACTCACAGTTCACTGAGTTGTTGGCCTCGTGCATACCATCATCGTGTTCCATTCAAGGCAAGATTCAAAAATTCAATAAAAAAAAGTCAGTAACAAATCCACAAGACCAATAATCATGCTGGCACATTAAGTTCTTCTGCATGTCAGTATTCTCCTCATTATTGCCATAATCTCTTGTGATTTTGATAGTTTAGGTATCATTTTAGCAAGATGATCCCTAAACTCCAAGTTTCCGTCCACTATCATTCCAAGATGCCTCATCTCTTCCACCTCCTTCAAAATTTTTCCATTAATTGTATTCTCTACATTCCAACCATGCCTACTAAATTTCATGACTTTACACTATGCAACATTAAACTGAGAGCTCCACTTATTTACCTAACCACCTATTTTATTCAGATATTCCAACAAGGACACTGTCTTCTCTACTTTTCATCATTGGCAAACAGCTGCACATCTCCAGTTAAGCTGGTCCAAAGGTCTTTAACATACAAGTTAAACAATATAGTTCCTAAACAGATCCCTGTAACACTCCACTAGTGACTTTCCTCTTTAGGGATATCATTCCTCCATACACAACCTGCTGATATCCATCCTGCAGCCAATCAGTTATCAATCTCACTAATCCCATCTGTTTCAATTTAGCTTGTAGCTTACCATTTGGCAGTCTATCAAAGGCCTTTGAAAAATCTGAGTTCACGACTATATATGCTTCTCCTTTATTGAGTGAATTTGCCACTTTGTTGTAATACTTGAGAAATTGCTCGAACACCACCACAAGCCTATGGTGACCATCATAAAGAATACTGCTATTATCAACTCATTTCTGAATCATAGTCCTCACCAACTTTGCTAACACCTTAATAGCAACCTCAGACACACATCTTGTGAAGTGGAACAGTTATTCCCACCATCCATTCCTTTGGGACTCACCTGTTGTCAAAGCTGATGTTAAACAGATCTGCAAACCTTTCTATTAATTCCACAAGGCATCCCCTCAAGACACATGGAGATATAAGTCCTATTGCTTTATTAACATCATGTTTACTTAATTCCTCATTTACTTCATGCTCATCCACCATTAGTTCCTCCTCCATCATACCCTCTATGCTCCACCTTCTCGTGAAATTGTCTTTTATGAGGATGAAATGCACTGATAAACTGCTTATTAAATACTTCAAACTATATTTGCTGCATGGGTTACCAATTTTCCAGTGTCATCTACTAACATTATCATCCCATAGTATATTTTTCTTCTTACCACATATCGAAAGAACTCAGTAGGATTTTTCTTAGCTTGATTGGCCAATTTCTTCTCATACTGCATTTTTGCTGTCTTTACCAACTTCCTGGTCTGCTCTTTGTGCTCTTCATGTAACTGGTCATTATCAGTATTTATCTTGTGTTGCTTCCATAGTGCCTTCTTCTTCCAGAATACATGCTTGATCTTTATATTTATCTACTTTGCTCCTACCATGTTTAGCCTTTTCACCTTTGGAATAGACTCAGACATTGCTAGTGTTAAATAGCTCTTGACCAATGTCCATGCATTGTCTGTCTCCTTTCCACATTATAGCTCCCAGTTGTCATCTATGCTTTTCATAATCACCAGACTTGTAGTTCCACAATATATTCCTTCTTTATAGAAGTTCTCACATAACTGGCTACAACCCATACAATCACTTCTTGGTCACTTTCACCAACTGCAGAAGATTAGACACTTGATATGTGTCAAGTAGAAGAAAAAATGTCTATAGGAGGATGATGCTAATTGTTGATACTGGCAAATTGGTGACCAATGCAGCAGATACAGTTGAGATGATTAATGAGCAGTTTATCAGACACAGTCACATCCTCTGATTATAGAACCAGATATAAGACGTAATCCTCATGTGTCCTTCGTTACATATTGCCTAAGGTTGTTGTCCCTTAAGAACTTCTGAAATCATTCTCTTATTCCCTTACACTATCTCTTAAATCAGTATTGCCATAATTAAAACCACCTGTAAGGATCAATCTTTGCATGCTCATTAAGCCAAGTTGCATATACATTTATTTCTCTCCACTCTCCACATTCCCTGGCATATAGCAACACTCTACTAAATATCTCATTCTATCAACCTGCATTTTACACCATACTGCTTCAAAACAACTGCCATTCTTTACTCCTTGTATTTCAACATTGTGTGGACATAATTCCCCTGCTCTACTCTCATCAGCCACCCCCCCACCTCCCTTCTTGCCTTTCCTATCTTCACGAGACACATCATATCCCTCCATTTCTATTTCCATTAAGATGCCTTTCTCACACAACTATGCTTCACTTATTTCAACTATTTTCGGGCACACAAACTCAGTCAATTCAACAATTTAATCTCCCTTATTTCTGTTACTGCTATCATTTGTAAATAAGCATGATAATTCCTTTCTTCACCTATAACTAGATCCTACTTATGCTGAGTCCTACTTATGCTGATAATTATGCATCTGTCACTTTCTCCTGACTGTGCTCACCTTCTGTCCCATAAATTATTATTATTATTATTTTACATCATCTCCAAGGAGTCCAGAGACTCATCATGGGAGACACAAATTAACCATTATACACACAAATCCTATCATACTTCTCCTGGAATTTATTCACCATCAGGGAACTCACAGCCAATTCTAGTAATCCATTTCACTCCCTCACTACTCTCGATGCAAAAAATATGGTCTGCACACTCCTGCACACTTTTACAAAACTTCCATGGATGCCAATAAAATCCAGCCGAAATTGTATGGAGAATGGCACATAACATCCTCTTGGGGTTAGGGTCTAAGGAAGTTCCCTCCCACCGTCTGGGCTCCTATCTGACTACTTCCATTTTCATGTACTGACTCTGATTGCCATTCATGCCTGTCTCATCATCACCTCTATGTATTCCCTCACCTTGTGCTTCTGCAGCCACAATGTTGTATCCATCTTCCTCCTATCTTACAACCCATTTAGCTTTGCTATCCTGCTTCACAAATACCCTTTGATCGTTAGCTAATTATGAAATAAAATTTTATGAAAATTTAATTCTAAATCATAGTGATGCAAGGACAGTTGTCTTATGCAAGCTTAATATTGCTATTATTATTCAGATTCTCCATGGAGGCACAAGACTCACTGTGGGAGATCTGCCATTCATCTGTTTTGTCATTGCTTAAGCTTATTTATCATCTGCACTTTGACTCCCTATCAGGCAATGTAGTTCATGGCCCAACCACTTTCTATGCAAAATATTCATTTCTCACCTTCCTACACATCACATCCTTTTACAACTTCTGGGGACCCTAGAATCCTATTAACACCTGAACAGTTTAAATGCCTCACTAGCTAGTCTCATTCTCTATGTTCTGTTAACCAAACACATTATGAGTACATGCAGTTTTTGCATGTCCTCATAATGCTCAATGTACACGTCTATCCTCATAATGAACATTGTACAGCCTAATAATTTATTATCTGCCTTTGTACCCTTTCCAAGGTTACTTCATCCTTTCAAATTCTAATGGCCAACTTTGCTGTTGCAGGTCAAGTGACACTCTTGCAATAACATGTCCCTCTAAACTTCAAATTTCTATCACCCTAAGATCCCTTGTCTTCTCTGCTTCCTTTAATATAATTTCGCTAATAGAGCACGCAACATGCCCAGATTTCCTGACTTTACATTTACTTACATTAAACTGATATCTCAATTTATTTGTTTATCTGACCATCTCACTCAAACCCTTCTTTTATAATAAATTTGGTTTAATCCTTTATCCAAGTGTGAGCAAACAAAGTTTGCACCTGAAAGTATCTTCAGGACTGGGGTAAGGTGGTACAACACCAGGACGACTCCTTGCAAAGGTGGAGCAAGATACCAACACTCCTATCTCAGTATCTCCCATAATGCAAAACACATCTCCTTGTGGATATGTCTAATGTTATGCATTAAGGGAAGGGCCACTACCCAGACTAGTTTTGACCTTTATTGAGGTCTCATCAGTGGGAGCCAGGCCCAAGTGGAGATACCAGCCAGAAGCATTAGCAAGATCATCTCTACCTATAGGAGTTACCAAATGGTGTATCACCTTTTTAATAAATTACTCTGGATTTAGGCCCTTCCCTTAATGCATAACAGACATATTCGCAAGGAGATGTGTTTTGCATTATGGGAGATACTGAGATAGGAGTGTTGGTAGCTTGCTCCACCTTTGCAAGGAGTCGCCCTGGTGTTGTACCACCTTACCCCAGTCCTGAAGATACTTTCAGGCGCAAACTTTGTTTGCTCACACTTGGATAAAGGATTAAGCTAAATTTATTATATTCTAACCAAGTGAAAAATAAACTTTCAACATCAAACCCTCCTGAAGGATCACATCAGCATTCTTACTATTAGCTCTTTCTAGTTTCACATGATCTGCAAACAATTGAATATCTCCTTGCAATCCAGTGACAGTATCATTTTATATAATAACCTTTATGTAAGTTTCTCCAAATTCTTAACAGCTACCAAATAAAGTAAATTATACTTGCCAAAAAATTATATTCTTATTCATAAGTGTGAACCCAAGTGTGAACAAACAAAATTTTGCAAGTGAAATATCTTTAAAACCGGGTTACTTATATATAAAGGCTGATGACTTCACATCAATTACCTTAGCATCCCATAATGCAAAGCACACTTCCTTTCAGATGTGAATAAAGCTGTGCATTAAGGAAAGGAAGTTGGTAGTGCCCAGACTGGTTTTGATCTTTACTGAGGTACTGTTAAGGTGCGGGGGGGGGGGGTACCTCTCTCCAAACACTGATCAATCTACCAGATCACTCTAAATCTCACTAAGCAACCCAAAGGGATCACTCCTAAACTCATTAAATTCTCATCAGTGGCACTACTCATTGACAGATGAAAATCTGCCGCTGAGCAGAACTACTTTACTCCCTGGTCAAGCCCAAAGGTGAATATTATTAGAATGTCATCAATGGAAGCTTGACACTGATTTCTTCAGCAGGACCCAGACCACATTAAGATGCCAAGGTTTACTTAATAGAGAAGTGATATATTTTTTATATACACACCTTTTTAGTTTTTAATAAAAAGGTGTATAAGCTTATTATAAAAATACTTTATGTCAGAGATAGATTAGAATTTTTTTTTCACTTGGCAATAAAGTAAATTATAATCGACAAGAAACAACATCCAGAAGGAAGTATATTTTGAATTATATGATAGTAAGGTAATTGATATGAGGTCATAAGTTTCTATATACAAGTAACCCAGTTGTGAAGGTACCACACACACACACACACACACACACACTATATTATATTATATTCAGGTGAAATAATACTTGCCAAGTATTATTTCACTTTTTAATCAAGTGAGAAAACTTACTGCAGCTACAAAGACATATAAACCAAATTATATATATATATATATTTTCACTATATTATTTCAGGAGAAACAAATTGCTGCCACTCGCCGTTTCCTGAGTGAAGCTAACTCAGCTATACAGGCAC
Source organism: Typopeltis vanoorti (assembly GCF_054136105.1). Classification (NCBI taxonomy): domain Eukaryota; kingdom Metazoa; phylum Arthropoda; class Arachnida; order Uropygi; family Thelyphonidae; genus Typopeltis; species Typopeltis vanoorti. The sequence continues at coordinate 72,039,749 of NC_143553.1, read as the reverse complement.
TCGAAGTTGACCTTTCAAGCACCTTAAGCCATGAAATTTGGTCGATTTTACGCGACATCTCGTGCACTGCACCGGAGAAAGAGTTTAGATTAGTCCGAGATTGACACATCAAAAAATTCGAAAATTTAAAAAAGGTCGCGATCTCTAAACCGCAACTTCCTACCAATACGGTAGTGAATCTGTCGTCACTAAGTGTGAAACCCGAAGCACTCGACGCCCTTGCACGTGGCCACAACTTCGCCATTGCGCCCAAAAGAATACCTGCTGAGGATATCATGATACGGATTGAACGCGGGATCCGACACCTCCCAAGCCACGTCGCCAACGATATTAGACTGGATGTAGCTTGTGTTCTGACTAAAGCCAAACCACCTAAAACCAACATGCCCAGTAAAGAAATTAAATCTCTATTAGAATTAAAGAAAAACAAGAAAATAATAATCACCAAAGCTGACAAAGGGAATGCCACAGTATTGCTGAACCAAAAAGATTACACAAGTAAGCTGAAATCTCTATTGTTAGATCGTGCCACTTACCTCAATATCGAATACAATCCCACCAACTCACAAATTAGAAAACTCCACACGCTCCTTAAGAAGGAGCGTGTGGAGTTTTCTCCACACGCTGTCCTACTTCGTGTGGAGAAAAGTAAGCTGTCCTACTTCGGCCAAACAGGCAGGACAGCAAATATCAGAATTTCAGAACACAAGGACTACATCCGGTTTCACCAATACAGCCACTCTGGTCTTGCTGACCATGCTCTGGATACCTGCCATAGAATACGGTGGAAAAAAGCCAGGATAATACACCGTAGCAAATACAGATATGAAAGGCTTTTCATAGAATCAGCTTCAGCCCTAAGAAACGAACCAAACCTCAACAAATTTGGCTGCATGAGACTTCCTCAAATTTGGGAAACTTACATCCGAAGACCTCCAGCCCAATCGCCCAAGAATACCAACATCACCCACTAGAAGGCACCATCAGGACTTTAGGAGAAATAATAGCTTCATTCTTCTTACTCATTTATTGTTTGTGCTGTGCCTGCGTGCACATATCTTGTACATAAGTTCTTGAAAATGGCAGCGTGACGTTGCCGAAATATAGAAATATATTAAAATTTATTTTAATGTATATCCTAGTACGTTGTAATTTCCTGAAATAATATAGTGAAAATGCATAACCAACGTCTAAGCCTTTCCACGAGAAATATATATATATAGTTGGGGTTCTTAAGGATCAAAGCTGCATAACTGAGAGGAGACCTCCACATAGCCTTTAAAGGAATGCGGAGAACCAACCAGGGCTTCTGACCTAATGTCCAATCCTCACCTTCTCGTGGTGCACCCTGTTGGGTATCTACCTGGATACTGAACAAACGAGGATGGGCTGGCAATTTTGGATTTAGCTGACCAATTGTATTCTTATTGGCTTAAACCAATATACAAAATGATGGTACAACATGACAAATTTTTAGGCTGGCTGGGGCATTGCTCGGTTTAACAAGGCCCCTATTGTTTTCACCAGGGAACCAGGGCGAACAGCGAAAAGTCAGCTACTGGAACAAACCTGAAAGCACACCCCAACTCAACATCACCAGAGTTAAAGATTGGTACTATCAACATAAGAAGCCTGAATGGCAAAGAAATGGAGCTAGCTGAGGAATTAGATAAGTACCAGATCGACATAATAGGGGTGACTGAAACAAAAAAGACAAAAACTGGTGAGATCTTTCTGAGCAATAAATATAAAATGTTATATTCAGGCAAATCAAGGAAAAGAAGGAGTAGCCATAGTATTCAACACAAAATACAAGGCTAATCTTCTTGAATGGCAGGCAGTCTCAAGTAGAGTGATGTGGGCAAATATCAGAATGGGGAATTGGATAATGAGACTTATTTGTGCCTATGGTCCCACAGAAGGTTCCACTAAGGTAGAAGTGGAGGAATTTTTTGATGCTTTAGAAAAAGCAGCTGACACAATGAAAAGGGAAAAGTCGGTCCTTGTTGGGGATCTAAATAGCAGAGTAGGAAATGATAGTCAGACATACAAAAATATTTTGGGAAAATTTGGAGAAAAGAGCAAAGCTAATAATAATGGCAAATACCTGTTGGATTTCTCCTCAGGACATGGACTGGTTATCACTAACACTATGTTCCAACATAAAAATGTGCACAAATTCACATGCAGAGAAGAGGCAAGGAATAAGAAAAGTCTCATTGACTATGTTATTGTTGATAGTGATGTTTTCTCCCTAGTGCAGGACACCAGAATGTATAGAGGATTTGAAATTGGAAGTGATCACTATTTAATCTTGAGCAGGATAAAATTGAATTTCATATTGAAAAGAATAACATGTAAGAAAGTTTTAAAGAGAATAAAAGTTGAGCAGCTCTCAGATGTGAACTGTAAACTAAAATACACAAAGATTATTGAAAAAAAAAAAATAAAAGAGTTTGAGAACAGGAACCAAACCTTGTAGATTCAGTGGCAAGCCTTGAAGAAAACCTTGATTGACTCAGCCAGAGAGGCATGTAGCGAGGTCTGCAAGGATAGAAAAATCAGAACTCCACCATGGAGTTTCTCGGGTTTCCTTCACTGCCTCTTTAATAGGAAGTTAAAGAGGCAGTGAAGGAAAAGAAGAAAGCATATCAAAAGTTCCTAACAAATAAGTCAGCTTGTGCTCTTAGAGAATACAGAGACAAATGTAAGAAAGCTAAACACTGTGTAAAACTGGCTAAACAAAAGTCATCGGAGGACTTTGGCAAGAACATAGAAAATAAATATCAAGAAGGAAGCAAAATATTCTGGAGGTTGTTGAAAAAGCTTAGAAATGGGGGAAGCATTCTGTAAAAGGAGTTAGAGATGATAAAGGTGACCATGAAAACAGGAAAAAAAGATATCTTTGAAGTATGGAGTAATTACTTTGATAAATTGCTAAATAAAACAAGCAGTGATGACAGCATAGCTTGTAAAAAACACTGACCAGGCATGCAGTCAGGAATACATATCCATACTTGAAATAGAAAAAGCCATCAAAGGCTGAAATGTGGAAAGGCAGCAACAGTAGATGATATTCGCCCAGAAATGCTGAAGTATGGTGGTATAAAAGTCTTACAGTGGCTGCACTGCATAGTTCAAAAGGCCTGGACAGAGGGACAAATTCCTGATGATTGGAGTAGAGCGCTCATAGTACCCATATATAAAAAGGGAAATAAAACTGAATGTGAGAATTACAGAGGTATTTCCCTACTAAGTGTTCCTGGCAAGATTTATGCAAGTATACTTGAGAAAAGGTTGAGAAGAATTGTTGAAGAAAAGCTTGGTGAAGAACAAGCTGGATTCAGGCCAAATAGAAGCTGTCAGGATCAGATCTTCACTTTACAAGAAATAGTTGAGAAAGCATGGGAATATAACAAAGATCTGTATTTAAGTTTTGTCGATCTGGAAAAGGCATATGACAAGGTGCCAAGAGAGAAGCTATTCAATATGCTACAGTTATATGGTGTCAATGGGGCATTATATCAAGCGATATTTAGTCTTTATTTGAGTTGTAACTCAGCAGTTTGAATTGAAGAAGTATAGGAAGATGGTTTAATGTTAAATCTGGTGTGAGACAAAGATGTACATTATCCCCTCTGTTATTCATTATCTATATGGATCACATTATGAAGGAAAATGATATTAAACATGATATCAGAATTGGAGATGTTAATGTCAGCTCTTTGCTTTATGCGGACGATGTTATACTTCTAAATAAATCTGCTCCAAGTTTGCAAGATTCTCTGACTAAATTGAATAACTGTTGTAATAGATATGGTATGAAGGTCAGCATTAAAAAAGGCAAAGACAATGAAAATAGGTAAAATTGTTGAAAATGTCAACTGTGTTGTGAACGGGGAACCTGTGGAGCAAGTAAAACATTTATGCACGATTTTTACTGAAGATGGTAAATTAAATATGGAAATAGAATAACAGAATCAACAAAGCTGGTATGGTAGGAAGTCAACTGAATAAATTTATATGGAATAAGAGAGAAATTAGTCGGAACACTAAATTAGCTGTATACAAGACAGTGTTCAAACCAGTTTTAACTTATGGATCTGAGAGCTGGGTCAGAAGTAAAACCCTTGACCAAAGACTAGAGACTGCAGATACGAGAGTCCTGCGAAAGATTAGTGGTGTGAACAGATGGCATCAATGGCAATATCATATTAAAAACAAGGATATTAGGAAAGAACTTGACATTGTCAGCATGCAGGAATGCGTTAGCCGAGCTAATCTTAGGTGGTATGGTCACTTAAATAGAATGGGCTAGGAAAGATTAGGAAAACAAGTACCCAGAGGAAGACCAAGGTATAGGTGGATTGATACGGTACAAAGTGCCTTAGATGATAGAAATATAAGATCTGATAATGTTGGAGTCTTGATAAGTATCAGACTGATTTGGAGGAAAATTGTAGATAGGAAGTTAGTAATGATGTAAATTTTTCATGTAGTACTATCATATCCTGTGTACCCCTTGAGGGTACATGTCAGAAATTTGATGATGATATATATAGAAAGTTTATTTTTCACTTGGATAGATAATAAATTTAGTTTAATCCTTTATCCAAGTGTGAGCAAACAAAGTTTGCACCTGAAAGTATGCATTAAGGGAAGGGCCACTACCCAGACTAGTTTCGACCTTTATTGAGGTCTCTTCAGTGGGAGCAAAGCCCGAGTTTAGATACCAGGCAGAAGCATTAGCATGGTTATCTCTACCTATAGGAGTTCCCAAACAGTGTGCCACCTTTTTATTAAATTACTGTGGGTTTAGAGAAAGATGTTGAAAGTTTATTTTTCACCCCCAGTCCTGAAGATACTTTCAGACGCAAACTTTGTTTGCTCACACTTGGATAAAGGATTAAACTAAATTTATTATAGTCTAACCAAGTGAAAAATAAACTTTCAACATCTTTCTCTAAATCCAGAGTAATTTAATAAAAAGGTGGCACACCGTTTGGCAACTCCTATAGGTAGAGATGACCTTGCTAATGCTTCTGCCTGGTATCTCCACTCGGGCCTGGCTCCCACTGAAGAGACCTCAATAAAGGTCGAAAATAGTCTGGGTAGTGGCCCTTCCCTTAATGCATAACATTATTCATATCTGCAAGGAGATGTGTTTTGCATTATGGAAGATACTGAGATAGGAGTGATGTTAGCTTGCTCCACCTTTGCAACGAGTTACCCAGTGTTTTACCACCTTACCCCAATCCTGAAGATACTTTCAGGCACAAAGTTTGTTTGCTCACACTTGGATAAAGGATTAAACTAAATTTATTATGATGATATATATAGTTTGGCCTCCATTCTCAACCTCCCATATGGAATAGTACTATCTTATACTACTTTATCTTTTGGGCACACATACACACACACATATATATATATTTCTGTGTGTGTGTGTGTGTGTGTGTGCGCGTGTAAAATCAATGAGAGTTTTTTGTCTTCTGTTAAGCTCCCAACTCATCGTAGCAAAGTCTTCTTTGTCTAAATGAATATTCTTGTTTCTCTATTTAGCTGCTGTAGTCCACTATTCATAGCAATCTGTGGCTATGTGTTGATTTTTTGCTTACTAAACATATACAAAATAAAAAATAATAAAATATTCAAATTTTAATTAAATTTACATGTAAAATAAGAGTAAAATGTTTCCTTGTTTTGGTAAAATAAAATCGTATGTTGCTAAAAAGTACATACACTGCTTCGAAAGAAATCAACAGACACCATAGTGTGAGGAATAACCATGTGCCCACCTTAATTAGATGCAAGAGACCTTCTTTCACTACAATGACTGCAACAATCATATGTGGCATACTGTATTTTCATGCCATAAGATGCACCTTTTTATGTAGAGGAATATTGACTTAGAATTGGAGTGTCTTATGGTCTGAAGGTAGGTGATACCGAGTAAGTTTTGGATTCCCATGTTTTCGATGTGAGCCAAAAACTTGTCTCGCTGCATATGTGGGAATCCCTGATTTACATACAAAAACTTTTCCACCATCAATGGTAGTGAGTGTGTGAGCGTTTGCAGTTTTGAACGGTTCATTTGGATTATTTTTATAATTCGTTGAATTTTTTATTGGCATAAAACTTTATTGCCATGAAATTCGTTGAATTTTTTATTGGCATAAAACTTTATTGCCATGAAATTTTTTTTATTGTCATGAAACGGCCCACAATTTTAGAAGTGTGTACCTGGGTGAAAAATTCATGGGAACCAGTAAAAGAAGAGACGGTTATTAAGTCATTTAAAAAATGCGGCATAAGTGTCACGATGGGTGGTACTGAACATAACTTAGTTTTTGAAAAGAGAGAGAGTGATAACAATAGTTCGGACAATAATACGAAAAGTGACAGTAACAAGATGAGTGAAGACAAAACTGAATGCTACTGGTACAAGTTATGGTAATAATAAATGAAATTTAAGATTTGTGATTAATTTTAAGATTTAATATTTTTATGTAATAATATATTTTTTAAAATTGTCTCATAAATTTGGGATGCATCTTATAGTCTGGTGAATCTTATCATCCAAAAATTATGTACTTTCTACAAGCATGTGATAGTGATCAGTGGGAATTTTGAACCATTCTTCTTGTAGGCATGTAATGAGGTCCTGAATGTTCCTTGATCTCACCTGATGCTCAAGTTCATCCCATGATATTCAGTAGGATTCAGATCAGGGCTGTGTGGAGGCCAGTCAAGTGTGGTGACATTCATGTCCACAAACCATACAGTTACAGGAACAACATTGTCTTGCTGAAAGTGACAATGGTCAGTTCCGTAGAAATACCACGATGTAGGAAACATTGCATTGTCCAGAATGTTCAGATACCGCTCAGAGTTCACTGTTTGTGGCACTCCATACAGAGGTCCAAGGCCAAACCAGGAAAAACAGGACCATACTATCACACCACCACCACCACCTCCAAATTTCATGGTTGGGGGTTACGCACTCCAGTAAGAGACATTCACTGGGCATCTGTAGCACTCGCATCCATCCCTATTCAGTAAAGGGCGAAACATGATTTGTTGCTCCATAACACAGCTTTCCATGCTTACAAGTCTCACTGCACATGTGTTTTGCACCAATGAAGATGATTCTGCATGTTGGTTTGGCTAATGTGAGGTTTGCATATTGCTATCCTACCATGGAAACCCAGGTTATGAGACTTGGTTTTGATTGTTTTTGTGCAGATTTGGGCTCCAGTCAATGCCGAACTCTGCATTTGATGTGTCGGCTGATGATTGGTGTTTTTTACATATTTTTTATTTCGAGCTGCCCAACTGCATTACAGACACTACTTAAGTTGAAAGAGAGAGAAAGAGAGATAGCTTGAGAACTGACCCATTTGTGGCATGGTGTTTTTTTTTTTTTTGCTATGGGCCATTTTTCTGTAGATACTTTATCTAATAATGGCAAAATTCCATTTTACAAATCATTTTACCAGTCCTGAAGATGTGCATCTTTTTTATGTATCTTCCACCCACAAAAAAAATGTTGTAAATCTATAGTACATCAGTAACAGTATAAAATTTTTTTATCATTTTTAATTATTTTATTTATTTTTTATAATTTTTTTTGATATTTTTAATTTTTTAAAATATTTTTTATATTTTTGAATTTTGTATAGTTTGCACTTTTTTGAAATTTAAAAAACAGTTGTTTGAATTGAAATCACCCTACATGAGTGTAAATGAAATAGGGAAGACTTGTTGGGAGTATATAGGCTTGGTTTTAATAGATCAAGCTTATGTATAGTTTTGCTTTGTTGAAAATAAGGCTTTTTATCCAATTATGCTAATTTTAGCTGACCCTTGAACAACATGGGTTTGAACTGCACGTGTCCACTTATATACGCAGATTAGTTTCAATAAATTTATTGGAATATTTTTTTGAGATTTGCAACAATTTGAAAAAATTTGCAGATCATAGCTTAGAAATATCAAAAAAAATTAAGAAAAAGTTAGGTATGTCATGAATGCATAAAATATATGTAGATACTAGTTTATTTTGTTATTTACTACCATAAAATATGCACAAATCTATTATAAAAAGCTAAACTTTATCAAAACTTACACACACAAACACTTACAGATCATACATGGTGTCATTCGCAGTCAAGTAATCAAACATAAAGATGCAGTATTAAATCATAACTGCATAAAATGAACTCTTATTAATTAATTAATTGAATTTAATTAATTAATTAGCATGTGATAAAAGTTTATAATGATTCATTCATTAGTGTATAGGCTAGGCTACCATAAAAGAATCATATTGCTGCTTCTTCATTATCATTGCATGAATCGTTATACCTGTAAATAAGTATGAATTTCTTTTTCACATTATCTTTTCATTTTTTATGTCTAGTGTTAGTAATATGTATAAAATGTACAGTATTTTGTATCATATAAGACAATATTGATGTAGGTACTGACAGACAGATGATTTCTATACAGACAGCATAAACTTGCGGTATCGATAAATACAGTACAGTACTGTAAATGTATTTTCTCTTCCTTATGATTTTTTTAATAACATTTTCTTTTCTCTAGCTTACTTTCTTGTAAGAATACCATATATAATACACATAACATACAAAATATATGTTAATCGAATGTTTGTGTTAGCACTAAGGCTTCTAGTAGGCTATTAGTAGTTAAGTTTTTGGGGAGTCAAAAGTTATGCACAGATTTTCAAATGCATGAGAGATTGGCACTTCCCCAACCCCTTCGCTGTTCAAGGATCAGCTGCATATCTAATAATATTCAGCAGATGTTGAAGCAAGAATATAATTTCTTGTCTTAGCCATTATAATTCATATATTGAACTCTTCTAAAATTATAATATTATTCTAAAATTTATGATACTCTTAAATCTTTGTTCACATACCATAATCCTGCTTTAATATACCTAATTTCTTTCAGATTGGACCCACTGGTTATTCCTTTGCAATCAATTCTAATGGATTTATAGTTTTCCATCCATATGAGCATATTCAAGTAGAGTATTTCTTTTTTAAAAATATTCTTGTTGATAATTGAAAGGGGACTAAAAATGTATTCTTGCTATTTTTGCATTTAAATATTAAATCTTTTCTCTCTCACAAAAAAAAAAGAAGAAAAAAGTTGATTAAGAATGCCATTTTGAATAAATTTATTGTCCTATTATTTAAATATTTATTGTTTATTTTCCTGACCTACATGAAATCACAAGACTCATCATGGAGGGTCAACATGAAGTCTATCATACTAGTTCTTAAAATCATCCACAGTCTGAACATTCACCACCCTTTCAGGCAATGCATTACATGCTCTTACCACTCTCCATTCAAAAAACTTACTTCTTACCTTTTACTCACCACCTTTTGCAACTTGAAGGGATGGTTCCTTGTCCTTGCTCCTTTAACTCATTCTGCCATATGAAAAATTTCCTCAGTGTTGATATGATAATAACCCATCAACAGCTGAAATGCCTCAATCATTTTCCCCTTTGCTTTCTATCTGCCAAATTCTGCATGCCCTCAGTCTTCTTCAAAATCAACATTGTACAGTGCTGATTTCCTGAAAGAGGTAATGGAACCTCTCAAGAATGAGTTGAGAAGTGAAAGAAGAGATTAAGTGACTGGAAATGATGAATGCAAAGCAAATCAGAGTAGGATTGAGATAGAGTTATGTGAATGATAGAAGAGGAAAGAATAGGAGAACCAGTAAAAGAGAGAGAGAATGAGAAAAATGTGAGAGAGTGCTGAAACCAGGGATGGAAAAGTTTTTTCCCCCTATTTACCTGTTGTCCTGGCAAAGATGCCAGGACAACAGGTAAGTAGGGGAAGAAAGAAAGTGTTAGAGAAAAGACAGAGAGTAAGGGATACAGGTGAGCAAGGAAGGAACATAGTGGTAAGAGGCATGATGTATTGAGACTGGATGATCTGTGGTTTGCAAGATAGAATGTCTAAGTAGTGTTTGCCTTGAGGAAGTGTGACTATGGCAATTAAGTGAAGCGAAAGGGTGGATGAAATGATTGGGATGGTGCGCACAAATGACTTGAGAGTCAGTGTGAATCAGATGGCAAGAGATCTGAAGTTCATGCTTGAGGTTGTACAGAAGAAGACTGAGAGAAGGAAGATAGTGTGGGTGTTGCCCATGTATGAAAATGCAGAGCTATAGAGAAGAGCATCACTGAATAGTATAATAGCCAGAATGTGTTGAATGAAAGGCTTAGAATATATTGCTTGGAGGGAATTTGAAAGCAGAGAGGAACTGTATATGAGAAATGGCTTGCATTTGAATGAGGAAGGAGGTAGGCATCTGGAGAGAATGCTGTTCCATGAATAAGTCGGAGTGTAAATATAGGAAAACTAAAATCATCAGGATGGATAGTATCGGGGGGGGGGGGGTGGCCTCTTGTAGGAATAGGTGCTTGGGAGAAGAGGCAGGATACATCGTGTAATGCTGAATCCAATGGAGTCTGCAGAGGATAATTATAAGTATAGAAACAGTGCCTTGATTCTTTATAAATTCTATATTCTAATGCCAGGAGTATCTAGAATATAGGAGATGAATTGGTGGCGCTGATAGCATCATCCTGTCCAAAGATTATTAGGCTCTCTGACATGTGATTGATAGAAGATGGTATACTAACAAGAATAGAAGTAGTGGGGTACAGCGTTTTTTGACAGGATAGGAAGGGAAATGTGGTGGTGGAGTACCTTATGATAAGCGATGACTTATGTTCTCTCAGAATGGAGGATTTGAAAGGCAATGGTGTTAATGGTTTTGAAAGAATATGGTGTGAGGTACAGGTGGGCAGAACAGGATATTTAGTGGGGTGTTTTGCTACAAACCAGGGAGCATAGAGAGTGAGGAACAGGAGATGTTTAGGCAGTTGAGCTTGGCAAGTGCAAGAAGAATGATTGTTATGGCAAATTTTAACTGCAGCAATATAAATTAAGAAGAAGAAATGGCATGTAGTAATAAGGGATTGGAATTTCTAGAATTCTTGAGGAACACATTTCTTAGGCAACATGTAATAGAAGGAACATGAGGTTCAAGAGTTTTTGGATTTGGTCATAGTATCAAAAGAGCTGATTAAAACTGAGATGGCATCTCTTCCCATAGTTGGAGAGAGTGACCATGTGGTTTTGACTTGGCAGAAGAATATGCAGGAGTATCGAATAGAAAGGAATGTGTGGAATTATAAGGCAGACGATGATGATAATAGTCATATATCAACTTGGGGTAGTTCTGTGGAGAGAGAGAGAGAGAGAGAAAAATGTAAGGATGAGTTATCATTAAGTGCTTAGGAATTTGTGAAGGAATATTTATTAGCAACAGTAGCAAACTGTTTGCGGTGAGTGAAGAGGAGAACACAAGTGTGTGTGTGTGTGTGTGTGTGTGTGTGTGTGTGTTCTCAAAAGATGTAAAGTGGATGACAAACAATATCAAACAGGAACTGAGGTAAAAAAAGATGTTATGGAAGAGATATAAGGAAAGGTGGGGGGAGAGATGCATGAGGAATATAAGACTCAGTTCGGGAGAGTGATTAGTATGGTAAGGAAGGCAAAACTGGAATATGAGAAGAGATAGGCCCAAAGAAAATCCTAAGGAATTTTTAAGCTATTTGGTTAGTAGGAGGAGAAATGATTGTAGGAGAATGACATTGTTGGATAAAAATGGGAATAGAGTGACTGATGCAGAGGACATTGTGGAGTTGTTCAATTTATTAGAGTATTTTATCCTGGAGAAGTAGATTTTAATACTAGAGGGATAGGGCAGGTTCAAGGTTTAGAGGTGCAAGAGGAGAGCATGTGTTTTAAATTCTGAGTACTCTGGATGTCAATAAAGCTGTAGGACTGGATGGAATTTCACCATGGGTTTTGAGAGAATGTGCTAAAGAACTAACAGCTCCCTTGAACTGGCTTTTCACTGAAAGTCTTGCTACAGAAAAGGTACCCAAGAATGGAAGGAAGGTAAGACAGTGCCATTGAATAAGGGAGCAGACTGGAAGTGTCAAATTATAGACTAGTTGGTGTTTCATCAGTAGTTGTTAATCTTGGAGAAATAAGTGAAGATTGATGATGATATATAGCATTGGGCAGATGAGGGTAACGTTGTCTGTGAGAGTCAACATGAATTTGTTAAAGGGGCACTCTTGCTTTAGTAATATGATTCCCTTTTATAATAATGTGACAAGAGCAGTTGATGAGGGAAAGGCATAGTCTGCCATTTTTTTGGATTTTGCAAAGGCATTTGACAGAATGCCACACGATAAGCTGATATTTACGTTGCAGAACATAGGTTTAGATATCAGGTTAGTCAACTGGATCCAGGATTTGCTATCTGATAGGTAGTATCAGAGAGTTGTATATGTTGGGGCGATGTCAAGGAGGCAGAAGGTTACAAGTGGGATCCCACAGGGCTCTGTACTGGGACTAGTATTGTTTAACCTTTATATCAATGACATTGTTAGTAAATTGCAAGGGGATATTTATTTGTTTGCAGATCATGTAAAGCTAGAGAGGTTATTAGTAATAGTGCAGATGTGACAGCCTTCCTTGCCATACTAGTCACTCCTGGCCTGAGTGTTATATTCTTCATGCATCTGCTCTCTATCTCTCTCCTTGTATCTCTTCCATAACCTCTTTTTCACCTGCAGTTCCTGTTTGATATTATTTGTCATCCACTATAGACCAAATTGTGTCTTCTTCACTTGTAGAATACAGCTTACTATTGGTGCTAACAAATATTCCTTCACAATTTCCCAAGCACTAATGATATCTCCCCCCTTCCAATTTCTCCCTCCATGGAACCTCCCCAAGTTGATATATATGACTATTTTAATCATCCACCTTATAATTCCACATATATTCACTTCTCTTTGATACTCCTGCATGTCTATTTTTCTTCTTCCAATTCAAAACCACATGGTAACTCTCTCCAACTCGGGGAAGAGATGCCATCTCAGTTATAATCAGCTGAAGTTCCAAAAGGAAGTTGTGAGCAACAGGGGTATTGTGGTTTCATTGCATAGAGGGTGGTTGATCCATGGAATACATTGCCTGATAGAGTGGTGAAAGCATGAATGGTCTATGAGTTCAAGGAGTGGTATGAGAGACTTTGTATTTTCTTGGATGGGCCTCCCACAATGAGTCTTGTGACTCCATGAAGCCTGAATTATAATAATAATAAAATTAACAATAATATTGTTCTGTTTAAATATTCAGAAATCTTGTAATATCTTTTACTTCATGTTCTGTTGTTCCTTCTGAGTTAATGTGAATTTCTAAGTATTTAAAATTAATTACTTGTTCAATTATTTTTCTGTTTATTTCTAGCTTACAACTGATTCGTTGCCTACTCATCACAAGTGTTTTGTTTTTTTTTGTTGATATTTCTGTATTATATTTTTAGCATATCCATTGGACATGAAATACTGCTCTTTGTAAATTATCTTCTGGGTCTGCTAATATTACTGCATAACAGATTAGATTTACTATATTATTATCAGGTTTTATTCCATTTACCTTCTTTTCTTTTAGTTCTGTTATTATTTCATCCATTAAGTTATTGAACAGTAGGACTTGAGGAACTGTTCTGTGTAATTCCTTTTTTCGTTTCAATTTCTTTTGTTGCATTATTGCTGTATCTTATTACACATATATTATCTGTATAAATATATTTGACAAGATTTACTATCTGTGTTATATTTTTTTTCATATTTATATTTAAAATATCTTGTAATTTTATGCTATTGAATGATTTATATAAATCTATAAAAGAAACACAAAATCTGGAGTGATATGGTCTGTTGATTTCTATTCTACTGTTAATTGTTTCACTGCAAATATTGCAGCTGTGCAGGATCTTCAAGATCTAAAACCTTGTTTTTTTTTATGTTGGGCCCATATACGAGAGGTTGGCTAATCAACCTATAGTACTTTAGTACCACATATGGGTAGTGCGATAGGAAAGGAGCAACTTGTTGACATTCAATTTAAAAGCCTGTATATTGTATTCCTTGGGAAACACATAAGGGGAAAGACTGCTCCACAGTACAGCAGTAGCAGGGATGAAGGAGGAGGAAAAGAAACTTGTTCTGTGGGTTTCAAGGTGTACTGTGAAAGGATGTTGGGTAACAGCAGTACTTGTTCCAATGGGCTTAGTACAGTAGTACAAAGTGGGGGAATTATTGATGCTATTTCAGATGAACATTTTCCATGGAAATATTTATAGAATATACAAATTGCAGAGATTAAAGGTCTGTGTGAAGTGAGGGGAGTGAGTTGGTAAGAGTTGGGTCATTTATCAGTCTAATTGCTCTCCTCTGTATTGAGTCAGGCATTTTGAGGGAGTTTTTGGAGCCCCACTCCAAATGTGAGAACAGTATTCAATAGCTGGGTGGATTTATGATTTGTATAAGGTTAACAGCTGTTTAGAGGTGAAGTAATGTCTTGAGTGAAAGAGAAATACTAGTTTTTTTGGAAGCTGAGGATGCAATGGTTGTGATCTGTTTATGCCAGGAGAGGCATAATGTTAAGGTAATTCCAAGAAGAGAAATCTCATCTTGTGTGGGAAATTGAGTGTTACAAAAATAAAAATTCGGAGAAAATGATTCTTTTTTTGTGGGAAATAAGACAGAAGTGGGTTTTACTAGCGTTGAAGTTGACGAGATTATCTGAGCCTCGTTGGAGGATGGCTTGGAGGTCAGAATTAAGGGACAGTGTGGTTGAAATGAATTGTGTAGAGTAAGGTTTATCAAATGAAAGGGAGGAGTGCAATGTGCTGTCATCTTCAAAACTGTGTATTGGGTTGGAGGTCAACTGAAGTAGGTCATTGATATACAGATGGAAGAGAGTCGGTGAGAGAACTGAACCTTGTGGCACCCCAGCATTAGTTAGATGGTGAGAGGATAGGGAGCCGTCTACCTTCACCATGGTACCTACATTCTGAAGGGGGCTCCCTACCTGTTGCTCAGATTAAGGACAATGTATTGCTATACAGTCTACAGGGTTTAGGATCAATTAGTTTAAATGATAACACAAAACTAATATTTATTTAAAAAACTATCAACATACATAATACAAACTAATAATAATATTCAAAATTACTTCAAAGTATATTTTCTAACCTTTGTTGACGCAAATTTATCAATAATGTCAGTAAAATCAACTCGCTTAGCCAAATCATTTTCGATGCACAAAATTGCAAGGTGATTAAATTGTTCATGGCTACTTATAAATCTTTTGGAATTCTTGAAAGCTGATAGTTTGTACTATCTCTTGCTGCATGTTGTTTTGAGATTATTCTGGACCAGGTACTAGGGTCATCAGATTTTTCAACAGGGGCTGCAACTGAAGCATCAACTGTATCATATTCTTCCATAATTACTCCTTTTGCAGGTTTTTCACTTGCGGCCTTTTCTTCCGTTGCAAGAGGTTCACATGTAGCAGGCGCTTGACTTTCGACTGCCTTATGAGTTTCGATTTAACACTGATATTCTGTTTGGATTTCAATGTCATAAACATTATCACCACCTTCACTATGATCAGTACTGGGAACTATGTCCTTTTCGTTATGAATTGACGACCTCAGAATGTTTTCGATTCTCTCTCTCAGATTTAAGTTTCCTCTTCTGAGCTCTGTTTGTACTTTGAATTGGACATTGGGATTTTATTTATTTTAACTAGAGATTTACTCTTGGATTTAAGTTTCCTCTTCTGAGCTTTGTTTGTACTCTGAATCAGACATTGGGATTTTATTTATTTTAACTAGAATGTCTTTGCTTGCTTGAGAACAATTTATTTAAATGTTTTTAATATCTCAAGTTTGTATGGTCTGAAAAAAAAAATTAAGTTTGTTTCATACAAAAATCATAACTAAAAAAACTTTGTATTTTCTTTTACTTACTAACTAGCAAAATTTTAATTCAAATAAGACAAATTCTTCTCAAATAAAGAATTTTGTAGAAAAATTTTCAGTTTCTTGAGATCAACTTAACCAACTAAAACTATCAAATAAAGCTTTCTCGTTTATGAATAAAATAAAATTCTCTCAGCATCCGTAGCATATGCAACGTAGGCACCAGTAGGGTAGTGTGCCGGTAAAGTCGGCATTGAAACGAAGGCATGCATAGAAAGCAAGACGGGCAAACAAAAACTGAAAACTAAAGTAAATCCTTTTGAATGGGAAGCTCAGAAGAGTAACCATAAGTCTGAAAAGATGGATAATGGGTTGGAAACGATTGTAAAAGCTAGTAGTCCCTCTCAGTACATATTTTAAAGTTTCTTTTTGTCTTTTGTTAGTCTCACTTAACTGGCCGACCCGACAAGACGGGCCCCCTTAATTCCAAGCCCCCAGGCTAGAGCCCTGTCAGTCCCGCCATGGTCCAACCATGGGAATGTAGCATAGTAGTCTTAGAGGCTGTCCCATTTGGCACTGTTATAATGCCAAACTACTCTTTTGTGGTGTGACTGTGTAAGCATTGTTGCATGGAGGAAGAGATGCTCAGTAAGTTGTGGTCAGAATTACCCAGGGGACTCACTATATTCATAGCATATTTGGAAGAGTCATTGGTAAGGAAGAGATCTAGGGTATTTTGGGATGAATATAGCGACATTAAAATCACCTAGGAGGATGATTTCACTGTTAGGAGGGTGAGAGAGGAGAAAATCAACTTTTAAGGAGAGAAAATTAAAGAGCTCGGAGTGGTTGGTGGTATTAGGAGAGCGATAGAGATAGCAGATGAATTTGACTGAGTGGGGAGGGATATTTTTAACCAAAGAAGGTCAAAGCTGGGCTATTCTAGGTTAGGTGCTCTCTGGCAGGGTATGTCGGAGTGTATATATGCTTAGATGCCACCCTTGGGTCAAAAGGATTTAAATAGTGTTTAGTTTGGAAGGTTGAGATGGCTAGTGCTGAAGTATAGTGAGATTTGAGTTTCTGTTAAAAAGAGTAGGTGGGATTTGGTGGACTGCAGATGGTAGTGGACACTGTTAAGGTTGGATATGCAAGGTTCTGTGAGGCAGAATTCACAATTTAACTTCGTTCACAATTTAACTGTGAGTTAAATTGTGAACGAAGAATTTTATGATTATTAATACTTCATTCATGATTTAACATGAATTACATTTTCTGAGATAAGTTTGCTCCTAAATAAATTGTGATTTATTTAGGAGCAATTATTATTTCAATGAACAACTAACAGTAAGTGTTAGTTTTTCATTGAAATAATAATTGTAATTTTTTTTTAGTTATTTTATCTTGTATAAATTATTAATATAACTTGTAAATGTTTCCTAAGTGAACTGTAATATATGTAATATGTTGTTATTGAAAGTGAAAGTATTTCTAAGGGACTCTGCTAATGTGATTTGATTAGCTGCTGTCAGAAAACTAAGTTATGTGGAGATAGCGCATGCCTTAGCGTTGGGAACGGTACAATGATCACGTGGGAATTTCTTTGTAAACTGAATGAGCAGAGAAAAAACAAGTTTGGGCGGGATAAAGAGAGGAGTTTTATGAAATATAGGAAGAAGGAACCAGAAGGAAAATGGAGAGAGTGTAGGAAGGTGGTGAGATGTGATCTAACCTGGGATCGTACGATGTAACAAAGATTTAGAAACTTGTTCCGATTTTAATGAATCTTACTTCGAACTCATATTTATTTATAGTTTCCTGTAAAGGAATTTACTTGAGTGAAAGGATAATAATATGATCGAGATTTATCGTAAGACAAGTTATTACGAGCAAGAAAATACCTTTTCCAGTCTTAACAAATAAGTTATTCAGCTTAGGGATACAATAAGTTTTGTGTTGCCTATAGTGGAAGATTATCGAGTGCCTAGAAGTGTTGTCAGAATTTTCCATGATGTGCAAGCTATGATGATCATACCAGTAAGAATATCTATTCTATAACTAACATGTGATAGTTTTACTTGTGTCTGGAGAACTTGGTCAAATTTCGTGTTGCTGGAGCCAGTTAGTCAAGCCTGAATGAGTGATATTATAAAACATTTCCTTGTGAAACTAATGTGAGAAACTTCATTGAAGAATTAGTTTGTGTTTGAATGTGTTATCTCACAATGTATATGTAAATTCAAGACTGAGCCTTTTAAGAACTATTTTAATCCTCTGATAAATACTGATAATCCCAGCTAAGTGTTTGATAAAAATTGAAGTTTATGATTATTCTGTGAGACTAAAAAGAATTAATTTTTAAGTGTTTTGCTGAATATTGATATTGTTTAAAGTGAAACTAGGTTGAAATCCTAACGGATGAGAATTGTAAAAGCCTTATATATAAGTTCTAGCAGTAATTGATGCACTCAGCTGAGTAGAATCTAAATACTTTATAGAATGCATAAATTATATTCTAATTGTACTGATCTTAATGGAGTTCTTGTTTCTTATGTAAGAATAATTTTGTGAGAGAATTAAATATCTTGTTTGACTTGATTCTTGTGCTTGATTTCAGTTTCATTGTGCCGCTCATTAAAATACGAATCTTGCGGGAAACCCTATGTATAAGTAAGAAAATTTCGGCCTATAGTAAGTTCATGTTGTTGTTGTGCTATTTGATGCTTGATTCCTTCACAATAATTGTGTGAATTCAAACATAGAGTGGTGCAGTATAATAATAATTTTCTTTATGTTTGAATGTGAGGGGGTCAACCAACAGTTAGCAAATATAAGGTTGGATGAAAGACAGAACCAACACTAGTCTCCTTGGAGACTATTAGTGGTGTCACTTGATTTTCGCACTAGTTTGGTTTGTTTGTATTCTATGATCCAACTGTTATCTCCATTTTCACGTTTTTCTTCTAGTTGGCATCTTTGTTCCCTCTGGGCAAAAGTTAAATCAGTTAAAAAAGTTAAAAGGTAAAGTCAAAAGTTGAAAAAAGTTAAATTGTTGTTCATCATTTACTATTAAAGATTCATTTATAATTTCTTGGATAAGTTTTTCAGATTTTCAAGATAGTTGGTAATAGATTGAGCACTCTGTAATTATTTGGATGTATTTATCCCTTGTTTAATAAAAAATAATTGGCACTGTGATATTTCATTTATCTGGTATTTATTTTTCAGAAATTACTTTTTTTTAACAGTTTAGTAAACTGAATTATTATTTCTCTTCCATTATATTTTAATAACTCATTCTGTATTTTGTTTATTCCAGCTGTTTTTCTATTTCTAAACGTTCTTAAAATGTTTTCTATTTGGTTGTGATATTATTTCTAAGTCTTCATCATCTTCAGATTTTCAAGTAGTGTCATTTTTCCCCCATCCTCATGCAGTATACTCACAAAATTAATTTCTTTGGTTTCTAATTAATCTCTATTAGTTGCTTATGTGTGCCATAAAAGCTGATTTCAATAGTTTACCAAGAATTCTAATTTCGATTTCTGCTATAAAGCTTTGATATACTTTTGTTATATTTTTCTTCATTAGGTTTGTTTTGTAAATATGCTGAAAAAGCTCCTGTGTGTGTATGTGTGTGTGCATGCACACGCATGCCAATAGCCTAACCTCCTCAGAGTTAACCAAGAAGCCCATCTTTCCCTTTTCGTTCTGGTGTTCTCTCTCTCTCTCTCTCTCTCGTAAGGTCCTGAGGCTTTATATGCTGCTTGTTTAATATTATTTTTAAACATAGTGTTTAAAAATAGTGTTATAGTGTTTATATAGTGTTTTTAATACTTTCTTCCTGTAACAGTTCTTTTAAACCTTATTTCTTATTAATATTTATTTCTTTTTTATTATTTTTTTTACGGAATCTTAATTTTTCCAGTTAATAATTCTTGGTTAGTTCCCATATCAACTGATCTTAGAACTAACCATGCATCAGTTCCATCATTACATTGATCAAATATCAATTGTATGTCTGTCTACTCAAAATCCTGATAATCCTCTTCACTCTATCAATACTCTTGATCTCTTTTAACAAGTTCTCCTTCCAGATACACCATAGAGGTCACTTCTGCTCTTTACAACTAACATCACAATATTGTTCAAGTCTCTTCTCTCACAGAATGACCTTCCACCACCCACTCCCAACCTTGTGTCCTTTGGTACTGCAAAGGTGCCAAGTCGAATAATCTCCAGAATTTTTCTCTTCCTTTCCTTGGTCTGACTAATGTTTCCACTCTTCTAACCCAAACACCTGCTCTGAGCAAGTTACAGAAATTATCGTCACTTGCATGAAGATCTTCATTCTCCATTCTACCCATAATAATAATCACCCATTTTCTAAGCCCTGGTTCATACAGAAAGTATACAAAATCAGTTGAAGAAAAAATTCAGTTTACTGCAAGTGACTTGCATTAAGAATCCCAGCTTCATGCTCATCTTGTGCTGAAGCATGCAATAAATGCAAAACAATTATCAGCAGATCTAAATCTGACTTCATAAAGGCTAACAGCAGAAAACTTGTCTCCTATCCAAATGGAAGCCATGCTTTCTGGTCCATTGTTAAGATCATTGGGCTGAACTTTTGCTCACCTGTGCTTTCATCACGCTCTCATCTGGCACCACTATTACAGCACCGGAAAGTAAGATTAACCTCCTGGCATCACTCTTTTTCTTCAACTTCCACATAGATGACCATGGAAAATTACCTCTTACCATACTTGAATATGAGCACCATATGCCTGTTTTTTTTTTAACAAAAAAGACATGAGAAGAATATTGTATATCTTGGACCCTAAAAAAGTCTTCTGGTCCTTATGATATTTCTCCAATTTTATTCAATC
Source organism: Typopeltis vanoorti (assembly GCF_054136105.1). Taxonomy (NCBI): domain Eukaryota; kingdom Metazoa; phylum Arthropoda; class Arachnida; order Uropygi; family Thelyphonidae; genus Typopeltis; species Typopeltis vanoorti. The sequence continues at coordinate 72,018,954 of NC_143553.1, read as the reverse complement.
ATTGTGCTCCAGAGTTAACATCTATCATGTATCATTTCTACACTCTTTTATGCTTAGCTGATACTTATTTCAGAAGTATACTCTCAAACTACTGACCAATCCCTCAATTCTCTGCAAAATAATCATCTGTCTCAGTGTGAGGGGGTTCCTCAATCCATCCAAATAAGAGGAAGTGTGGAAATGTGGAAAGTTATGATGCTTACAACATCAGGCTTATTGTTTATTCAAGAAATGCATTTCTCAATTCAAGAACACAAAGGAACTAAGTAATAAGTAGCATCATGTCATTATGGAGTATTGGTATGCCATATTGTGCCATGGTTGAGATGTTAGTTCTTCCCCAGTCAGTAGTAGTGACAGAGTAGAATTCAGTCAATGCAACAACTTAATCTCCCTTATTTCTGATATTGCTGCCATTTGTAAATAAGCATGATAATTCCTTTCTTCATCAATAACCAGTCCTACTTATGCCAATCCCATCTGTCACTTTCTCCTGATTGCTCACCTTCTGTCCCATAAATCATCACCATCATCATCATCATTATTATTATTATTTTATTGAATCTCCAAGGAGTCCAGATATTCATCATGGGAGACCGAAATTAACCATTATACACACAAATGCTATCATCCCTCTCCTTTAATCCATTGACCATCATCACCACCAATTTTGGCAATCCATTCCACTCACTCACTACTCTTCATGCACAAAATGGTCTGCACACTCCTACTAACCACACTCATACATAACTTCCACAAATGCCAATAAAATCCAACTGAAACTGTATGAAGAATGGCACATAACATCCTCTTGGGGTTAGTCCCTAAGGAAGATCACTCCCATCATCTTAAAAGGGTCCCCTTCACAGCATATCCACATCAACAAACTCCCATCCAAAATATTCGACAGACTCAAGGAACTGTCACTTTCCTCCAAGGCTACAGTCATCAGAATCATAGTTTTCTCAGCCTGTCAGTTTGTTGTAAATATCACAGACATCTCAGAAGAAAGGAACTGGCTGTACCACAGAAAACCTCTGAAATTTCTGGGATAATTTAGGCCACTAAGTTAACTTAAATGTCCTTCAGTTTCCCAGCATTAAAAGTGCAGTATCTCAGTAACTCTCCTTTTCAAATATTATTATTATTCTACGTTACTTCCATGGACCAGAGACCCATCGTGGGAGACCCAAACTAACTATTAGACACACAAAACCTATTGTGTCTATCCTCAACTCATTCATTGTCAGGGGAACTCACAACAAATTCTGGCAATCTATTCCACTCATTCACCACTCTCCATGCAAAAAATCTGCCCTCCACATTCCTACTAAACATACTCTTATAGACAAATAGAGAATTAGGGATCATCTATGGAAGTTACACAACTTCCATGGATGATCCCTAATTCTCTGATTACTTGTCATATATTGAAAAATTTCCTTTGCATCAGTTTTATAAATCCACTGTAATGTCGTAAAAGTTTCTATCATGCACCCTCTTTTCTGCCTATCAACTAAACTTTATAACTCACATCAACCTATCCTCATAGGGAGCCTCTGAATCTTCTTTACCACCTCCTCGTTACCAAGCAACCCAGGTAACCAAATCTGTGCACAGTAGTTAAGATGCAGCCAAATCATAGTATTATAAAAATGGATAATAACTTCCCTATCTTTATTTGTTAGCAGGTTTTTCACATCAAAATAATCCTCTGAGCAATTTTCCTACCTTTTGCAATATGCCCTCTGAGCGTTAATTCTCTGTCCACAATTATTCCCACGACCCTAGCCTCAACAATTTCCTTTAAACCAGTACCATCAATATGATACACCATAAGCAACCTTTTTTAACTCAAAGTGCATAATTAAATTTTGCAACATTGAATTGACAATCGTTATCCTTTGACCAACCAATTTATTTAAATCATCATGCAAGAAATCTACATCATCTTTATCTACTATTGCTCTTCCTAGTTTTGCAACATCATCAAAGAACTGAATATCCACTATTAAATCTTTTCCTATATCATTGATATACAAATTAAAGAGCAGTGGCCCTAGTTCAGAACCCTGAGGTACTCACTTGTCACCCTCATTCTCCTAGATTCCACTCCACCATATATATATATATATATATGCTACTCTTTGGTGTCTGTCTGTTAGCCACCTCCTTATCCATGCTACTAGTTTCATGTCCATTCCATTTGCTCCAACTTTTGTAATAGTTTTCCATATGACATTCTGTCACATGCCTTTGCAAAATCCAGCATTATGACAGTATAACCATTTCCTTTATCCAGTTCTCCTGTCACTTTATTATAAAATGTGAATAAATTACTAAGGCAGGACCTACATTTTACAAAGCTGTGCTGCCCCCTATAGAGTATTACGTCCCTATCCATCCAGTGTTGGATTTTACCTTTAACCAACATTTCCAATACTTTAATAACCATTCCTAATGTATTAATCGGTCTGTAGTTTGCCACTTTTATGTAATGGAACTATCTTACCCTCTTTCTACTTTTCTAGAACCCTGCCAGAGACTTAGTTCATCAGAGGCAATGCCAATTCTCTTGCACATTCATGCAGTACATGGGCATATATTGCAGGGCACCGTGGCTTAGTTGGTTAAAGCGCCTATCTAGTAAACAAGAGATGGTGGGTTCGAATCCCACCGGTGCCTGCATTTGTATTTGCCGGCAAAGTTTGGTCGATTGGTAGAGCCTCTGCTACTAATGGCTCAGTTAAGTAAGTTTGAGCGCGGTTAGTGGTTGGAAGGGGACCAATCGTGCGATGCTGTCGGCACACTCTCCCTCGATGAGTCTTTGGACTCTCTGGAGGTGTCAAAATAATAATAATAATAATAATATATCCAGTCTCACTGCTGTGTGTTCACTTTTTTTTTTTTTGATATTTCAAACACCTCCTGTTTATTTAACTCAATTCTGATATGCATCTCTGTCACATTAGCAACCTTGAAATTTCCACCTGGATAATACACGTTTGCAAAATGATCACTCAGCAACTGAACTATTTCTTTTGCCTCTATCACCTTCCTGCCATGAGCATTCTTTAAAATCATCCCACCATAATCATTTCTCCCTCTAACTTGCTATATAATGAAAAAATTCTTTTGGGTTTAGTTTGACCTGCTTAGCTAATTTTCTCTCATAATCTGATTTGGCCTTTTTTATCAGATTAGTCACCCATCTTGCTTGCACTTTATACTGCTTACAAGTATGCTGATCACCTTTTTTCTTTATATTCCATCAATAATGTTTTCTTTTCTTGAAATGATACTGTAGATTGACCTCCCAAGTATCCACCTTATCTGCTAATTTTTAGTCTTTAAGCTTCTTTTGTTTGGGATCACTGACTAAAAAAGTCCCAACTCTGAAATTGTCCCAGAGCAGTTCGTCCAGCTTTGCCAAATTCTACAATGCTACTTTCCTTGGGTACTGACATCACAAATGTCAGAGACAATAAAACCTAGTATGATCTCCTTTTCTACACTTTATGTCCCTGATCTAGGAACAAACAGAACCTAATTAAACATAGGGTATCCAATGAAGAAAGATTTGGTGTGAAGGATCACATGTGGAAACCTTCTAATAAACATCAGTTTCTGGAGACTCCACTTCACTAGAAACCTTTGTTGTAACTTTTGTCACAATATTTAAACAGTCACCCATATTTTCTTCGGGTGCCCAATTTCCCAAAGAATGCAGAGACAGCTATGTAGTAGCCTAAGCATTCTTCTCCTTATACAAGAAGATCCTCTTTTTAGTTTCCACCACTTTTCATTAATTGACAGAAATTCATTATCTTCATAGTTAATAAATTCAGATATCGCATATGGAAAGTGAGGAAAAAATAATATGCAAATCACATCAATCCTACATATATGTTGGATCTGCACTGGATAGTCATATTCAGTTGCAGCAGCTCATTACGATGCTTTCTATAGTTCAAAAATGAAAGTCTAGGTAAGATTGCATGGCGTAGACTACCCATCCTGTGCACAGTAAGAAATGGAGCCATTAAGGTTTACCTTTCTTGTATTATAATAACATTTGTCAGCTCTGATCTTGATGTCTTAGCACAGTGCTTCCCAAACTGTGGGCCGCAGCCCTCTTGGGGCCGTTAGTTTTGTTGTGGGGGGGGCCGTGAAATAATGAAAACAAACTTAAAATATTTTAAGACTAAGTGTGCCATTGTTGGATCCTACTTCGTCTTAATCTATACTCTGGATCCGACATGTTATTTACTACGGTGTTCTTAACCTAAAAATAGTTGCTAGTTGGTTTCTAATTCAAATATAGAGAAAATTTATATTTATAGACTGCGCCACTCTATATCTGAATTCGTTCAAGAATTGAAGAAAAATCAACCTTCAACTATCTCTCCTTATTTTATATACTGACCGAGTATATTTAACACTCCCGCTTTGGTTCGAATATTTTATGAATGGTGCAGTAAAAGAGATTCAGGCAAAATACAACATTAGATTAACAAAATAAACATTTAATTTTATAATCACAAATTATACACTTAAGATCAAAATACTAAATAAGTTATTATAAACACTTCAGCCTTTCTGATAATACTGTCATACAAATTCAGACAATGGTAAATCTGTTATCTCTAATACAGTCTTCTCACAGTTCCTTAAGTTCCAAATACAACAAAAATTGCAGTAATACCTCTTCACAAACAAACACTTTTAAATTTTACACTTCTTCTAATTTTCCGCGATAGTTACTATTAACATAAGGAAATTCTAGGATGAAACTAACACACTTCTCTGTATAGGAATATTAATGGTTGGAATATTCTTACTGATAATCTTCTATCTTCATCAACATATACACAAACACGTTTTATAACTGTAAACACTTTTAACAATAAACGGCACTCGTTGAAATAAATCTTCTAAGCATTAGCTGAATTAATTCACGGTCACAATATACATAATGAGACATTCTTGCATGAAGCACTACTGATCACTCATGAATTAAAGTAATACAATAATTCCTTAATTTTAGGTTTTATATGCACAGTTGTTCATCCCTCCAGCATTCAATTAATTCTTTAAGCACTATACTTCTAAATACAACTATCGTTAAACTTCAATTTTCACAGCCTCTACTTATTCTCTATACTTCAAGTACACTATACTTCAAGGGTTCGTATGTCCTTGAAAGGTCGGTGCTGAAACTAAATCTCAACTCAAGTGTCTCTCGTCTATTTAATAGTCTCTCAGCTTTTTTCCATAGCTATAATTGATATTCTACAACTTATTAGCTAACTGCCTCTCGACTAGTAGACTTTATTTAGCTGCTTGAGTGACTTGCCGACTCGCTATTATCGCACTGTGATTCCGGAATGCCTAATGCCCGATTCCAACCTAATGCCAATCTCTCTCTAATAAATCTCTAATCTCCTAATTAATTAATAATCCCAGCGTTTGTCACTTTTATATCCGTTTTTCCCGCCTAAATTCTTCTCGTGATTTCTTTCTCAACTCTTTTTAATAAACTTCACGTGGTATTCCAAAACATGCTTGCTCACTTACATACGTTTCCATGACAACAAAAAAAAATATAATAAAATTGAGCTATTACATAACGTTAAACTTTACAAACAGGAATAAATAGAGAATATTTACATTTCAAACAATGCACAGTTAAATTATCAAATACAAGTTCTTATAATATTAACATAGTAATAATTAAAATAGCTTAATAATATTTAATACAGTCTTATCACTATTAATACATATATCTTTGATTAAATAATTAGATATTAGACAAAATTAAAGTAGTTATATGAATATTAATTTGTAAAATAAGTTATTTACATTAAATAATGTTTACAAGTCTAGCCTTTGTGATGGAAGATCATGTTGGATTCTGAAGCAAATAATAATTACTCTAATCTCTGCATAATCAGAATCCAACACCATGTCAAATGTGTATGTAATATTTGCATTTGATTTTTGCAGTATTCGCTGTGTATGTTTTGTATTGAATATAAATATAATAAATTATAATAATATATGTCTGTATTAAGATTTATTTATTTATTTTTTTGGATGGGGGCTGTGAAATATATTAATTTTTCGAAAGGGGCCTTTACAACTATAAGTTTGGGAAGCACTGTCAGCAAACAAACAAACATCACTTTCATTGCTCATCAGTTCTCCTTTGTTCCTTGGTCTTCCACAGGGAGGACTTGGAAGCAGTTTACTTAATGAAACCATTCCTCTTCATCATTTGACTAGCCTTGTAGTGCTCAAATATTTTCATCTTTTCTATAATGAATCTTTATATACATATATATATATATATATACTGGGGGGGCTATGCCCCCCTGGTGTCTACAGCACCCAACTTCCCCGTGTTCCGGACTGGTAAGCCAGTTCTCCTTGAATTCTGATGACTCGAATTTTGAAGACTCAACAGTCAGGGTTGCCCCTGAGTTTCAAAATGTGACATAAAAAGGCTTATCATTTTATATATATAGGGTAGATATATATATATATATTTTTTTTAAAAGAAATCTTTTGAATATTTTCTATGAAGATCTTTTATAGTGAATGGTTGATTGCCTTACTTTTGTTCAGTGGGATGAAGACAGCACTGTCAGCTATGATGCTATGAAATAACACCTCTCTTTTCTTTCTCACAGAAAAGATAGAAATTTTGCTCATGTATGGGACAATATTTACTGCATTGTTTACTACCACAGAAAAATTTGTTTTAATTTTTAAAAGGAAATTTATGTACTTATAATACATAAAAGGTGTTTGGTTGGAAAAAAAACCCTGAGGTCAAACCCTGGTCTAGGATGCAAAAAAAGCTTTATACAAATATGCTCATCTTAAGGTAAGTTAGATGGTCACATAAGGAAATATCTGGGTTTTCCGTACTGGTAACTACTTTTGCATCTCTCAGTGCTTGCAAATCAGCTAGAGGAACACTGACCTTAGGAACTTCAGCTGTAATTGAAAACTGCAACATCATCATGTGGTATATAGTTTAATTTTATAAAATATCTTGTGTGTGTATCCTGTGTTCAATTTGATTAATTTGGATAGAATGTATAATTGCTGGGGATTATGAATAATCACCTAATATTTTGGAGAATATGATGACTAAAACCAAAAAGCTTACTACTTATGAAAATCACCAGTGATTATGCATAATTTCTAGTCATAACTGATTAATATCATAAATATAATCCAGATATGATAAATATAAAAATTTAATTAATCATAAAATAGCATGAAATTTAAGATGAACTTATTTAATTCTATCCAAGTAAGATAAAAGTATGAAGGCAAATTTAATAAGTAATTATTTGATAATTTTTTTAATTATTATTATTATTGTTATTACACCCTCCGTGGAGTTTGCATATTCATCGTGGGAGATTCATTCAACTGACAACATATTTATCATATAGAATCTTAAAAACCTTAACACTCCTTGCATTAACAACAAACTCTGGTAAGGCATTCCCTTCACTGACAATTCTCCATGTAAAAAATCTACTCCTCACACCCTTCCTCACAACACTTTTATTGGAGAATATATTTATGACTGTAAATTTTGATAAATTCAAAATGATTAACCATGTTCTCCAATACATTTAACTATTCATAATTTCCAGTGATTATGCATAATCTTATTTATCAAATTCTCCATAACACATGCATATATATATATATAATCATGCAACTGTTCATGAAATACATAATGTTTGTTTTAAAATTTAGCTTTTGCTCCTCAACTATGATTATTTGGATGACCCTCCTCATCATGATTTTCTTGATTTAGAAGTATCAAATCCAGCAAAGGAGAAAGTAAGTATATTTCTTGAAACTTCAATGTTCAATTCCTGAAAAAAATAGAGAAAAAAACTAGATGAATTATTAATTTAGAATTATTATTAAACTAGATGAAATTAATAAATAATTAAATTAGTTAAATTAGATTGCTGTTAAAAATATTTTGCATTTTCTCCATGAGCATCCTATTAAGATATTTATGTTCACCTTTAGTGATTTCTTAGTCCACAGATTCAGAATTACATTCCAATTTCTTTTAACCGAGAAAGCAGTTAAACAGGAGGCTATAAGGTTTTTTTTTATACTCTTACGGTTCATGTTTTGATCAACATGAAAGAAAATTCTAGCCATAAACTGTGGGTTGCAATTATGATTAGCAGCAACCAACATAGCCACTCAAAATCATCCAATGATGAGAAAAAGAATTGATTTTGCAGTGATTTTAATTAAAAGTTGTTTTATGCAGTTATTATTATTATTATCCTAAGACCCCCTATTATTATTATTATCTAAGACTCACGTAGGAGGTACCTTTTTCATAAACACAATTCATCATATCGAACCTAAAACACATTCACTTTCTCTATTCATACTCTCTCAGATACCACATTCCAATTATTCACAACTCTCCATACAAAATATCTCTTTCTAACTCCCTTCATCACACCCTCCTTATACAGCTTCCAGAGATGACCTCTGGTTTTCTCTCTCCCATCTCTCACCATTTTATGAAAAACCTCTTCAACATTAATCTTATAACAATCCCTCACCAACTTGTCCATCTCTATCATATCACTCCTATCCAACTAGACTCTGTAAATTGCTTCTTCTTCTCAACCTTCTCATCTTTTCTTCATATTCAACATTCCAGACACCAGAAACTATCTTAATCAATTGCTTCTGGATCCTTTCCAATATTCCTTCATCCTTTTGAAAACCAGGTGAACAAATCTGTGCATAGTAGTTCATATGTGGCCTAATCAGTGGCTTTATACAGTGGAATGATAATCTCCTTACTTCTACAAGTCAGTGTCCACTGCATCATTGCCAGAATTCATTGTGTTGTCTTTACAATTTTGGCAATGTCTCTTCTAAATTTTTATATCCTTATCTGCCAGCAACCCCAAGATCTTTTATTTCCTCCACATCAAACAATATATCCCCACCAAGAGTAAATTCTACATCTATCTTTGTTTGACAAATTTTCAAATCTTACATTTCACAACATTGAACTGGCATTCCTGTTCTGTGCCTACACATGTGCTCTACTTCCCATCTTTGCATCATTTGCAAACAACTGAATATCCCTATTCATATCTTCCCCAATATCATTAACATATGTGTTAAACAGCAGTTCCCCTAAAACAGACTCCTGAGGCACACCACTAGTGACTTTCCTCTTCCAGATTCTTGCTTGCCCATACATAACTTGCTGATACCTGTTAGATTGCAAGTCCCCAATCCAAAGGGCTAGTCTAATAACCAACCACATATGCTCCAATATGACTATCAAATTATCATGTGGTAACTAACAAAAGGCTGTGTAAAAATCAAGTATACTGCTGTGTATCCATCTCTTGTCCAATGCAGCTGTCACTTTATTGTAATAAATAAGTATATCACTAAAATATGACTTCCCTTTAGCAAATATGTGCTGTCCATCAAAGATAATCACATCCATGCTGATATTTCATCCAACCCTATTGTCAAATTTCAATTCATTTTATGACAGATCTTGTATCTCAGTTTCTTCATTAATTGTAGAAATGACAGTGAGCACCATGTTGCATATACTAGGTTGACAGATCTTAGTAAAATGAACAATTAGTTGAACCAGCTCTTCTGCATCTGCCATCCACATATCATCTAAATTCAGTAGTGTTATTCTTCCACATTCATTCTTTCATTTACTTGCAACAGGAATAGAATTAATTCTTTTGGGCCGACTTTAGCTTGCAGAGCAGGTACAACTTTGTTAGTACAACAGCTTTGTTGTACTAATAAAGCTTACTCATGTATAGCTTTGTTAGTACAACAGGCAGCATCTGTGTAACTCTTCTGGCCTGTACCTTATAATTTTCATAGTCAACATCATTCTTATGTACATGGTATTCCTTCCAAATCATCTTTATTTTTCTTAAGAATCTCTTGCTTAATGATATTGCACATCCATTTCACTCCCATTCTATTTATTCTTTGAAGGCTAGAAATACATTCCGATATTAAGCTTTTTTTTTTTCATGTACTGCCAATATTGTTCCAATCTAGCAATGAATATCATGTGACCAAACTTAGTATTTTGTTTAGTGTTTCACATTTTTCTGCTTTGTAGTTTAACATGTAACCTTTTCTGAATGGAACATCTATATATTTAGCCACTGTCTCCTCTTTAAAAGATATATCATCATCATCAAATTCCTGACAACATGTACCCTCAAGGGATGTACAGAATATGATAGTACTACATGAAAAAGTTACATCATTACTAACTTCCTATCTACAATTTTCCTCCAAATCAGACTGTTACTTGTCAAGACTCCGACATTATCAGATCTTATATTTCTATCATCTAAGGCACTTTGTACCATATCAATCCACCTATATCTTGGTCTTCCTCTGAGTCGTTTTGCTGCCAACCTGGCAGAGAACACTTGTTTTGCTAATCTTTCCTCGCCCATTCTGTTTAAGTGACAATACCACCTGAGATTAGCTCTGCAAATGCATTTCTGCATGCTGACAATGTCAAGTTCTTTCCTAATATCCTTGTTTTTAATATGATATTGCCATTGATGCCATCTGTCACACCACTAATCTTTCGCAGGACTCTCGTATCTGCAGTCTCTAGTCTTTGGTCAAGGGTTTTACTTCTGACCCAGCTCTCAGATCCATAAGTTAAAACTGGTTTGAACACTGTCTTGTATATAGCTAATTTAGTGTTCAGACTAATTTCTCTCTTATTCCATATAAATTTATTCAGTTGACTTCCTACCATACCAGCTTTGTTGATTCTGTTATTCTATTTCCATATTTAATTTACCATCTTCAGTAAAAATCGTGCATAAATGTTTTACTTGCTCCACAGGTTCCCCGTTCACAACACAGTTGACATTTTCAACAATTCTACCTATTTTCATTGTCTTTGCCTTTTTTAATGCTGACCTTCATACCATATCTATTACAACAGTTATTCAATTTAGTCAGAGAATCTTGCAAACTTGGAGCAGATTTATTTAGAAGTATGACATCGTCCGCATAAAGCAAAGAGCTGACATTAACATCTCCAATTCTGATATCATATTTAATATCATTTTCCTTCATAATGTGATCCATATAGATAATGAATAACAGAGGGGATAATGTACATCTTTGTCTCACACCAGATTTAACATTAAACCATCTTCCTATACTTCTTCAATTCTAACTGCTGAGTTACAACTCAAATAAAGACTAAATATCGCTTGATATAATGCCCCATTGACACCATATAACTGCAGCGTATTGAATAGCTTCTCTCTTGGCACCTTGTCATATGCCTTTTCAAGATCGACAAAACTTAAATACAGATCTCTGTTATATTCCCGTGCTGCTTTCTCAGCTATTTCTCGTAAAGTGAAGATCTGATCCTGACAGCCTCTATTTGGCCTGAATCCAGCTTGTTCTTCACCAAGCTTTTCTTCCACAATTCTTCTCAACTGTTTCTCAAGTATACTTGCATAGATCTTGCTAGGAACACTCAGTAGGGAAATACCTCTGTAATTCTCACATTCAATTTTATTTCCCTTTTTATATATGGGTACTATTAAAGCTCTACTCCAATCATCAGGAATTCATCCCTCTGTCCAGGCTTTCTGAACTATGCAGTGCATTCACTGTAAGACTTTTATACCACTATATTTCAGCATTTCTGGTCGAATATCATCTACTCCTGCTGCCTTTTCACATTTCAAGCCTTTGATAGCTTTTTCTACTTCAAGTATGGATATGTAGTCCTGACTGTATGCCTGTTCAGTGTTTTTTTACCACTGTGCTATTACTGCTTGTTTCATTTAGCATTTTATCAATATGATTACTCCATACTTCAAGGATATCTTTTTCTCCTGTTTTCATGTCACCTTTATCATCTCTAATTCCTTTTACAGCACTTTCTTCAACAATATCGAGAATATCTTACCACCTTCTTGATATTTATTTTCTATGTTCTTGCCAAAGTCCTCCCATGAGTTTTGTTTAGCTAGTTTTACACAGTGTTTTGCTTTCTTACATTTGTCTCTGTATTCTCTAAGAGCACAAGCTGACTTATTTGTCAGGAACTTTTGATATGCTTTCTTCTTTTCCTTCACTGCCTCTTTAACTTCCTAGTTAAAGAGGCAGTGAAGTTAAGGATAGAAAAATCAGAACTCCACCATGGATTTCTGATTTTTCTATCCTTGCAGACAACCTCACCACATGCCTCTCTGGCTGAATCAATCAGGGTTTTCTTCAAGTCTTGCCACTGAATCTCCAAGGTTTGGTTCCTGTTCTCAAACTTCATTCTTTATTAAAACACTTAAGGAATAGAACAACGTAGTTAGGAATATAAATTAAATTAAACTTTAATAAATATTTTCTGATATTTCGTCAATGTCACATTGCCATTTTCTAAAGGAACTTACATAAAAAAGTTACGTGCAACGTAGGCACTATAACACAGAAACTGGGAATGAAAAGATGAAGCTATTGTTCTCCTACATATTCCTAACTACGTTGTTCTATTCCTTAAGTGTTTTAATAATGCATAACCAACGTATAAGCCTGTCTACGAGAATCAAACTTCATTCTGTCAATTGCTTTCTCTAAAGCAGTGCTTCCCAAAGTGTGGGCCATGCCCCCCCCCCCCCTTGGGAGCTGTAGGTTTTCTTGAGGGGAGGGCCGTGAAATAATGAAAACAAATTTAAAATCTTTTAAGACTAAGTAGATTTCTTTTATCTTAAAAGAAACCTTATTTAATTTTTATTATTTGTTATTTCTTTTTTTTTTTTTAATATTTTAATGGAAAAAATCACACATGGTGTTGGTTCACAAATTTTGCTTCTTGCGTATTTCGGCACTTAATGAATATTAGTAAATATATGCTTATTCATATAAGTTTCATTTCAAAGCAGAAATCTAAGAATTGCAGTTTCAAATATTTCACCTGATATTGGTGTAGCAGTATTGAAACACATCCATCACATTAAATTGTTATTAAACTTCTTTTATGTTTTTAATTCTTTCTTTATTACTAATTGTTTTAAGTTTCATGTGCTTGCACTGCAAATGTACAATAACAATATATCTATCTGTATAAAAATATGAGATAATGTGCCAAGTCAAATGTATATGTGAGATGCTAAAATTGTAATATTTGCATTTGATTTTTGCAATATTCACTGTGTACGTTTTGTATTGAATATAAATACAATAAGTATTATGATAATATATGTCTATAGTATGATTTTTTTTATGGGGCCGTGACATATTTTAAGTTTTCCAAAGGGGGCCCTGACATTCAGAAGTTTGCTCTAAAGCATCAAAAAATTCCTCCACTTCTACCTTAGTAGAACCTTCTGTGGGACCATAGGCACAAATAAGTCTCATTGTCCAGTTCCCCATTCTCATATTTGCCCACATTACTCTACTTGAGACTGCCTGCCATTCAAGAAGATTAGCCTCGTATTTTGTGTTATATTATGGCTACTCTTCTTTTCCTTGATTGTCATTGCCTGAATATAACATTTTGTATTTATTGCTCAGAAAGATCTCACCAGTTTTTTTTTTTTTTGTTTCAGTAATCCCTATTATGTCGATCTGGTACTTATCTAATTCCTCAGCTAGCGCCATTTCTTTGCCATTCAGACTTCTTATGTTGATAGTACCGATCTTTAACTCTAGTGATGTTGAGTTGGCGTGTGTTTTTAGATTTGTTCCAGTAGCTGACTTTTCACTGTTCGCCTTGATTCCTCTGGTGAAAACAACGATGGGGCCTTGTTTAACTGGCTGACGCCCCAGCCGGCATGAAATTTTGTCATGTTTTACCATCATTTTGTATATTTGTTTAAGCCAGTAAGAATACAATTTGGTCGGCTAAATCCTAAATTGCCAGCCCATCCTCGTTTGCTCAGTATCTAGGTAGATACTCAACAGGGTGCACCACGAGAAGGTGAGGATCGGACATTAGATCAGAAGCCCTGGTTGGTTCTCCGCATTCCTTTAAAGGCTATGTGGAGATCTCCTCTCAGTTATACAGCTTTGACCCTAAGCTCCCCAAAAGATATATCCTCTCTGTTTGATGCTATATTCATGTCTAACTCTATTAGAGCTTAAATGCCTTCTGTCACACATTGCTTGAGGAAGTTGTCTTGCAACATCTCAATAAATTCAACTTCATTCTTCTCAAGATATTTCAGTGCTTCCAAATCAATGTTTTTATAATTTAAGGCCCCCCCCCCCCCCCCAATGATGATTACTTGATTACACCCATCTAGTTTATTTAACAAAGAATTTCATCACCACCAGTATCTGATTCACTAAGTTGGTAACAGCACTTCCTCCCCCATGTATTTGATCTTATTAGACCTTACTTTATACCAGATTCATACTCATTGCTATATGGACAGTTGCTATTAATATTGAATCATAATTTTCTATCCTGATGTAGGATGATTTAGCTATACTTAAATCATCTTATATTATTAAAACACCCCTCTCCCCCTCTCCTATGTTGTCTATCTCTCTCCTAACAAATAAAATACTCATTCCAGTTAATATGTTTATCTCTGAGAGCTGGGTCTCACTAATGCTTATAATATGAAGCCACAATGTATTCACTAAGGTGAATACATTGTGGCTTTACAATGATTAAAAACATGATTAAAAACATTCATTTCATTAAATCAGTTGCATATCTTAGTTGCTCTCACGTATAGATTCTCGCCATTCCTCTCAGCTTGATCTGTTTTTCCTGATTCTCCGTATCAGATCTCATACTAGTAAATTACCAGATTCAAATGGAAATCATCCCTCTTATATAAATGCATCTAAACCTACAGCAGTGTTTGCATTTAAATTTTGCAATATACTAAGTACCTCTGATTTATTAACTTCAATTCTCACATTGGTTATTGCTATATTGCTACATGTACAGAGATATTCTCACTTGGGTGATAGACTTTTGAAAAGTGATCACTCAGTAACTTTACTATTACATCTGAATTGATCACCTCAATACCATCAGTACCCACTAAAGTTATCCTTCTGAAGTCATTCTCCTTTTACTTGCCACATAGTGGAAGAACTCTTTGGGATTGCCGTTGATCTCTTTCGCTAAGGTCTTCTCATAATCTGATTTAGCTTTTCTTACTATGCTGGTAACATTCCTAGCTTGAGCCTTGTATTGTTCATGGGTGTACTGACATTTCTCCTTGTAAATTCTCTATAACATTTTATTTTTTTTAAAGATCAAGCTTGATACTACTACTCATTCTAACACCTACTTTGTTTATCTTCTTGACCATGGAGATACATTCTGATATTGCCTTCCTTAGATACCTGCTAATTTTATCCATTGCACTGCTAACATCTTTCCCCTGCAATATGTCTGTCTTGGGACAGTTGTAAGCTCACTCCAAAGCGTGTTATATTTGCCTAACCTGTAGTTCCATATATACTTCTTAAGAGAGAAATCCACAAATTTTGCGACCTCTCAAGTCAATATCACATGATCGCTCTCACCAATTGGAGGTAATGCGGACACCTTACTTATGCATATATCATCTGGACCAATGACCAGGTCCAACACTCTCACACCATGTGTCCCTTCAGTTTATGTGCTGTTTCAAGTAATTAACCCTTAGAAGATGTATGAATTCCATTTCCTTTTTTTTTTTGCCACATGATATTTCCTCCTCCCCAGTTGATATCACCATAATTAAAATCCCCCATAATAATCACTAACCTTGCACTCATTGCACTAATTTGCTGATGCATGAATTCAATATCACCCCCTGGCCTATAGCAGCAACCAACTGTATATTTGGTTGCGTTGGTCACTATTTCACACCAGACCACCTCAAATGAACTGCCATTCACATGTCTATCCTCTTGATATATTACTTTCTTTGACTGCAACTCATCGGCTATCATCAACAGTACTCCTCTCCCCCCCGTTCTATCTTCTCTATCCTCCCTGAAAATACTATGCGAAATAATGTGTGAAAAAACACATTCAATTCCAGTAACCACATCTTCTGCTGACAGTCAAGTTTCACTAATGCCTACAACTTTTGGTGAGATTGCACTGACTAATGCCAAAAATTCTTCCCTCTTATTTTGAATGCTTCTTGCATTAGTATACAAAAATTGCAGATTCCCTTTAATTCTTGTACCAGCTTTAGAACTGATATACATGTCACTAATTTCAGTAATCCCGTGCCGTTTTTTTATCCACTCTATTCTGCAATTTATTTCACGAATAAGAATCAACAAATATACTATCACTGCATAAGTTTCTCCCGCTTACACTCAACCTTTTCAATTTTAGTTGATAAGGAGGTATCCCAATTTCTTCAACTTGTTCAGAAAACAGTAACTTCTTCAATCACTTATGACCTTCCATGTTCAGATGCAACACAGCTGTCTTTTTGCCTTCAAACACACTCCAAACACTCCACACTCAACAAATTCAAGACCTCTTTTTTGCACATTCTTGCAATCATATCATTCATTATTATCGCTCGGCTACTTAACTTATAATTGTCAAAACCGAAGCAGCACACACACGCTATCCTCCCTTTGACACTTTTCTTCTTCACGATATCCAACAATGTTCTTAAATCTTTTGCTACCCGATTAATACTACCACTCAGGTCATTTGCACCCACCATAACTATCACTTTTTCTGCATCATGCCCTCTCTTTATTGCTAAAGCCACTCTCTCTCTCTATTGTTCCACCAACCAACCACTTATCAGGCATACCACTCTTCATACCCTTAATCATAGAATCACCATATATATTGTACCACTCATAACTTCATTCAAGTCCAAACAAGTGTCACTCACGGCCTCATTTTCTATGCTATTCAGCATGACTCTCCCAGTTTTATTACTTTCCCTCAATGCTTTTTTACTTACTCTCAGGACATCGTGTTTCTTCTAGACCTCTTGTGCTTTCATTCTGTTGACTCCCAATCACTCCCATACTACATGGTATAGCAGCTAGAGTAAAGAACATTCATGTTGGTAGAATGGTTTTTAGAATGAATGATATAGGGATTGTTATGTTTGTATACAAATGTAACGAGTATTTCAAATGAGAGAGTTGAGTTTGTTGATTGATTGATTGATTGAGTCAATATGCATAAAAATCATCGGCATAAATGAATGTGGTTGTCTGAGGATGATATCATGGAACGATATGTAATTTTCGGGATGGATAGGAAGGTGAAAAGAGGAGGTTAATGAGAGCACAGGAATTATATCCATTTCACATCACTTATATGTGAAGTTCAAATTAACAGGCTAGTATATCAGATAGGACGCTGCTATAGGCTAGGGAAAATAAGGTTGGGCATATAAAAAGAAGGTTATCCTGATTGGAGACTTTAATTACAGAAATATAGACTGAAAAAAGGATATAGTGTACGAGAACAAGGAGAGTGGGTTTGTTTGAATTTCTGAGGGATAACTCTCTTAAACAGCACGTGACATAAGATTTAGAGCTTTGGATTTGGCAATATCTTCAAAGGATATGGTTATTAATGTGGTATTAACACTGCCACCAGTTTGTATCAGTGATAGTGAGGTACTTGTTTTGGAATTTGTGAAACAAGAAAAACTTACTGCCAAAAAAAAAGTATATATGTGGAATTATAAATGGAGGGTAATTATGTGATGCTCTACAGTCAACTAGCATCAATACATTGGATAGATGAGCTGTGCGAAGAAATGTTGACAGTTGATGGGAATTCATAAGGCAATATCTGACATATGCAATGCCTAGCAGTATACCAAGAGTTAAACAAATAAATAGAGAAGGAATAAAATACGAAATTATTATTATTATTACCCAAGACCCCACGAAGTCAAAGACTCTTCTAGGAGGTCCTTTTATCATACACACAGCTCATCATACCATGCTTTAAACACACTCAAATTCTCTGCAGACACCACACTCTCAGGCAAGGCATTCCAATCATTCACAACTCTGCATGCAAAAAACCTGCTTCTCACTCCCCTCTCACACCCTCTTTATACTGTTTCCAGGGAAGACCTCTGGTTCTCTCCTGATCTCCCACTGTTTTCTGCAGAACCTCTCAACATTGATCCTATAACAACCCCTTACTAACTTGTAGGCCTCTTCATATCTCCTCCTCTTCCCCATTGAAGAGAGTCCAAAGATGGTATTGTGTTAGTCCAAAGTGACTAACACAATACCATGACTGTTGGCTGTATAGAGCGGTTGATGGAATGTGGATTGCAGAGTTTGGTGGATAGAAGAAAAAGAGGTGATATGATAGAAATGTTTAAGCTGTTGAGTAAATTTTATCGGATTAATTAGAAGGGATTATAAAATGAGTCAAAGGAAAGAAGGAAATAACTACAGGCCACCCTGAAAGTTATGTAAGAGTGTGGTGAAGAGGAGCGTAAGTAGATTTTTTACATGGAGTAGTGCGAGCTAGTGGAACTCGTGACCAGAATATTTTGTTAATGCAGGAAGTGTTAAGGATTTTAAGAATTAGTATGATAAATATGTTATCAGTTGAATGAGCCTCTCAAGATGAATCTGCAAACTCCATGGAGGGCATAATAATAATAATAATAATAATAATAATAATTGGTCAATAGATTTGTCATTAATTCAGTTAATGATTTTGTCAGCGTATTCCATATTTCTATCTAAATTCATAGTTTTGTAATTTTATTGGAATAATGCTATCCTTATTTGTTTTTAAAAAGGGAGATAGAGAAGATATTGAAAATTTCTGTCCCTTCAGTCTCATTTCAGTAGTATACAAAATTTTTACAAAAATCATTTGAAACAGAATACAAAACAATCCAGATTTTTGCCAACCTCCAGAACAAGCAGATTCAGAAAAAAAAAAAAAAAATTATAGCACTCTTGATCATTGATATGTAATAAGACAAATAATTGAAATGACTACTGAATATCAAAAACCCTTTGATCTGGGATTTATTGCTGTTGAAAAAGACATTTAAATCTCATCATTATCTATTTCAGAAGTTCTTAAAAATCAAGAAATTGAGAAAACTTACATTGATATCGTTTAGTCATATATATATATATATATATATGAGTCCATCCAAAAAATATATACACACTTCATCAAAAGTAAGTATAAAAATTATCTGTATAAGAAGTACCTGTATAAAAATTGTAATACCAAATTTATACAGACATCAAAGGATGAATACAAGTTACCTTCAACTTCTACAATTGCATGAAGTCAAAGTGGTTACCATTAGCATCCAGACACTTATTACAGCAAACTACTGCTTAGGCAACGTTGGCCAAAGTGTCCAGTGAGATTGCTGCACATGCTGTTTCAATTTCTTTTCGAAGGGCCACCAGTGTAGCTGGTTTTCTATGATACACTACTTCCTTTAGAGTTCCCCATAGGTAGAAGTTCAAAGGTGTTAAATCAGGAGAACATGGGGGAACTCAATTGCACATGTTCATCCTATCCATTGTCCCTGCAGACTCTCGTCGAGGTAAGCTCTCACGTCTCGGTATTAGTGTGGTGATGCGCCATCTTGTTGGGAGAGAAATTGATCATTCCCATAAAGTGCATGAATGGCAGGTAAAATGGATGTGTGTAGTATGTCTAGTTACACTTGAGCAGTAACAGTACCTTCAAAGAAGAAAGAAGAACTTCAACAACGTTCTCAAATTTGAAATACCACTTTAAAATGGTCTTGCATTCCTCGAATGGCAATCGTTCCCCTGCCATTTTGTTTGACTATTCTACTGGTCGCATGTTGATGCTAGTATTCATGTGAGTAACAACATCTTTTGAGAGAACATCATACTAAAAATTGCTACTGTAATTTGATTCAACTTCGAAAAAGGTCCATAGATGATATCTGTTAAAGTGTATATACATTTTTTTGACAGACTGTATATAAAATGAACTGCATCTATATAAAATCAGGGAGAAATCTAATTCTTATAAAAGCAGATTTTGACAAGGAGATGCCATTTCACATTATTATTATATCAGCCCTAGATGAAATTTAAAAAAATTCTGATTGGAAAAACAGAGATATCATGATAAATTAGAAAAACCTAAAACTCCAACTTTTCCTAATAATTTATATGTGCTCTTCTGTTCCTAATAAGTTCATTAATTCACTTAGGCATGGAATTTACCAACATAGAACACATTTTTCTTATTTCTGCATCCTGAAGCCATACTTTTCTAATGGACTGTATTAAGTTATCCTTTGTATCACAATTTAATTTTCCAAATCCCTTTTTCATTATGGACCACAAATTATCTATATAAAATCAGGTAACTCTCCTGACATTAGGTAATGTCAGGAGAGTTACCTGGCCACTGAGCAATTTGATGTTGTGATTTTTGAGGAACTCTTTAACTTTTTTTGAAGTGTGGCATAGAGTGAGAGCCTGTTGGAAGATGAGTTCTTTGTCTTTCTGAATCTGTGGGACCAATCTTTTCTCCTATATTTTCATGTATTGGTCACCTTTCATCATACTGTGAGCAGGCACAAGTGATCCTGGACCATCATGTGTAAAACAATCCCAAAACATCTTTTTAGCTGGGTGTTTATTAAAAATGCACAACACTATTAATATAATAGGCGGAGAAGGTCTACAGAGAATAGTGGGAGATCAGGGGAGAACCAGAGGTCATCCCTGGAAACTGTATAAAGAGGGTGTGAGTAGAGGAGTGAGAGGCAGGTTTTTTTCGTGCAGAGTTGTGAATGATTGGAATGCCTTGCCTGAGAGTGTGGTGTCTGCAAGGAGTTTGAGTGTGTTTAAGACGTGGTATGATGAGATGTGTGTGTGATAAAAGGACCTCCCAGATGAGTCTTTGACTCTATGAGGTCTTTGGAAATAATAATAATAATAATAATAATAATAGTGTTGTGCATTTAGAGACAGTTAAAACAAACATTACTTGACCAAAATAGTGAACTAAAATCAAAACAAAAAATAGTAAACTGAAAACAAAACCAAAAATTTGATGAAAATTTGGCTTGTTTGGATTTATTTGTTCACTACTGCATGTTTACTTAGGACAAAAGATCACAGTAGCGTAGACTGTGAAGAAGAAATTATACATAAAATTTGACTTGGTTGGATAGCCTTTGGAAAATACTGCAAAGCACTCAAAGGAAACATCCCAATCTGACAGTTGTATACTTCTGGTCATGACATATGAAAGTGGAATGTAGACTTTAAGTAAAAAAATGGCCAACAAGTTGAGGTTTCATCATCATTATTTCTCAAAGGTTTAATGCCTGTTGGTGTCTAATGCTTGTTTTCCCATTTCTTTCTGTCCATTGCCTGATGACTCAAATCCTTCAAACTCTTTTTTCACACTACTCTTTCACATTGTCTATCCACTCTCACCTCGGCCATCCTCTTCTATTTATACCATCCATTGTACCAGGCATCGAGGTTTTGATCTTTCAACTGTTTCCATTCTGCAGATATGTCCAAAAAAATTTAGTTTCTTTTGAATTATCAGTAAAAAACACACACATGCTAACCACAGTGATAAGTTTTAATAAGTAAATATTTCATCCCAAGTTTCTTGGGACATCCTCAGTACAGTAATTCAAACAATACTAGGCATAACATACAGTTAGGGCACATGATTACAATGGAATCTCAGTATTCATGTGGTAACGTGTTATAGAAGTAAATTAAAATCTAACTGAACAGAAAATAAAAATAAAAAATAGCATATATAAAGAGACTATTTTACACAATTTTGTATAACAATTTCCCATACTTTAGGAATAGTAAGAACATCGTTGTGGTTTAAATTTGGTCTGTGTAGTAGGGCTTCGGCACTTTCTTTATATAAACGTTCATGTTTATATAAAGATCTATGTAAAAGTTTCGACTTTTCCCAATGGATCCTATGGTTTGGGTTTTCAACTCCGTGTTGAGAGAGACCAGATTTCTGCAGTTTGAAAAGACAAATGTGGTCTTGATGTTCTGAGATGTGTCGTTTCTGAACAGATCTACCTGTCTGTCCAAAGTAGACAAATTGCAGGTGCATGGGATCTCATAAATGCCAGGTAACATCAGAGGTGAAAGTTTGTCCTTAGGAGAAGGTAACAAATTATAGATCTGGTTGATGGGTTTGTAAGTAGTGGCAAAATTGTATTTCTTCATAATTTTTGAAAGATGTTCGGAGATGCCTTTGACATAAGGTATGGGAATCCTATGGGCTTCTTTTTGTCTAAGTTGATGTGTGTGGGGAAGTGACTGATGATTTTTTGAGTTGTTTTAAGATTATATCCATTTAGTATGGCTGTATTTTTGATTATTTCTAGTTGTTGGTTTAGAGATTCTTCAGAGGAGCAGAATTTGTGTGCTCTGGTTACTAGTGATTTAATGATGCCAAATTTCTGAGATGGATGATGAGCGGAAGAATTTTGAATGTAGCGACCTGAAAATGTAGGCTTGCGATAGACAGACGTGGCGATAGAACCGTCTTCTTTTCTTCGAATGTGTAAATCCAGAAAGGAGATACCCTGTGGAGATTCTCTTTCTAGCGTAAAGTTGATGCGAGGGTGAAGAAGGTTTATTTTATCTAGAAACAGGTGTAATTCATGTTCGGGATGATCCCAGACTGTAAAGATGTTGTCGACATATCGTAGCCAAATTTTTGGTTTGGGTTCAAAAGTGAAAATCTTTTCTTCCAGGTGAGGTTTGCTAAGTTTGGTGATAAAGGAGACCCCCATTGCTGTTCCTTCAAATTTTACCTTTCCAAGTGAAGTAACCGGATGTAATAATAAATTTGAATAATTCAACTATATCAGACCGAAATTTTTGAGTTAAGAGGGAGACAATGTCGAAGCTAATTAACAAGTCAGTTTTTAACAGTTGAGTGTCTTTTATTTTTGCATGAAACTGTGGAATTTTTGATTGAAGAGGCTGAGTGGCCTATGTGAGGATGGAGAAGTTTACATAAGAATCTTGATAACTTGTAAGTCGGGCTGCTAATAGAATCTACGACGGGTTTGAGTGGAACATTAATCTTGTGAAGCTTAGGTAAGCCATAAATTCTAGGAGGTCTAGCATGGTATGTCTTGAGTTTTTTAATTGTTTCTTCATCTAAGGAGGTTTCATCAAGTAACTTATTTAATTTCCTGAGTTGGCGTTTTGTAGGATCATAATCCAGTTTGGCGTAAGTATTACAATCTCGGAGTAGTAAATTCATTTTCCGATCATATGAATTGGTATCAAGAACCACAGGGGTATTTCCTTTGTCAGCTCTGGTAATGATTATGTTTTTATTACGTTTTAAGGAGGTAAGCGCTTTCAATTCTGATGGTGAGATATTTAAGTCTGAAGGTTTGGCATCATAGATTATTTTTGCTACCTCAAAACGAAGTCTCTTCAGTAATTCAGGAAAGATGGCCAATGTTTCTCTCTATGTTATAATATGAAATCTAAATATGGGAAACATTTAGGTGAAATTGCAAATTTATAACCTCTTGCTAGAACATTTAATTTGTCTGTTGTTAGGGGACGGTTAGATAAGTTGACTACCCATTTTTCCGTCGGTAATTTGTTAGCAATCTTCTTAGATCGATTTAGTAAGTTAAGGTATTTATTATGTAGATTAATATTGCTTTTATCAAAAGCTTTTATCCCCGAATTTTTTGAGACACTTATAATTGATTGTAGCAGATCTTGATTTAACGTATTTGATAAATCTGCTTCTAGTTCAGTAATTTTATAATTATTTGTTGTCAATTTATGCTTAGAAACTCGTAACTGATTAAGTAGTAAGGAATGGCTTGCTTTCTGATAGATTTTATGGGCACCTGGAGATTTGATGACTTCTTTTAGTTTTGCAAAAGTTGGAATGAGTTTATCTCATCTGCACTTTTTTAAAAAAGAGATTCTAGCACGTAGCTTATCCTGTTTTAATTGAAGTTTGCCTAGTAAGTCGATCTTCTGTGCTGTCAGTTCCCCAGGAAGGAATAAGACGTTTTTATATAATGAAACCTGTGGTGAATCGAAAACCCAAACCATAGGATCCATTGGGAAAAGTCGAAACTGTTACAAAGATCTTTATATAAGTAGGAACATTTATATAAAAAAAATGCTGAAGCCCTACTACACAGAACAAATTTAAACCGCAACGACGTTCTTACTATTCATAATGTGTGGGAAATTGTCATACAAAATTGTGTAAAATAGTCTCTTTATATGTGTTATTATTATTATTTTTTTTTTGTTCAGTTATATTTTAATTTACTTCTATAACATGTTACTGCATGCATATTGAGATTCCATTGTAATCATGCACCCTAACTGTATGTTATTCCTAGTATTGTTTGAATTACTATACTGAGGATGTCCCAAGATACTTGGGATGAAATATTTACGTATTGAAACTTATCACTGTGGTTGGTACATGTGTTTTTTAGCGATGAATTCACCACAAGTTTCATTATATAAAAATATCCTTTGAATTATTTTCTCCATTAGATTTTCTTTGCAGTTTGCTTTGCAATACAGTTCTTTGTTTATTATTTTTTGCACTCATCCAGACTATTCATGGAATCAGCCTCAGCCCTTAGGAACATGCGAAACCTCAACAAATTTGAGTGCATAAGACTGCCCCAAATTTGGGAAACATATATCAGAAAAACTTCAGCCCAAAGGCCAATAACTACCAATATAGCCTGCCAGGGGGGGCACCATCAGGACTTTAGGAAAACGGTAGCTTCCTCACTTCTGTTCTCATTTGCTGTTATGTAGTACTTGCGTGCTCCTGTTCTTTATTTTAATTTCCCATAGAAGATGGCAACGTGATGTTGCCAAAATATCAGAAAGTATTTATTAAAGTTGTTTTAATTTATATTTCTAGTGTATGCTGTCAATTCCTTAATTATAGTTATCATGTCTAACCAGCGTATAAGCCTTTCAACAAGAATTTCCAGAAGTATATATATATATATAGATATATATATATATATATCTATATATATAGATATATGGGCCTTTAAAGGAATGCGGAGAACCGACCAGGGCTTCTGACCTAATGTCCAATCCTCACCTTCTTGTGGTGCACCCTGTGGGGTATCTACCTGGATACTGAATGAACGAGGATGGGCTGGCAATTTGGAATTTAGCTGAACCAAATTGTATTCTTATTGGCTTAAACCAATATAGAAAATGATGGTACAACATGACAAAATTTCATACTGGTTGGGGCGTCGCCAGGTTAAACAAGGCCCCCTTTGTTTTCGCCAGCGAACCAGGGCAAACAGCGAAAAGTCAGCTACTGGAACAAATCTGAAAGCACACCCAACTCAACATCACCAGAGTTAAACATCGGTACTCTCAACATAAGAAGCCTGAATGGCAAAGGAATTTGATGGTGGTGATGATGATGATGATGATATACAGATATGTGTGAAGAAGATCATGGATGAAATAACAATAACAGAGGAGCATCTACATTAACTGGAAAATTTGAAGAAAGAGAACACCTTCCACCATTTAAGCACCTCCGTAGCGCAATTGGAAGAACGATGGTACATTCGCCGTTCAATTGGAAAAGGCCCAAGTTCGAGTCTCGTCATGACGGGAGGAATCTTTATATGGACTTTTTCAATCAAAGGTGAGTTAGCTGATCTCATATGGAGGTAGCAGTGTTTTTTCTCCTGGAAAGGTTTTTCATCCTGCATACAGACAAATCGGCCCTTCAGAACACACGCAATTTACAGACAAAAGAAAATACTAGCTGTGGTGGTGGTAGTGGCCAATAGATGGCGCTAGTGTTGCCGATTGGTGGTAGAGGTGGAGACGGAGAGTTGTACAATAGGTGTCCTCCCACGATGAGTCTTTGGACTCCTTGGAGGTGTCACGAATAATGATAATAATAATAATAATTACACACAGTGAATGACCTGAGAGGAAACTGGAAGTTCAGTTAAAAAACGAGGTGCAGAGACTATAAGATGGCAATTTGTTGAGAAATCCTCAATGCCAGACCTTATGAAATGCTGTAGAAATGTCAAGTGCAACAGCACAGGTTTCTTCAAACCTTTCCATGGGATGTTTCTTGATGTCAGTGATGTAGATTAAGAGATCTGCTTTG
Source organism: Typopeltis vanoorti (assembly GCF_054136105.1). Lineage (NCBI taxonomy): Eukaryota > Metazoa > Arthropoda > Arachnida > Uropygi > Thelyphonidae > Typopeltis > Typopeltis vanoorti. The sequence continues at coordinate 71,992,745 of NC_143553.1, read as the reverse complement.
GATCTTAATTGGCAAAATTCATATTGGTGATCACTGATTACTTGACAGTTCTCTAGATATCACTGTTCATCACCTTCTCTATTACTTTAACCACAAGCTGTTGCTCTCGCTTGGTTATAATGGTATCTTTCTTGATGAGTTAAATAGTTAACAGGTTTTTTTTTTGTGACTCCCACCTTATGCAAGATTGTAAACCTATGGTACATTATTACCATGTAGGCTAAGGATTTTTTTTTTCTATTTTCATTAATTTTATATATATATGTGTGTGTGTGTGTGTGTGTGTGTGTGTGTGTATTTTTTTTTTTCTATTTTAATCCAGAAACCCTATTCTAGAGATCAATCAAGAGACTTTTTCATGCCTTCAGACCTCTATTAAGTGGTGCAATGGTCTTTCATATAAAGACAGTAGCTCTTTATATGAAACTATATATTTTTATATAAATCTTTATATTAAAGAACAAATTCTCTGTGGGCACATCTGTGCCCACAGAGAATTTGTTTCCCCACAGCCTATTGGTTAGAGAGCGATATTCTAATCACTCAGCTAGGTCAGACAATTAAGAGGAGATTAAGTTATATATGATATCCCGGGGTAAGAATCTGTGTGTATGTTGATTATTGGTAATTTTGTTTTAGTTTTTTTTTTATTTTTATTTTTTTGAAAGTAAAGAGATAAACCACAAGGAATCACAGGAGTAATTTTCAGATGGTGCAACAGACAGGATTTCATGGATTTCATGTACGAAAGAAAGTAAACTGTAACTCTCATAACATTGTACTTTTTTTTAGAAAATACAGTTATTTGACTATACTTTCTTGTGTTCTGTGATAACAAAGTGTTTTTCTCTACTGAGGATGCTGGTTTGAAATTCAGCAGTTTATCAGAAGTTTAATAAATTATTGTATTTATTTTGTTCTTGTGTGCTTTTCATGTTGGTAATGTAAAATTTAATATGAATTTATTAGCCAGCACATAATGCTTTCTATATGACTGAAACACAAGGTAGTAGAAAATAGAATCACAATAACAAGTTCTTCAAGAGAGAATAAGTCACCTTGAAGGGGACTTATTCTCTCTTGAAGAATCAAAATTGGATGAATCTAATCAAAATTGGATGAATATTGAACATGAAAACAATTATTTAATAAATTCTCTTCTGTAGATAACAGCCTGTCGTTGCTTTCTCCTTCCATGGTTCAGCTTACCTCTAGGATAATATTATATCCTAGAGCAACATTGCTCAAAGTGTGGTATGCGTATCCCTGGGGGGGGATGTGGCAATTTTCAGATTTTCAGTTATGCATCATTAACGCGTGGAATCATTATTAAGAAAAAAAAGAATTAATTTAAACGTATTATCGCCCCGACGTGAACTTCAGGCGATAGTAACTCACTCCCTGCGGTAAATAACATGCCCTTCCGCAACAGCTACTATACTGCAGATGCACGAAAAACAATTAGTTTTATTATATCCCTGAATAAGGTACAGAGACATTTGCTGACTGTGTAATATGTTTCTCAAAAAATAGTGCAATTAGAGACATCCGGGATAAAAACGCCACTAATTAATGAATCTCGTATCCCGTTCCACAGAAACTGCTGTATAGACTCAAGCAAAACCATATGTTGCACTGGCAATATATGGTTTTGTTTGACATCACCCCATTGTGAATGTGTTAAAACTGAATGTGTTTCAGATATTATGGAATTCAGTTGAAGAGAATTAGCATTTCAACTCAATTGTCGACTTGCTTTTGTCTTTGGATCGTCAATCTTTTGTTAATACCTCACCAATCATATGCACATCTTCATAACTGCTCTATCTCTACTGGTCTACAATTACTCTCTGTTTTGCGCTTTTCTCTGCTTTCGCTTCTCATTAGTCATTTGTGAAGGATTGTTCATTAGGTATCCCAAGTCTTCTAAATTACTGGTCATTTTTGCTTGAAATAATGGGAAAGATGACGCCATTTGGGTAGATGACTTTGACAATGCACACAAGGAAATTGCTCTCAAGGCCGGAAGTATTGATGACGAATAGGAGCTTCTTGGTAAGTCAAACCCATTTTCAGTCTTTTTGTGAAAACTTTAGTTTCTGCAAATCCCCATATATATATCTTGCACTACAATTTTTTTGCTTTAATTTTGGGGGGGGAAAATGGAAATGCGAGTTATATTCAAGTAAATATGGTAATTTTTTTAGCTTTCAAATGCATAAGCATGGATCATTGGTTAAAGACTGGATTTATAAAATGCACAAAAGAGATCAATATAGCATATAAGTAGATGTAAGCAACAAAAAAACGTTGATATTGTATCCCTCTCATTGATGATAAATTATTTAAATTAAATCGTCGTCATCATCATCATACGTATCAAGGATTTAGGCCTTGTATGGCCTGTTCCGGCCTTAGAAGTCATCGTTCAATCGTTTAAGAGGACGTCCTGGTTTTCTTTTTCCTAATGGCTTGTACTTTAAGGCTTGTTTTGGTAATCTTTCTGTTTTCATTCTTTGAACGTGTTCCATCCATCTATGTTTATATTTTTTAATTTTTTCAATTACTTGTTCTTGGTTTAATTCTTTCATAATATCTTCGTTTCTTTTGTGATCAAATAGGGTATAGTTTGCAGTTTTTCTCATAAACTTCATTTCTGCTGTTGTCAATCTTTGTTTGTCCTTTTGTTTTATTGTCCAGATTTCGCTTCCATACATTAAGACCGGTAGGGCTAATGTATTGTATACTTTTAACCTGGTTTGTTTTTGAGCTAGGTTTGGTTTAAATATAGAGTTAATTACTCCTGTTATTTTTAAATATTTTGCAATTTTTATGTTTATATCTTTTTCATTTTTTAAGTGATCATACATCCTAGGTAGTTAAATGAATTCACCTGTTCTAAGATCTTGTTATCTAATACTATTTTAGTTCTTGCTGGATCTTGTCCTTTAAAGGCCATAGTTTTTGATTTTTCCGTTGATATTATCATACCATAATCTTTGGATATCTCATTTAGATTTAAAATAGCTTTCTGTAAGTTGTCTTCAGAATTTGTAATTATTATTTGGTCGTCTGCAAAGAGGAGAGTGTTTAAGTTAACTGTAGGTGAAAGTTTAATTCCTTGATGTAAATTTTTACTCCATTTTATTATTATTTCATTTAAGTAGATATTAAAAAGAGTTGCTGAGAGGGGACATCCCTCGGACCCCTTGGTTTATCTCTCTTGTATATGATAGCTCTTGATTTAATCTTATTTGTATTTGATTATTTTCATATATACTTGTGACAGCTTTTAGGATATTATTTGGTATTTGTCTTTCTTTTAATATGTTAAATAATTGTTTCTTTTAACTTTGTCAAATGCTTTATCAAAGTCAATAAATGCAATATGTGTTTCTAAATTATATTCTCTTCTTTTCTCTATTATTAATTTTAGGCAGAAGGCTGGGTCTATACATGATCGTCCTTTTCTAAATCCATTTTGGACCTCTAGAATAAAGTTTTCGGAATATTTCATTAGTTTGTTATTTAAGATTCTGCTGTATATTTTGTAACATGAATTTAGTATACTGATACCTCTATAGTTTTTAGGGTCCTCTCTATTACCTTTCTTAAAGATAGGAATCACAATTGCTTTTTTCCATTCTATTGGGGGGATACCAGTTGAGTAAATTTTGTTTAAAAATAATAAGAGTCTTCCTTTGAATCTTGTTCCTGCATATTTATATAGTTCTGAACCTAGCTTATCTTCTCCAGGTGATTTTCCGTTTCTAGTTTCTTTCAGGCTGATTTCTAATTCTTCTTCAGTTATTTCCTTTTCATTTTCGTTAATTGTTTGCCAGTTGTCTTTTTTAAAATATTTGTCTGTCCGCAGTTCTGTGTAGTAATTTAGAAATTCTTCTAATTTCAATTCAGTGTTTAATTTTATGTTTTGTTTGGTATCTGCATTTAGGTGTTTAAAAATCTTATATACATTGGGTCTTATTTTATATAAATCATGTTCTAAATTAGAAACAAATTTATTCCATGATTCTCTATGTCTTTTTCTGACTTCTCTTTTAGCTATGGCTCTTATTCTTTTATATTCTATTTCATCTTCTAATCTTTTACTGCTTAACCATTTGTGATAGGCTTCTTTTTTCTTTTTGATTATTTCTTTGATTGTATCATCCCAGATCTTCAGTTTTTTTCTTTTATTGAATTTTTTGGTCTTTCCTAAGCTTTCATTTGCTGCTGCATTTAGTATCGTTTTTATATTAAGCCATTCTATTTCTATTTCTTCATTTTGTTTTATCTAGATACTGGTTAATTCTTTGTTCATATAGCCATTGTACATTTGTGTCATTCAATAGTCTAGTTTTATAAACAAATGTTTCAATTTTTCTTTCTGTTCTTGTTACTTGTAGCCATTTAGGTGGTAATCTTAATTTTATTTTATCAAGGAAGTGGTCACTGCTTATTTCATATCCTCTGTGAACTCTAACATCTAGTGAAAATTTTGATGTCTTTTCATTTAATATGAAGTAATCTAATATTGATTTCCATCCTCTTGCTGCCCAAGTATATTTATGTATGTCTTTATGTTTATAGAAGGAATTCATTATTTTTAGGTTATTATAAACTACAAAGTCAATCAATTTTTTACCATTTCTGTTTAGAGTGTGTTCTCCATGTATTCCTATATTATTATTAATTTTCGTGTTTCCAATTCTTGCATTTAAGTCTCCTGCTAAAATTATGTAATCATTTTTATTTATTTTATTATATATGTTTTGTAGCTGATTATAAAAATCAATATTATCCTGTTCTCTTCCTTCTTCTGGGGCATATAAACCAATTATTGTTAAATAGCCTCTATATATTTTTATTCTAGCTTCTATTATTCTTTCATTCCATAATTTATAATGTTTTAACTGTTTTGAAAGGGAGTTATGAATCCAAATCATGACTCTTGCTTGTGCTCTTTGGTCTCTGTCGACTCCACTGTATATCACATTAAAATTTTCAGTTCTCATAGTTCCTTTTAATTTCTTTTTTGTTTCAGTGATTACTGCTATTTTAAAATTTCTTTCATTTAATAACTGGTCTAATTCTATTTCTTTATATGCTATTCCTCTTACATTCCAGTTTGCTATGTGTATTATATTTTGTCGTTTCCATTTTCGTTTTCCCTTTTCCATTCCAGAGTCGTTTCCCATAGATTCAATCCGATTATCTTTTTTCTGTCAGCTTACAAGTATGGTTATGTTCTCCATGTCAGGGGACTAGCCTGACGATGGAATAGTTCAGTGGTAGGGCTGCTACCTTAAGGCTTCTGAACTCGCCTTCTTCCGAATTTAAACCCATAGGAGGAATAGGGTATATTGAAGGGGAAAGGGTAGATTATAGAAGAAATATAGTAAGGTTTATAGAGAGGACATAGTTGTAAGGCCAGAAATGAAAAGACCCCATGGCCCTCGAGTACTCTAATAGCACAAGGGTCATAAAGTAAGAAGAGTTGGCTGATAAGGCCTTATAGGAAAGATTAAAGTAAGTGGGTCTTCCTCAAAGTAGAAGGAGAGGATAGATCCAGCTAGGGGTCCATGGGAGTGCCGCTTCCCTTACAATCAAGATGATTGCCCCTTATGGTCCTTTTAGTCCACGAGTCCTTATTCAGTATATTCGGACCACCCCACCATATATATATATATATATATACACACACACGCACGCGCATGTACACACACACGCATGGTGGGCTCCCCTATCCGCCACCAGGGGACGCGCTCACTAGGGGTTACAGGGTCCCCTGAGAGATTTAAGATTTAAGAATATTTAAATTAAGTAAAAATTTATATTATCTTTATAAATTTTGTTCTATTAAAAATAAATCATATTTTTTTTGTTTACATGTACATCTAAATTCAAATAAAATGGACATTTACAGTGAAATATGCTTTTTATTTATTATTATTATTTTGATAAGGGGGGGTACTTGTTAATAATGAAAATTTAAGAAGGGGATACACAGATATCTGAAGTTTGAGAAACACTGTCCTAAAGGATACTACTGTTTTTGGATAATTAAATTTACATTTTAGTGTGTTTATGTGGGTGACCAATTGTTGCATATGCTTGTAATAATTGTGCTTATTTGTTTTAGTATTTTTCCAAACTGTTTAAAGATCAAGTGACTTATACTATAAGACAACTTAGGCAGTTATCTCTGAACCCTTTTCAACATGTTTTCATTCTTTTGAAAACTAGGTGACTAAATCTGTGCACAGTAATCCATATGCAGTCTGATCAGTGCCTTATAAAATGGAATCGTAACATCCTTACTCCTATATGTCAGTGTTCTCCACATCATTGCCATAATGCACAATGCTGTCCTCATAATTTTAGCAAATTGTCCCTGAAGTTTTAGGTCTCTATCCACCAACACTCCCAGATCTCTCATCTCCTCCACCTCCTCTATGATATCCCCACCAATCTTATACTCTGCATCCCATCTGTGCTTCCCAACCTTACACTTTGCTATGTTGAACTGGTGACCCATTCACAAATCCTGGGAATAACAGTTCAATATTGCTAAATGTATGGTTATGCATTTTGGAATCAGGGCATTGCAGTCAGGTATTATATTCATAATAATTTACTACAATGGTTAGTGGGGATGATGGTAGATACAAAGTAGGGCTACAATGCTAAAATGGTTAAGCCATCACATTGAATAACAACACTGAAGAAAATACCAGGTTGTAGGAATAAAAAAGGGTGTATTGAGGAAATGTGAAATCTAGGTTATTCTCATAATGTGTGGTGAGTGTCTGGAATGGACTACCAATAGATGTGTGAGTGCATCTTCAGTGAATATTTTTAAAGAACGATATGGTAGGTATTTATTGTTACATATTTTGCTCTTCCTTAAATATTTAACTTCCCTTATGGTTACCTCTCTACTTTATGACTTTTTCTTTCTACAATAACTACATGACTTACAAGATTTCCCTGACTAATATCTGTATCACTTCTTACGTGTTTATTCTATAAGGAAAGTAAATTCTGTATCTCTAGCTGATTCCTAATTTTACTCACGTGCTTACCCTGACTGTTAAGATTATTCCTTGCTAAAAGAAACGAATCCTCTAATTTATTTCTGGGGCCATCTCCTCTTCAGATATTGACAAATTTATTTTTTAATGCTGCGCCAGCCAATATCTTAAAATAGAATGGACTCTTATTCAGGAAGACTTTTCCAGACCCTTGGTGCACATAGGTGAATAAATTTAGTGCTTAAACTCATAAATTAAATGCTAATGTGGCTAAGTAAATTCTGGTTTGTAGTCGTAACCTCTATAACATGTTATGTCTTTCATTCAGTTCCCCCTCCCCGCTATGGTTTGGATTAATGAGTGGTAGTTTTGGTTCATATCACAGGCAAAACTCGGATATAAAAGGAAAAACATATTTATTGGAATCTAAAGACATAATATACACTTAGACCAATCTCACTTTCAGTTAGTTCAAGGACATGCTAAATCAAACTTTTTCAAACTGATTAATACTCTAATCCTTCTTTTGAGTTAGAGACTTAACACACATAATATACATATTATACATTTCCACCTGCTATTATAGTCTTGCATAATAAACTAGTCACAATCATCTATAATCATTCCTAACAATTTGTCTTATGGATATCAGCCACTGCTAAACAATCACTTAAAGTTCTCAAATACTGTCCATACTCGGTTAATACACTACAATGATCTTTCCTTTTTTCCGACTGGGTAATTATACAACAAAATCTGTACTTTACCATTTCTTGGAGGCAGGGTCTCCAGGTTCGTCTGAACTGTCCTTCTTTGTTTGAATTCTCTTTTGATACTTCCATAAGTCTGCGCCCATGTGGTGGGTCACTATGGTCATCAGATTAAGCTATGCTCTGCACCTGGCGTTTTTTCCTTGTCTATTCTCGATCTGTTTTGGATGATTGTCATTTCTACTGCCGGTTCTGGTATACGTCCACGGTATTATTCCATCGGAACTTTCAGCAAAGGAGCGAAGACAGCATATGCCAACATCTCACGCTTTCGTACCGGTGGAAATTCCGACATCGAAGGGAAAGGCGCACCGTCCGATATCGTACTATCGCCAAGAAATGCCATCAGGAACTTCCAGTCCATGGGAGAAGTCGAATCATCATCCAGCAAAATAGGCGAGAAAAAGCCTTGAGAAAGGGGTGCAAACCCTTTTTATTCTTTCTTCACTTCTCCCCTTTTTAGCACTCTCTTACTAGCTGCAATAGTGCCCTCTTACTACTTTCTGTGATCTTTTCCTGCCCACTACTTTCTTCGTCCGCAGCAACTTTGGCACATCGTGAGATCATAGCAGCATCTTCTGGGAAACGAATGTGCATCGCTTTCTGAGATTGCCAATGCTTCAGGCCTGCCCATGACCTTTGGACTAATGTTTACATCTAATTTACTCATTCATGATATACATGATGCATTTCATATAATACTAATTTATACACGAAGTTCTTTACATGGTATTACAATTCTACTAAAAGGAGGTAATTCTATTTCTGTTTACAGTTAGTACTTTATTTCTTCTGCTCGAGTACAAGTTTTTTCTCTCAGCTGATTTTTCTGACTTGTTAAATCCTGAATGAATTGTTTCTTTAATAAAGTGCTTCATTCAGGATGTAACATCATGCAGTGTGTGTCTTGACATTCCGAAGCAGGAGACTTCATAATGATAATAATAACATTTCCATTTTGGGAAATAGTACTCCTTGAATCTGCTCATCATAATTAATTAATTTTTTAATATATCACACCTACCAGTGCTTTGTTATTAATTGATTGTTGTTGTCATACTAAATCACCTAAATACTTTATTGTAAATTTTCTGTTATGTGTGCATTCACATCTGTTGCAATCTTTTCATACTGGGATGACTGTAGAACATGGGCAATTTTTTTTTCCTCTTAAGTTATCCATGTTAGTTAAAGTTTATGGATGTTCTTATTCATAAACAGAAATTCGCTGCATTGAACTTTTCTTTCAATTCATTCTGTTTGAAAGATGATCATGTTGGTAATGTTAGCATAAACACCATACCACTCATGTAAATTTATGTTGTAAGAAACATTCATATTCTGCAAAGGCTTGTGTTTAATTTTAGTTAAGTAGGTTTAAGTGATATTTTCATTTTTATTAATTTTTAGGGGAGTCGCTCCTGTGCTTGTTTCTTACTGTTACTGTTACTATTATATTAGTATTTTTCTTTGCATATAAATAGCACTATTAAAAAACTGTTTTCCTTTTATAATAATAAATTTGTAAGGATATATTTAAATTATCCTATTTTGTTAACCTTTTTTTAACAGCTACGTCAAGAAATGATTGATCTTAAGACTGATCATAAGTCAATTGTCAGTTTAGTAAGGATGCCAGATGGTGTAAGTAAATTAAAAGGTCTTTAAGAATTGCAAGCATATTTTAATGGAGGCAGTTGAAATTTTATAATTTATTAATTTATTTATGTAATATTATATGGATAAAGTAGCATAGTATATTTACTATTTTTGTCTGTTCACTGTTTATGATATTCATCTAGTAAAATTTATAACAGTCGTATTTTGTATAAAGCCATAACTGCAACACTTTCAGTTTTATAATTCAAGTATTGCTACTTCAAGACATTAATCAGACTACAAATGGACTAACACATGGGCATTTGGCTACCTAGTTTCTCTCTCTCGTCATGTGGAAACTCATGAAAGAGCCCAGAAATGGCAGACTAAGATAATATTGAGATTTAGGAATGTTGGTTGGATTGTGGGAAAAGGTTGAGGAAATATAAATTGAAGAGTTGTGCGAGTTTATTACAGAGGAAGAAAAGAGGTTATATATATATATATATATATATATATATATCAGTTTTCCTTCATTTTCCACACCTTCTCTCTTCCATCTAATCACATACCCAGATATGGCAGTGGGAAAGTGGTTAGATGGAAGAGAGAAGGTGTGGAAAATGAAGGCAAAGGATGAGAAGGCGGTTCAGTAAGTTTGCAGTTGAACTGTAAATGGATGTTGACTGGCAGCTGCTCATGTTTGTATATGAGTAGATAAATATGGATGGATTATAGCAACCAGTTCAGAGGAGCAGTGCTCATGAAAATACCTGTAAAAGAGACATAATGCAACAACAAAATAAATATCTATGGGAAAGTGACTGGAGGGGGGGAGAAATGAGGGGAAGGATCATCAGTTAAGCAAATTGCTCACTTCTGTTTAAAATCAAGCATACTGAGAGAAGTTTTAAGTGCACCATTCCAAATGCATGAACAGTATTCTAAGGTTGGGCAGATTTGAGCTTTCAGGAGTTGAGCAGGAGAGAAGTACTGTTTGGAACAAAAAAGAATACTAAGTTTTTTTGGAGGCTGAAGAAGCTGTGGACTTGATGTGTTCATGCGAGGACAGATTGGACATGATAGTTATCCAAGGGGGAAAAAAACTGGTCCTGGTTGGCAAGAGGAATATTGTCAAAAGTGAGGGAGAGAGCAACATGGTCTTCAAATTCACCAGGTTATCCTCACCCCATTTGAAAATGGAAAGGAGAGATCACTGTTTAAGAGATTGGCTATAGAAAATCTTGAAGTGTGAACTGAGCACTTTGGAAAATGATAAAGAAGAGTGGAGTGTACTGTCATCAGCAAAGCTATGAATTGCACTGGATGTTGGGGAAAGAAGATCATTAATATATAGGAGGAAGAGCATTAGTTGGTTTATAGTTTACTGGCACAAAATTGACAAAAGTCATACTGTGCCATAGCAAAGATTACAGCAATACACAAGGTCAAAGGTTACAGCTATACATAAACAGTCAAAGAAATATTGTAAACAATATGCATGTACAAAAACCAAGCCAAAGAGTGCAACATATACATATAAACAAACTTACAATAAAGGTTATAGAAGCACATATGCAGTCAAATAGAAATTAGTAAACAATATGCATGCACAAAAATTTAGTTCCACAATTCATCATCTACATATAAACAAAATTACTGTAAAGGTCAAAAGTTACAACAGTACAAACTAATAAAGAATATGAATGTACAAAAACCAAGCCAAGGAATGCAGTATCTACATATAGATAAACTTACAGCAACTATTATTACATCAGTATATAAATAGTCAAAAAAGGAATTATTATACAATATACGTGCATAAAAATTAAGTTTAGCAATGTGGTATAAACAAAATTACAACAAGGTTACACAAATACACAAAGGCTACTGCAGTGCATAATTAGTCAAAAAAATAAACTAGTAAATAATATGTACGAGGGTGGTCTGAAAAGTTCTCGGCCTCGACCATAGATGGCATCACTATTGGCAAGATTTTTTTTCTAAGTTGGTACATCTGTCATAAGCATTCATGTGAAACTGCAAGTCATTCTATCAGGTAGTTTTTTTTATACAGCTGTCTGAAATAAAAGTGTTGTCTGTATCCCTTGAAATGGATAAAATTGAGTATCGTGCAGTTATCAAATTCTTTGTAAAGCAAGGTTTAACGGCAAAAGAAATTCATTTGAAGTTCATAAAAGTTTATGGGCACTCTTCTCCTTTGTTCTCAACAATTTAGAAATGGGCTACCAAGTTTAAACGTGGCCGTACCAGCCTTGAAGATGATCCACGTGAAGGACGTCCTAAAAGTGGATCATTTTAACAATTCTTGTTAAAATGCTCCAAGCACTGTTCAGAGATTTTCATGTGAGTGCATTTTTGATCTCCTGTGAGCACGTGTGAAATCATTGATCTAGGGCACGATATGGTATTAGATGACTGGTGAGTCAAAGTGCTTGAAATTGCTGAGACTATAAGCATTTCAAAATAACATGTAGGATATATTTTGCATGAAGAATTGCAAATGAAAAAGTTTTGTGCAAGGTGGGTTCCACACGTGCTCACAGGAGATCAAAAATGCACTCACATGAAAATCTCTGAACAGTGCTTGGAGCATTTTAACAAGAATAAAACTGATTTTGTGCATTGATTTATTACTATGGATGAGACTTGGATTCACCATTACACACCAGAATCCAAACAGCAGTCAAAACAGTGGACAGCAGTTGGTTGTTCAGCACCAAAGAAGACAAAGTCGGTTCCATCAGCAGGAAAGGTCATGGCATTGATGTTTTGCGATGCTAAAGGCATTTTGTTTATTAATTATCTTGAAAAGGGTAAAACAATAACAAGGGAATATTATTCCAATCGTTTAACCAGACTAGACGAAAAAATTCATAAGAAATGACTTGGTTTGCAGAAGGAAAAAAAATCTTTTTTATGAAAATCTGGTGCAGGGGCAGGTTGCTCATTATTTTATTAAATACTTTAATCGAGGCTTGTCTTCTCCATATATTTGGTGGAGCAATGTTAGATAGGACAGGTAGCCAAGGCTGAGGGGTGCTTCTCAGTGTCTATAATGTTAGTGTGCACACTTCTTTCCCAGACAGGGGCACAGTATTCTGCTGCAGAGAATGTGATGGCTAGTGCAGACAACCTTAAGACATCAGCATCACAACCCCCAGGTTGTTACAGCAACCTTGGAGTTGCTGTCTTCACTTCATCATCTATCTGCAGGTATTTTTGTCTGTTGATTGCTTGTATTATCTGGCTGATATGCCTGTTTAGCAATGAAAAACTAAGTTTCTACTACAATTGAATCCTACTAACCTCCTATGAGAGGTGCTAACTCACTTTCATTTGAAGAGGTCCATAAAAAGATTCCTTTTATCATGATGAAAAAATCAGACTCTGGTCTTTTCTATTTGAAGGCAATATGTCCCATCATTCTTCCAACTGCACTATTAAGATGCCTTAGAATGCTTAGCAATTTTTTCACTTACCACAAAGCTGGCTTTGACAATGCGTTCTTTGCTTGTTGAACATTTGCTGCTGGGTTTCCAAGTTCTTCTTCAACTTCTGTATTTCATCTTTTCGTAGTTGACCATCAATTTTTGGGTGATCCGCATGTCTCGAAGTAAAGTGTCTCTTCAAGTTGTATTCTTTGTTGACGGATACAGATTCATTGCACAGCAAACATACAGGCAAACCTTTATTCAAAATAAAATAATCCTCCGTTCAGTTGTCTGTAAATTGACGATTCTCTGCATCTACTTTTCTTTTTTTTTTGCAATAACCCCCTGATATTGTCCCAAATTTATAAGCGATATTCAGAACTGTCAAACAAAACTGTCTTGTACACTGCAGGCACTGAACAGAACACAACATCAATGCAGGCACCAAACAGAACATAACATCAATGCAGGCACTGAACAAAGCACAACACCAACGCAAGTACCGAACTGACACGTTCACACACGATGCTAGTCAAAGTGAGAAAAAGACCTTGGTTGGAGAAAACATAGTGTGTTTTGCACAAGTCATATGACGTCAGCTTAATGTGAGTTAGTAGAACACACCATGTTTTCTCCCACCATGAATCAGACAAACTTTGCTGAAATAGATTAGGGCTGGATCAAAAGAAGTAGAGGGCCGTATCTGGCCTGGAGGCCGGGGGTTGCCCATATGTGTTATAGACTATATAATAGCTAATAGGAGAACAGTTCATATGATACCAGATAGCTAGGTATTTAGAAGTGCAGAAGTAGAATCTGATCATTATCTATTAATGCACATTAAGATTTCCCCTGCCCAAGATGATTAAAAATGAACTGAATCAGTGTAAAGAGAAATCCCCAGGAATCTTTTATAGTTCAACTCTTGGACGATAAAAATATTAACCACGTTTATATGTAAAGAATAAATGAAAATCTAGAGCAAATTAAAAAAAAAATAGAGATAGAATGCAATAATTTAAAAAACATATTAAAAAATGCAGCAACAGAATGCCTCATAACAAAAAGGGAGATTGGGAATAAGAAACTGGGATGAAAACATTTGAAGCAATGAACAATATTATTATTATTCATTATTCATTATTATTATTTCATGACACCTCCAAGGAGTCCGAAAACTCATCGAGGGAGGACACTTACTCTACAACTGTCTCCACCACTACACCGAAACTCTACTGCCATCATCATTTATATCAACGCCATCACTAGTATTTTTTGTCTGTAAATTACATGTGTTCTGAAGGGCCGATTTGTCTGTATGAGTATAATAGATAAACAGAAAACAATGGTTAAACAGAAAATTACAAGAAGCAGAAATTAATTATAAACACAAAAGAGCAATCGCAAAAAAAAAAAAAAAGATAGAAAGAAAGGAAAAAAAAACACTGAATAAAGAATAGAGAAACAAGGATCACTTCCACCCCTTCAATCACTTCAACTTGTTTGCTGATGATGCAAAGTTGGGTAGAGCAATAGTGAATGCACAGGATGTCAAAATTTTGCAGGATAGTTTGAAGGACTGGGCTAAGGAGAATGGATGTCAATTTAATGTGGCAAAATGTAAGGTTATGCATTTTGGGATGAAAAGATTAGCAGCAGTATATCACATTGGTGGAACTGCACTCCAGGAGGTTGATGAAGCCAGGAACTTAAGAGAGTTGGTGGAAGATGAAGTTTAAGGGGCACATCGCAAAAGTGGCTAAATCAGCTCATCAAATCACTTGGTTGCTGAAAAATACTTTAACAAGCAGAGACAAACATTATTCCTCTGTATCGAGCCTTGATAAGACCCCATCTAGACTATTGTGCCCAAATATGTGCACCAGGGTTTCTTTGTGATGGGGAGGATGTGGAGAGGATCCAGAGACGAGTGACCAAGATGATAGCAGGTCTATGGAATGAACCTTATGAGAACAGGTTGAAGATTTGTGGGTTGCAGAAATTGGTTGATAGGTGGAAAAGGGGTGATATGATTGAGACATTCAAATTACTCAAGGGTTTCTATAAGATTAATTCAGAAGATATTTTTGAGAATAGGACTGGTGGTGGGAGGACTGGGGGCCATACATGGAAGCTGGGCAAGAATTTGGTTAGTAAGGGTGTTAGAACTAGGTTTTTTGCTTGGAGAGTGGTGAATGAGTGGAATAAGCTGCCAAAGTCTGTTGTAGACGATGACTGTGAATGAGTTCAAGGCGAGGTATGATAGATACTGTGTGAATGTCAAATAGTTGTTCTTGACATGATGTTAGGGTCTCCCTCGATGAGTCTGTCGACTCCTTGGAGTTGCCCGTAATAATAATAGTAATAATAATAATTATTATTATTATTATCTAGCTTATCTTTCTTTTTTTCTTTTTATTTTTTCAATTGCAATGTAGAGGTTGAAATACTAAGCTAGATAATATAATTTTCTTCTTTCTAAACCAGTGTTACCCATTAAGTCCTTAATTTTCATAGTCACTAATAGTTGACAGAATGGTTATCTGTATTTTTTAAAATTTTATTTTCATTTTAATCAGCTTAGAGAACAAGTTGTTTCTGCTTATTTATGTAAATTTTTAATACAATACAATTTTTCTTTTTTAGAAACATTTAGTCCGTCACAAAATGGAGTACTTTTATACTCCTTTAAACAAGACATCTTTCAGGTGAATAATTCTTTTGATTTATATTATTTATTTCAATAAAACTGCTATGAAACTTGTCAACTTCATTTATAAACATTAAAAGTGTATAAAATATTATTGCTCTGTTTCTTGCTTTTCTAGTAAGGAGCATTGAATTGGTATTTTTTGTTTCATTCGCTGAAGAACAACACTTAATCAGTGATTATTAAAAGATATCCTTTACTTTTTTTAAAACTCGTAATTCAAAAATCTCCATAATCTTTCCTGCTTCCTCATGACACTTACCTTTGGTTTGAAAACTTTACCCATGCTCACAAACTGACTAATAGTTATAAATAATTAAAATATAAATGAACAAAGTGAATCTTTTTCCATTTATATATATTTCATTCATTCATTTCTTCATAATCTTTCTTTCTTTCTTTAAGATTAAAAAAAAAAAAATCAGTCCTTAATAAATGAAGAAAGTGAGAATCTTTCTTACTTTTATAATGGGAAATATTCCTTATTCCTTGATGTCAAAGAGTGTTAATTTGATCCTCATGCCAAAAGGGATCTCATTTGAGGATGTGACTGATTTGCCACCAGTTGATGATAATGATCATGCTGTACTGACCTGGGTAACAGCTAAGTATATGGATGTTCTGATTAGGACAAGTTATATGCTGAACTACAAAGCTGAAAATATCACAAACTCAGGATGATGTTATTAAGCAAGAGGTCCATAAGAAAAAGATGTGGAAGGAATATTGAGAATAAGGATGAGAGGACTTATGAAATATATAAAGTGCAGACCAGAAAAGGCAGAATAGCAATAAGTCATTGAAGTATTGTATGAAAAGCTAAATTGGCGTAGTATGAAAAGAAATTGGCTGTGAAGACTAAAGGCAACCCAATAGAATTTTATAATATGCTCTAAGTAAAAGAAAGAATGAAAGCACATGGAACCCTTTTGTCACAAGCAGATGAAGTTGTTCAAATTATGAGCTAAGATCTGCCAACCAGGGCTGCCACTCCTTGGGATTTTTCCCAAGATCTAGGGAATTTAGCTGCTACCTAGGGATCTAGGGATTTTTAATAAAAACCTCCCAAAATCTTGGGAAATTTGAACAAAAGTTTGAATTTTAATATTTTTGTCATATTTTATTATTATATTCACGATTTTTTATTTTTATTTTTTTTGATAAATCTGATAAATAAACCCTTTTTACTCTGTTCTGGTTTCGTTTTCCCTTTCTTATCACGCAGAGGTTTTACATCGTTACATACATATAGCGCCACCTCTTGCAGTGTTATCATAGAGATCCTTGTGCTAGTACAGTGTTTAACAAATTGTTTAAATTATCAATATTTTTACTTATTTTCATATTTATGGTACTTCCAATCCAACCATATGGAGCCATCAAAGAAAAACAGAAGTGGTATTCTCAAGCATTTAAAGAAGATTGGTTAAAACATCCTGAATTAAAAGATTGGCTGCAGCAAGACGTGAACAGCAAAGATACCAGTTACTGTAAGTGTTGTAATATTACATTTAAAAACGCAAACAAATCTGCGCTAATAAAGCATAAAGATTCAGCCAAACATAAAAGTAATTATCAGTCTGCTAAGTCAACAGCTGTTATTACTCAATTTCTTAATAAGAAAGTGTCAACAGAGGATAAACAATTAGCTAGGAGTGAGTTAATAATTGCTAGCTTCTTTTCTGAGCATAACGTCCCATTTTCTCATGTTGATCATTTTGTAACGATGTGTAAATGCACATTTCCTGATAGCCAAATTCCATGAAAAGTCTCAACTTACCGAAATATGCAAGAATCAAAAATTTTCAATTATAATAGATGAGAGTACAGATATCTCTGTCACTCAAATCTTGGCAGTTGTTGTATGGTATTTTGATACAGATAAAAAAGATGTAACTGATGCATTACTAGACATAGTATGTGTAGAGAACGGAAGTGCTAAATGTCTTTACGGTGCTGTCAAAACTCTTCTGCTGGATCATGGCATTCCCCTTAGCAATATCATTGGGTTTGGTAGTGATAACTATTCCTCCATGATAGGCGTTAACAGTGGATTTCAGAAACTGTTGAAAAATGACGTCCCATCTGTTTTTGTTATGGGTTGCGTTTG
Organism: Typopeltis vanoorti; assembly: GCF_054136105.1. Classification (NCBI taxonomy): domain Eukaryota; kingdom Metazoa; phylum Arthropoda; class Arachnida; order Uropygi; family Thelyphonidae; genus Typopeltis; species Typopeltis vanoorti. The sequence continues at coordinate 71,975,067 of NC_143553.1, read as the reverse complement.
TCATTCATTTGTTCTATGCGCTAGTCGTGCAGTCAGTGTTTTATCCTCATACTTAGAAGCTTTTCTAAAGGATTTAACCTCCTACTTCTCCCGCAATGCTAAGCGGCAAAGAGATTTTGTACTCATTCAAGAAGCTGGTGATATAGCTACACATAAAATTCACAAACTTGCTCACCCAGGTTGCTGTCGAGGGAAAAAGTGGTATCAACTATTTTAGAACAGTATGATGCATTAGTTCTATACTTTCAAAATGAATCAAGGGCAGATAAAATTGACAATGCCAAAAAAAAAATTATGATACACTTACTGACCTTGGAACCAATCCATGCTTTTTTTTCCTTCAGTATATTCTTGAAAAGGTAAATACACTTAATATAGATTTTAAATCAGCGTATTTCAGGTTACACCAACTATTCCTAAATGTATCAACGGAATATCTCAATTTACTTAGTTGCTTCATTAAAGATGAGATTTTAAGAACAGCTAAATTATCAGAAATTGATCCAAGAAACCAAAACAACTATAAAAATCTCAATGATATTTACTTTGGTGGTAGAATGGCGCACTTAATTAGAAACCCTTTTGAAGATAACTCTATTTTGTTGGGATTTAAAAATTATTGTTTAAAGGTTCTTGTGGAACTTAGTTCGCAAATAAAGAAAAGATTTGTTTTTGAAGAAGACGGCATTGTTGCAAAATTACGAATCTTGGACCCAAAAGTTGCTAGTGACCCTAGCCAGTCGCCATCTACCATTATTCCTCTTGTTGCTCAATTCCCCTCACTTGTTAATGATATTAGGTTAAATCAAATAGATGATGAGTGAAGAAGTTATCGTCTCGTAGCATCAGATCTACCAATTCCTAAAGATATGGGCATTCCTCAATATTGGCATTCATCAACTGACATAAAAGATGGCATGAATAATAATAAATATGGTTTACTGTCATATTTTATGACAAATCTTACTATTCTTCCGCATTCATCTGCATGCATGGAGCGAATTTTCTCACAAGTGAATTATATAACAACAAAATTAGCTAATTCATTAAAAACAGAAACTGTGAGAGACAGAATCCTAGCAAAGCAGTGCTTAGCGAGACAAAATGCAACATGTACTTCTTGGGAGCGACCAAAAACATTACTCAAGGAGTTGGAAGGTCACACGGTTCATAATAGATATAAAAATCGACTTAATACTGCAAAGCAGCAAAGGGAATGTGATCAATTACCAGAAGATATTGGCAAAGAAGAAGAGGGAGGAGATGTCAATTAAAGTAAGTTAAGCATGTATTCTTCGTATAATATAAACTTATAATTTTTTTTTTTAATGAAAGTATACATACTTGTTACAGGGAAAGAGAAAGAGAGAATTAATAAAAAAAAAGGAGACGTAAAATTTAAAGAGGTAAAAGGTGAAATGAATTAAGTCTAATTATTAAATTATACAATTATAATATAAACTTATACATTTTTTTTTTTAAATGAATGTATACTTTAATAAATTAAAGACTTGATTCTGTATGTTAGTCAAGTAAATATTAGTTTAATATCCAACGTTTCACTGACTGATATCTTAGCATTTTCAAAGGAATACACTAGTAAGCAATAGAAAGTAACAAAAACTAGGAAACTAACTGACAATTCTAAAAATTATATAAAGTTATCACTGTGCATGATACAATGATAAAATACACGTGTCACAAGTGTAATGTTTTATTTGTTGAGATATTTAATTTAATTTTCATGAAAGTTAATTTCTTTTTGGTTAAATGATTCTGATTAGAGTTTTCCGTATATCTGGTAAGATTAGGCCTTGATTCTTATTCAAGTTACCTGTTGAACGGGTGACTATAGCAGCTTCTTTAAATGTTATGGAATGGTAGTTGTCTTCTATGTAGGGCATATGATTCATATCCCATTCGATATTATGGTTGGTAGAGGCAAAGTGTGAAGAAAAGCCTGATATATTCTGTCTGTTATTCCTTACATAGCCTATGTGTTCTTTCTTTCTTGTATCAAAACTTCTAGATGTCTATTTGATGTAATTAATACCACGAGAACAAGGTATGTTATAAACTCCAGAGTATTTGTATAAAGGATGGCTATCTTTCAGTGATCTTATAAACTTTTGAATGGTCTGAATAGGGTTGAAGGTTACTCTGATATTATATGGTTTTAGAAGAAGAGCTAATTTTCTGGATATGGCACTAACAAATGGAATTGTTATAGAGCTGATGTATTGGGTTTCATCTCGTTGTCTTTGCGGTACGTCACTAAAGAGAATCTTGTTGATGATTCTTGTAGGGTAGCCATTTAGGGATAGATCTTTGGATATTTTTATTAATTCTTCTTGTAGGTCACCAGGGTCTGTGGTACACTGTATAGCTCTTTTTTTGAGCATATGGATAATGCTGAGTTTCTGGGATATGTGGTGAGACGAGTCTAAATGGAGGTAGCATTCAGTGTCCAGTCTAATCACATCTTAACAAACACAGAGATTTCTATTCTCAAAAAAGGATTCAATTTTGCCTTGAAACCAACTACTATTCCAAAAATGGACTTTATCTGCATAAAGTCCATTTTTGGAATAGTAGTTGAGAAAGCCTTCTCATTATTTCCACACATACAATAGCCAATGACCTACGATTAAAAAGCAGTGTAATTAATACACTGCTTTTTAATCGTAGAGAAAGCCTTCTCATTATTTCCACACATACAATAGCCAATGACCTATGATTAAAAAGCAGTGTAATCCTCTCCGCTCCCTCAAGATATTCTCGCACCAAATCTAGCACTATGGAAAGAAAGGTACTACTGAAATTAAGGAATAACAAAGAAATCATTATACCGAGAGCAGACAAAGGTAACAACACTGTCATCTAAATACTACGGAATATGAAGAAAAGATCAATAATCGATTATCGGACACATCTGTCTATGTTGTTCTTAACACAGATCCTACTCACAAAAACCATCTTGATACCAATGAACTATTACATGATATTACCAACTGGCCTGTGGACTTAATCATAAAACTAAAATCTATGCATCCGTTAACTAAAAGACTATATGGTGTTCCAAAAATCCATAAAGAAGGCACACCATTATGTCCAATAGTGGATGGTATCCATTCCCCTACTTACAGACTATCAAAATATCTAACCAAAATGTTACAAGAACACATTCACAACACAGATTCTTATATCAAGAACTCCCAACATTTCTTGGAGAAATTAGAAAACATCAGTTTCTCTGAAGATAACATTATGGCTAGCCTGGATGTCACATCTCTGTTCACAAATATCCCAGTTTCAGAAGTCATCGACATCTTAGAAAACTTGTTCCCACCCAACATCACCAAGTTGTTCAAGCATTGCTTAACTTCAAATTATTTTACATGGCAACAAACCTACTACGAACAACTCACTGGATTAGCCATGGGTAGCCCTCTCTCTCTCTCTCTCTCCTTCTTGTGCTGACCTATTCTTAGAAAAATCTAGAAACTCAAATTTTATCCCAAATTACCCCAAAACCAACCACATGGTTTAGGTATGTTGACGACATCTTCATCATTTGGAATCACAAAAAAGAAGAATTAATTGATTACCTAAACAAAATTAATTGCTTCCACAACACCATCAAGTTCACATTGGAACAAAAAAGATAATAAACTTCCATTCCTAGACGTCCTTATTAAGAAACAAACTGACAATAGCATCAACCTGTCAGTATATAGAAAACCTACTAATACTGGACGCTATCTTCATTTTGACTCATCTCACCACATATCCCAGAAACTCAGCATTATCCATATGCTCAAAAAAAAAGAGCTATACAGTATACCACAAACCCTGGCAACCTACAAGAAGAATTAATGAAAATATCCAAAGAGCTATCCCTAAATGGCTACCCTACAAGATTCTCTTTAGTGACATACTGCAAACACAACGAGATGAAACCCAATACATCAGCTCTATAACAATTCCATTTGTTAGTGCCATATCCAGAAAATTAGCTCTTCTTCTAAAACCATATAATATGAGAGTAATAACCTTCAAACCTATTGAGACCATTCAAAAGTTTATAAGATCACTGAAAGATAGCCATCCTTTCTACAAATACTCTGGAGTTTATAGCATACCTTGTTCTTGTGGTATTAATTACATCAGACAGACATCTAGAAGTTTTGATACAAGAAAGAAAGAACACATAGGCTATGTAAGGAATAACAGACAGGATATATCAGGCTTTTCTTCACACTTTGCCTCTACCAACCATAATATTGAATGGGATATGAATCATATGCCCTACATAGAAGACAACTACCATTCCATAACATTTAAAGAAGCTGCTGTAGTCGCCCGTTCAACAGGTAACTTGAATAAGAATCAAAGCCTAATCTTACCAGATATATGGAAAACTCTAATCAGAATCATTTAACCAAAAAGAAATGAACTTTCATGAAAATTACATTAAATATCTCAACAAATAAAACGTTACACTTGCGACATGTGTATTATGTCATTGTATCACGTACAGTGATAACTTTATATAATTTTTAGAATTGTCGGTTAGTTTCCTAGTTTTTGTTACTTTCTATTGCTTACCAATGTATTCCTTTGAAAATGCTGACAGATATCAGTCAGTGAAACATTGGATATTAAACTAATATTTACTTGACTAACATACAGAATCAAGTCTTTAGTTTATTAATACTAGTAGTCAAGAAAAAAAGGTCATAATATGAAAGCATACTTTGTTACAGGAAAAGAGAAAGAGGGAATTAATAAAAAAAAATGAGCAAATTTTTAAATAATTTTTCTGGTCAGTTAGTAGGTAACTATTTAAATGTCAATTTTTTTGTATTTTATATTATGTTTTTATAAATTTATGTGTAATGTTTTAATTAAAGCATGCAGAATTATAAATTAATAAAGGCATATTTAAGTGCATAGTTTGAGTATTTTTTCATATTTAAGAGCATATTTCGCATGTTTTAAATGTTTATAGTGTATACTTGGACACATATTTTGCACTTTTTTACGACCTAAAAATCCGAGCCCTAGTTGTTACTACCTGGGGAATTTTTGATGTCTAATCTGGGGAATTTCGTAAAATGTGAGTGGCAGCCCTGCTGCCAACCTTATGTATGCAACATAGTGCATGGTGTTGTCTACATTGGAGGAAAAGATAGAGATGTATGAGAAGATTTGCTGAAGATTTAAGATAAGCTGGTAAGAATGTGCATACTGAAATAAGTTGACAGGCAAACTATACTTTGCAAGGAACAGCATGGGTTTACTAAAGGGAGATCATGTCTGAGCAACATGCTTATATTTTATAATAATGTTTTGACTGAGTTGGTTGAAGGGAATGGATATACACTATGATACTTTTGAATTTTGCTATAGCATTTCATAAGATCATCATCATCATCATGCATATCAAGGATTTAGGCCTAGCATGGCCTGTTCCGGCCTTAGAAGTCATTGTTGAATCGTTTAAGAGGATGTCCTGGTTTTCTTTTTCCTAATGGCTTGTACTTTAAGGCTTGTTTTAGTAATCTTTCTATTTTCATTCTTTGAATGTGTTCCATCCATTTATGTTTATATTTTTTAATTTTTTTCTATTACTGATTCTTGGGTTAATTCTTTCATAATTTCTTTGTTTCTTTTGTGATCAAATAGAGTATACTTTGCAGTTTTTCTCATAAACTTAATTTCTGCTGTTATTAATCTTTGTTTGACTTTTTTGTTTTATTGTCCAGATTTCACTTCCATATAATAAGATTGGTAGGGCTAATGTATTGTATACTTTTAGTCTCGTTTATTTTTGAACTAGGTTTGGTTTAAATATAGAATTAATTATACCTGTTATTTTTAAATATTATGCAATTTTTACATTTATATCTTTTTCATTTTCATATGTGATCATACATCCTAGGTAGTTAAATGAATTCACCTGTTCTAAGATCTTGTTATGTATTACTATCTTAGTTCTTGCTGGATCGTGTCCTTTAAAGGTGCCATAGTTTTTGATTTTTCTGTTGATATTATCATACCATAATCTTTGGCTATCTCATTAGATCTAAAATAGCTTTCTGTAAGTTGTCTTCAGAATTTGTAATTATTATTTGGTTGTCGACAAAAAGGCGAGTGTTTAAGTTCACAGCAGGAGAAAGTTTAATACCTTGATAGAAATTTTTATTTTATTTTATTATTATTTCAATTTCATAAGATATTACTTGAAAAATCGTTGCATAAGTTGGAGCATACGGGATTGGATTATAAACTGTTGACTTGGATAATCAGGACTGATGGACAAGTATTAGGAAGTGGTATATGGGGATGTAAATCTGCCAGATTTAAGGTGACTAGTGTTGTCTTCCAGCAATCAGTCTTTAGACCATTATTGTTCTCTCAATGCATTAATGGTATTGGGGAAAATATCATTAATGTATAGACATTAATCATACAACAGAAGATATTCCGTTCTTTGCTGATGATATAAAGATAGATAGGTCAAATCAGAGATGCTGCTAATATACAGCACTTACAAAATGATTTAGGCTGGAACTGTGAGGAAATGATAATGGCTGTCAATTCAAGATCAGTAAGAATAACGTTATGTACTTTGGCTGATGAGATTTCCAGTGGCATATTATATTGGTTATATTATATTGGAATTATGGCAGATAGGGAGTTTAAATTCAAAAGTCACATAAAAAAAGTGTGCCAGAGGATAACTTGATGCAAAAATGATCATGAACGTATTAAGGATAAGGAAGTCATTTTGCCTCTACAAGGTACAATATGACTGTGCTTGGATTACTGTGCCAGATTTGTCCTCCTGGCTTCTTAGGGAATAAGGAAGCTGCCGAAAAGGTGAAAAGAAGCATTAGAAAGATAATATCAGGATTCTGGAATGTAGATTATTAGGACAGATTGAGATGAACTGCAGGTACTGGTAAAGGAGAAAGGAAGGAAGGAAGATATAACAGAGGCCTATAAACTTCTGAAAAGTTTTTGTTATAAAGGTGGGAGGAGAGAACAAGGGGCATCTGTGGAAGTTAAGTTTGTGTGCAATGAAGAAAGGGAGGACAGCTAGATTTTTCTCTCGTATAGTGGTGAATGAGTGGGACAATTTGCCTGCTGAAGTGTGAGTGCATCTAGTGTGAATAAGTTAAACAGTTAACATGATAGTTAGTGTAGGTGACTTATTGTCTTTCTTGATGAGTCCTTGACACTCTAGTAGTCTGATAATGATAAAAATACACGAACCCCCCCCCCCTCAATGGTAGAGTATTAAAGGTTTCAACCGTTTATTGGTGAGAGTCACATAAAAAAACAAGTTTGCAAGATCACCTTCATGTTTGGGATATGTATATACAGGGTGTTTGGGATAAATTTGACAGTTTCGTAAGGAAAAAGAAAATCTTCTTTGTATCTATTAAATTTAATGAATTGACAAAAAAACATTACAGGCAGAGTTAATTACAATACTATCAACAAGATTTACTCAAAATAACCACCATTAGCATCGATCACAGCTTCAATTCTGCTTTGGAACCTCGAACAAGCTGATGCTACAGTCTCCCTGGGAAGGGCCGCAAAAACTGTTTTAATTTTATCCATTAACTGGGCTTTTGTATTACTGGAAGTGCGATTGGTGTCTTTTTCAACTGCGCCCCATACAAAATAATCCATGGGGTTAAGGTCTGGGGAGTTTGGAGGCCAAACATTTGGACTGGTGAAGTCGTAGAAATTTTCAGACAACCATTTATGACTTTTCCCAGAGGTGTGGCAAGGGGCCGAATCCTGCTGCCATACATACGGCCTACCATTGGCTACCCTTGTTATCCAGGGCTTGACTACAGTTAGCAACTCCACGAACAAAGCCCGAATTCCAATGCCAGGGTTCTTCAACACCTGTTCCTGCAGATTTGCGAGGAATTCTGCTGTACGAACGCAATCAGATCGTCTGCTAGGGATCTTTCTTCTTGCTACATCCTCGTAGTCACCATTGCAAGTCTCTAGTTCATGCCTGATTGTTTTTACTGTATTCAGGGAGCATTGGGCAGCAGTCGTAATATCCTTATTTTGATGGCGGGCACAAATCATCATGATACAAGTTATTCTCTTCCATGATTCAGGTGGGTTCCAGCTATCCATCCTTTCTGACATCTTGTATATGAATGAAGAAGGGTCCAAACTTTTAAATGAAGAGAAGTGTGTGTTAATACATGTAACTTACGGAAAAATATAATTAATTATAAATATGTCAAATTTATCCCGAACACCCTGTATATATATATAGAGGCAGTTAACTTTACATTAAGTTGGCCAGATATCCCATAAAGCATAGCACACACACACACACACACACACACACACACACACACACACACACACACACACACACACACACACACACACACACACACACACACACACAATTCTTGGGTGTGTATACTACTGTGCTTTATGGAGTCACCACTCAGACCACTTTTGATCTTTATTAAGGTCTTATCGGTGCATTATGGGAAGAGCAGCTTTATGTGATAGCCAGTGCCTCTATATGCAAATAGCTAATCTTAAAGATACTTGTATTTCACATACAAAAGTTTTCTTTTCTTATGCTTGGGTGAAATAAGAATGAAAACAAGAATATGAGTTTTATACAAGAATATAAGTTTCATTTTTGGAATATTTTTGAATAATTATATATACTTCATCATAAAATTTATTTAATTAGCAATACTGAGACTGAGTGAATATTAATTATTGAAGTTATTAGTAGGTTTTTATAGTGAAATTTGTGTAATACAGTTAATGAAGGCAAAATGCAACATACAAAAATTGAGTATGGGATTTTAATAAGATGGTTCATTGTCATGAGTATGACATGTATGTGTGGGCAAATGTGGTATATGTGTTTAGTGAGAGATTAAACAATATAAGTGAGAGAGTGATGGTCTGCAGAATGTGTGATATTTTTATAGACTGCGATGATTAGAATGAAAATCAGGAAGGAAATGAAGAATACTAGGCGAAAGGCAGTGATGTGTGTAGGACTAAGAGTGAGAACCAGAAAAGTGAAAATGAGAATATGAGTGAAGAAATTGTGATTGTGAATATAGAAATGGCTGAAAAATCAAAACAAAAAAAGCATAAATGGAGAAATAGAAGTGAACCAGACTGATGTAGCAAGAGTTATATGACTGTGAGAATGGAAGAAAGCTTCACTGATGGAGTAATAGCAGGAACAACTGCCAGAATGCAAGACTTGAAGAATGAAATAACTAAGATGAGAAATGAGATGAGGCATATACAAAATAAACTTAGATGTATGGTGGATACAAAAACAAGAGTGCAAAAGAATAAAATGAAAGATAGTGAGGAAAATAAGAAGTAGCAAATGACTCAAGAGTAGCACTATATGGAGATTCTGTTATAAAAGGTGTGATGTGTTGAGAGAATGCACAAGAACTATTTCCCCAGAGGGAGGGAGGATGAACAGAGTGGCATAGGTACTGACTATAAGAAGTAAGCATATAAGGGAGTCAATGGTTGTGGTAGGAGTGAATGATTTGGTTGGGCATAAGGAAAATGTGAGGATGAATATCAGTAGATTATTGAGGAGAATGAAAGACAACAGTATATGTAGGAAGAGTAGCTTGTGGTTTGCCTAGGTATGACAATGAAGATTGCTCCAGAAAATTGCTGGTCCAGATCTTGAATGGAATGTTAGCAGAGATAAAGAGAAATAAGTGGAGTTTGTGAATGCGTGGGATGAGTTTCAGGAACAGTATGAGAGTGCTGAATGGTTTGGAGTGAGTCACCTGGAAATGCTGCTGCTGGAAGTATAACAAGTAATGAGTACAAGGTATCAGCAGAAGTCAGAGATGAAGTAAATGAGCAGATGAGGCAAAACCAGAATTGATTGCAAATGGAGATGACAAGGTGAGAACAGGAATACAAGTTGCATCAGTGAGACAAGGAGGTCAGGGGAGGCAGAGTGTAAGGAGAGTGGACACTAAAAGAAGTAATCAATACATCTGTGGGTAGTGGTCAGCACAAGAATGGAATGACCTGGAATACATGTGGAGTAGTTGAGTCTGGGGGGGGGTATATGGGACAAAGGGTAGAACAATTGTGAAGAGCTCTCAGGTGAGAAGCGACATGATCATAACTGGTTGTGGACCAAAAAATGAACTGTTATGCTTATTTATGAATGCCAGGAATATCAGAAATAAGGTAGATGAAATTCTTGCATTGGTTGAGTGAATTTGCCTGAAAATAATTGGAATAAGTGAAACATGGTTGGATGAGAATGATATCTTGATGGGAACAGAATGAAAGTATATGATGTTTTTTGTAAGGATAAGAAGGGCAGTAAGCGAGGGAGAAAGTGCAGCTGATAATAGCAAGGGAGTTATGTCCACCAAGATTGAGACAGAAAGGGAAAAAAAGTGGCATTGGTTTTGAAGCATTAGGGTGTGAGGTGGAGCTTGATAGAATGAGATGTTTGGTTGAGTGTTGCTACAGGCTGGGAATGTGGAGGGTGGAGACAAAGAAATGCATAGGCAACTTGGTTTAGTGAGCCAGTGAAGGTATCATTATGTGTGACTCCAACTGTGGCAGTATTTATTACAATGAAGAGATAGTGTCAAGGAATGAGGTGAATAAATTTCTCAAGTTCTTAGAAAACAATCTTAGGCAACATGTAATGGAGGGCTCACAATGGTTGAGCATCTTAGGTCTGGTTATATCATGAGAGGATGAGATTGTGAATGTAATGTCTAATCTTTCCCCACTTGGTAAATGTGATTACGAAGTAATTACCTGGGTTGTAGTCAGTCATATGTGAACGTCTGTGATGAAGGGATATGGGTGGAAATACAAGACTGGTGATTATAAAAAAGCTTAGGAGCCAATTGGAAGCTATGCATGGATAGAGGAGTTGAGTGAAAAGGAGACAGATGCTACTTGGGTATTGATGAAGAGCTTTTTAATAGCATCACTGTATGAGTGTATTTCAATAGTGAAAAGGCTAAATATGGTTGGAGTATATTATGTTTCATATGATGATACAACGGCTATGAGTACCCTTTTCACTGGGAGGTATTGCACCATCTCAATTCCCCCTAATTTTATCCGAGCTTGGGACCAGCATAGCTGACTAATCAGGCCTATGGTTGGGTCTTAAGTATTCCCGAGTGTAATCTGTGTGTGTTCACAGAGCTGGTTTGCCTGTTCTGGGTAATGAAAAAACCCAAGTTTCTGGGTGAAAAAAACCCTTACCTCCATATGAGATCAGCTAACTCATCTTTCGTCAAAAGAGACCAGACGAATGTACCTCACATCATGGATGGGGAATCGAACTCAGTTCTTTCCAACCAGAGGGCTTCTTGTATACTGACTGAGCTACAGAGGTTTTACGGTTGGAGTAAAATGGTTGAAAGAAGTGATGAAGTGTGAAATCTGGTAGAAGAAGGCATTGCAGAGATGGTGCAAGATGAAAGTTGGTAATTATTAGTTACATGAAGAGTCAAAAGCAGGCCATGAAGGTGACTCAGTGAAGACAGCAAAAGTGCAGTATGAACAGAAATTAGCGTTGAGCTAAGAAAAATCTGAGTAAGCTCTTTTAATATGTGTCAAATAGAATCAAGAATGACTATGAGAGGATGATACTTGCAGATTGGTTACTGATGCATTGAAGTATTCAATGATCAGTTTATCAGCTTATTTCATCATGAAGGTGGCGTCATGCGAAGCTGAAGTATAGAGGGTGTGGAAGAGGAGAAGAAACTGTTGGTGAATAAACAGGGGGTATATGATGAATTAAGTAAACTTCATGTAATTCTGCCATAGGAATTGGTAATATATCACTGTATGTCATGAAGGAATGCTCAAGGAAATTAATAGAATCTTTTGCACACCTGTTTAATATGTCTTGCAACAGGGTGAGTCCCAAATGAGTAAAAATGGGGAAAAATAAGCTACATAGATGGGTAAATGAATGGAGGTGTCAGTTTAATGCAGCAAAATGTAAGGACTTGAGGTTTGGGAAACATCGATGGGATGCTGCATACTCTATGGGAGGAGTTATACTGGAGGAAGTAGGGGAGACAAGAGATCTGGGGTTGATGATTGATAGAAACCTGAAATTTAGGGGACATATTGCAAAGGTGGTGAAGGTAACACAGAGGATTGCTGCAATTATGAGAAGGACACTGACCTGCAGAGATAAAAGGGTTATCATTCCATTCTATAAGTCTCTGATCAGACCACACTTAGATTATTGTTCTCAGATTTGGTCCCCAGGATTTGAAGGGGATAAATTAACTGTGGAAAGGGTACAGAGATGGATACAAATTTTGATTATGAGGATCGACTGAGGGAATGTGGACTGCGGAGTTTGGTGGATAGAAGAAGGAGAGGTGATATCATCGAGACTTTTATTAAACTGTTGAGAGGTGGTTACAGGGTTGACACTGGGGAGTTCTTTCGCTTGGTTGAACAGCTGGAGGGAGTGATGACAAGAGGCCATCCCTGGAAGTTACGAAAGGAAACTATGAGCAAGAGGGTGAGGAGTGGTTTCTTTGCATGGAGGGTGGTTGAACCATGGAATGCATTGCCTGATGGAGTGGTGAGAGCGATTTAAGGAGTGGTATGATAGACTTTGTGTTTCTTGTGGGAGGGGACCTCCCCTCGATGAGTCTTGACAGACTTTATGGTCTTAGGAAGGACCTCCCATGATGAGTCTTTTGACTCCATGGAGGCCTGAATAATAATAATAATAATAATAATAATAATAATCAAAAAGTGTTCACTTCAAAAACGGAAGGGGGGGGGAGATTGAGGCTACAAATTTTAGGGCTGATTTGTGTGTCTTGAATTGTTGTTAAGGTTTTAGAAAGGTGGTGAGAACTAGGATTTAGAAATAAGTTGAAAATAGCAATATTCACTATGATAGAATTCATTTGTTAGAGAGAGTTCATGCTTTATCAGTCTTCTTACATATTACAAGGTGACAAACTCAGATGAGCATGATGCATATACAGTGGTATACTTGAATTTTTGAAAGGCCTTTTGATACTGGCTTAACTGGATATATGGAATCATTTGCAAACAATGCAAAGTTGAGAAGAACTATGAGAAGTAGAGCAGATGTTGTGGCCTTTCAGGATGACTGAATAGACTATATGAGTGGGCAGATAAGTCTAACGTTTAGTTTGATGTTGCAAAGTGCAAGATCTTGAAATTTAGTAGGCAAGGTTGGGATGCAGAGTATACAATTAATGGAGAAATTTTGAGGAAGATGAGAGGTCTGGGAGTGATTGATGGACAAAGACTTGAAGTGCAGGAGTCACATTGTAAAACTGTAAGAACATCCCAACTGACTTTCTCGATAATAAGGAGATCACTGATATTCAGAAGCAAAGAGGTTACAGTTCTCTTGTATAAGCCTTTGATCAGGCCACATACAGGCTACCAAATGAAAATCAGGTGACCAAATCTGTGCACAGATTTGGTCACCTGATTTTCAAGCATATGATAATGATGTATTGGAGAATCTCCACAGAAGCTTTCCTATGTCAATGTCAGATTGAAGAAGAAATTAATGTTATGCAATGTGCAGATCCTTGTTAATTTTTTTTTTTTTTTTGAGACTTAATTATGTTGAGACATATAAGTTGGTGAGAAATTGTTACTAGATTAATGTAGTGGCAATCTTTCAAAGAGTGGAGGTAGACAAGCGTAGAACAAGAGACCATTCCTGGCAATTGTATAAGGAGGGTGTGAGCAGGGAAGTGAGAAACAGATTCTTTGTAAGGAGAGTGGTTAGTAAGTGGAATACATTGCTAAAAGTGTGATGAGTGCTCAAATTATGAATTAGTGTATTATTATCATTATTTTCCTGACCTCCATGGAATCACAAGACTCCATCATGGGAGGTCAGCACTAGTCAACACAAAGTCCATCATACCACTCCTTAAACTCATTCACAGTCTGCACGTTTACCACCTCTCGGAATGCATTCCATGCTCTTACCACTGTTCATGCAAAAAAACTTGCTTCTTACTCTTTTACTCACCACCTTCTTTTGCAAGTTTCAGGGATGGCCCATTGTCCTTGCTCCTTTCTCTCATTCTACCATATGGAAAATCTTATCAGCATTAATAAGATAAACAACTGAATTGTCTCAATCATATCCCCCCTTCCCTTTATATTTTACTCACCAAACTCAGCAGTCCACATGTCCTCAGTCTATCCTCATAATCTCGCTGACTGATAGGTATCAGAGAGTTGTGTATGGTGGGGCAATATCAAGGAAGCAGAAGGTTACAAGTGGGATTCCACAGGGAGCAGTACTGGGACCAGTATTGTTCAACCTTTATATCAATGATATTGTCAGTGGATTGCAAGGGGATATTCAGTTGTTTGCAGATGATGCAAAGCTGGGAAGGATTATTAGTAATAGTGCAGATGTGGCAGCCCTGCAAGAGGATTTGAATAAGCTAGATAGATGAGCAAATGAATGGGGTGTCGGTTCAATGCAGCAAAATGTTGTAAAGTCTTGAGGTTTGGGATCCATCGATGGGAGGATGCATACATGTGATTGGAGGAACTGTATTGGAGGAGGTAGGGGAGACAAGAGATCTGGGGGTGATGATTGATAGAAAACTGAAATTCAGGGAGCATATTGCAAAGGTGGTGAGAGTAACTCAGAGAATTGCTGTAATACTGAGAAGGATGCTGACCTGCAGAGATAAAAGAGTTATCATTCCATTGTATAAGGCCCTGATCAGGCCACACTTAGCCTCAGATTTGGTCCCCAGGATTTGAAGGGGATAAATTGATTGTGGAAAGGGTACAGAGGCAGATAACAAAGATGGTTTCAGGACTGTACAATATGAGTTATGAGGATCGACTGAGGAAATGTGGACTGCAGAGTTTGGTGGATAGAAGAAGGAGAGGTGATATGATCAAGACTTTTAAACTGTTGAGAGGCAGTTACAACATAGACATTGGAGAGTTCTTTCACTTGGTGGAATGGCGGGAAGGAGCGATGACAAGGAGTCATCCCTGGAAGTTACAAAAGGAGGCTGTGCACAGTAGGGTGAGGAGTGGTTTCTTTGTGTGGAGGGTGGTTGAACCTTGGAATGCATTGCCTGAGAGCGTGGTTGGAGCGGGAATGGTCAATGGGTTCAAGGAGTAGTATGATAAACTTTGTGTTTCCTAAAAACGACCTCCCATGACGAGTCTTTTGATACCATGGAGGCCTGGATAATGATAATAATAATAATAAATCAACATTGTACAGTCCTGATATTTTTTTTTGTTATCTGTCTCTGCACCCTCTCCAAGGTTACTTTGTCTCTTTCAAATCCTGTAACCAGATCTGAGCACAGAAATCCAGATGTGGTTTGATCATAGCTTTATATGATGGGACCAGGACACTTTTATCTGTTGGTCAATGTTCTTCTCAACATTTCCACAGTTCTCCAAGATGTCTTCACAACCTTTGCAGTATATCCTCGGAACTTCAAATCTCTATCCACAATCATCCTAAGATCCCTTGCTTTCTCCACTTCTTCCAGTATAACTCCACCAAGCAGATCCTAAATTTTAAAACCTTGCATTTAGTTGCATTAAACTAATATCCCTATTCATTTCCCTATGTTTTCAGCAAATTTACATTGCCGCAATTCTCTGAGATGCCTTTACAAACCTTTGCAATATGACTTCGTAACTTTAAATTGATATTCACAATCACTTTAACATCCTTTGCTTCCTCTATTTCTTCCAGTGTAATTCCACCTAGTGAGTAGGAAGCATCCTATCTATGGATCCCAAATTTTAAAACCTTCCATTAGCTGGCTTGGTTGGCCAGGTGTTAGCATATCCTCTCTCAAGCCAAAAGGCTGCGAGTTCGAATCTTGCTCTGTACATGAATGTTTGTGATTGTCTGTGAAAATACTAGTGGTGGTAGTGGCGGTTGGCAGTAGATGACATTGGTGTAGATGATGAAAGTAGTTGCAGTTCATCGTAGTTGGTGGATTGAGTGATGGAAATGAAGAGTTGTGAAGTAGGTGCCCTCCCTCGATGAGTCTTTGGACTCCCTGGAGGTGTCATGTAATAATAATAATAATAATAATGCATTTAGTTGCTTTAAACTGACATCCCTATTTATTTTCCCACCCATCCAGCTTATTGAAATCCTTTTGAAGATCCCAAACATCAGTACTGTTACTCCCATGCTTTACACCATCTGAATACAATTCAACATCTCCCTGTAGTCCTGTGACTACAAGGAGATGTTGATCATCGATCAATATCATTGATCTAAAACTTGAACAGCAGTCCTGGGATTGAAGCCCGTGAAACTCGAATTATTTCGTACTCCCTGATACTGCTCACTCATATACAACTCTGATATCTATCAGAGAGCCAATCACCAATCCTATCCACTAGCCTGATATCCAAATCCATATGATGTAACTTAAAAATCAACTTGTCATGTGGCACCCTTTCAAATGCCTTGGAAAAATAATAATAAAACAAAATGACAGTATAGTATATTCCTTAACCTTCATCCACTGCTCTTGTTATTTCCGAGGTGCCTCGGATGTAGGGAATGGTGATGGATTTAGAGTAATCTTTGTTGTGGAGGGGGGGAGGTAGCCATTGGCTGAGAAAGTGTTGAGGATGTCATTTAGTTCAGTGTTAAGGGCCATGTCGTTAGAACAGATTAGTTTAGCCCTGTTGTATAGTGTTTTCACCACTCCATATTGTTGTGTGTGTGTGGGGGGGGGATTGTTGGTGAATGTATCTGCCTGTATGGGTGGGTTTTCTATAAACTGAGAAAACCAAGGTTCCATCAGGCTGGCGGGTGACTAGTGTGTCTACGAAAGGGAGGCAGTTGTTTTCCTCTTTTTCCAGGGTGAACTTGATTCTGGCGTGTTGGTTGTTTAAGTGTGTAAGGAAGGAGAGGAGTGTTTCAGAGCTATGTGGCCAAACAGTGAACACATCATCAACATAGCGAAGCCATATGGTTGGTTTTTGTGGGGCAGAGGCTAAGGCTTTTTCCTCAAAGGTCTCCATAAAGAAATTGGCTAAGGGTGGGGAGAGTGGTGAACCCATGGCTGTCCCCTCTATTTGTTTGTAGAATTTTCCCTGCGAAACGAAATAGTCTGAGTTCATTGTGAACTGAAATAGGGCTGAGATATCGGGAGAAAATTTAGCTTGGATTAGCTCTAAAAGTTTCCTTGAGTGGGACATTTGTATATAAGGAGGAGACGTCAAATCAATATGGAGTGGTGAAAACACTATACAACAGGGCTAAACTAATCTGTTCTAACAACATGGCCCTTAACACTGAACTAAATCACATCCTCAACAACGCTTTCGCAGCTAATGGCTACCCCCCCCCAAAAAAAAAATATTAAAACCTACAAACCACAGCCCCCCCGCCACAACAAAGATTTCTCTAAATCCATCACTATTCCCTACATCCGAGGCACCTCAGAAAAAATTACTAAAATTCTAAAATAACATGACCTCGCCTCCTGTTACAGGCCTTACAGAAAATTGGCATCCCTTATCTGCTCCACCAAAGACCAACCACTTCCCCTAGACCTACCTGGCATATATCAGGTCCCTTGCAGTTGTACACTGTCGTACTTTGGCCAAACAGGCAGGACAGCAAATATCAGAATTTCTGAACACAAGGACTACATCCAATTTCACCAGTACAGCCATTCTGGTCTTGCAGACCATGCTCTGGATACACGCCACAGAATACGGTGGAAGAAAGCTACAGTAATACACCGGAGCAAATACAAATTCGAAAGACTATTTATGGAATCAGCCTCAGCCCTAAGAAACTCTCCAAACCTCAACAAATTTGGTTGTATGCGACTGCCCCAAATTTGGGAGGCATACATCAGCAGACCTTCAGCCCAATGGCCAAGAACACCTACTTAGCCTGCCAGAGGGCACCATCAGGACTTCTAGGAGAACGATAGCTTCATATCTTCATTCTCAGTTACTGTATTGTAGTGCCTTGTGTGCACCTGCCTTTTTTGTAAGTTCCTTTTGAAAATGGCAATGTGACATTGCTGAAATATCGGAAATATTTATTAAAGTTTAATTTAATTTATATTCGGATCTACGTTGTTTCAATTCCCTAAGTGATTTAGAAATACTTTCCACATAGCAGAAAAACTCCTTGGGATTCTTCTTGGATTGCAGTGCAGTTTCCTCTCATGTTCTGTTTTTCTGTGCTTACAATACTAGTCACTTTCCTAGCCTAAGCCTGTATTCCTTGTTGAACTGTTCTCCACAGATCTTTCTTTATATGCCTTCCATAATTTCTTTTTCTTTTGCAATTCCTTTTTTCTTCCATTTGACTCCAAATTGCTTTAACTTCTTAACTCAAGATAGCAGTCCTGAGTTGACAGTAGTGACAGATTGTCAGTGCTGTCAACCATTTTTTCTTAAGCATCTTCCATTCACTAATGACACCTCTTCCTTCAAATTCTTTTATCCATTTTACTTCTGCAATCTGGTTTCTAGTCTGTGATAATTACCTTACTTATAATTCCACATAAATTCTTTTTGTTTTGTTACTTCCACATGCCTATTCATCTTCCAAGTCAGGCCAACATGGTCTCTCTCGCAACAGGGTAAAAGTATGTCATCTCACTCACAATGAGATCTTCTGCTGCTGTGACCAAATTCAATACCCTTGATCCTCTTGTTCCCTCCAACAAATGCTGCCTAAGACAGTCGTCCTTAAGATATCTAAAAATTCAGTTCACATCATTACTCTTAAAGCCATCAGTGTTATTTACACTGACATTCTCCTCCCTAAGATACACAGATCTCCAGCCCTGAGTAACTCTCCACCATGACAGCATAACTAATCTATTCTTTTATTTTTCTTATCTGTTGTAAATATATTTGAGTTTTAAAGTAATTAATACACTCATTTAAATTTTAAATTGAGAAATATTAATTTTTTTTTTTCCTGTTTATAGTCTTGGCTTGGTTACTTCTTCAGATAGGACCCATTATTTAGCTGTAGAGGAAATGGATACATCCAAAGGTAAGCAATCACTAACATGCCATTATATAAAGAAAGAAAAAATATTATATTGTGTCTCAGAATTGCAAAATATAACATATTGGTTTTGTAAAAGATACACATTTTTCTTTGTAAGGTCAAGATCATATTATGTGCATAGTCTCTGAAAGTTTTGATAATTGTTTTATAGTCTGTAATATATGGAAAAGAAAAGGTACTGTGGTTGGACTCAGTGGCACACTCAGGATTTAATCTTGGGGAAGATTGAGTAGACGATTTGAGAATACACACTACACATTGCATATGACCTATGACTGAGCATCAGCAATACATGATACCCGTGATCTGCTCTGGCCCGGCTTGGGCAAGCAATATAGCACTTGACCCATCCGAGCACGACTTCGTTCGCCTTGCATTCATAGTGGCTGCGATTCCTGAGTGCTATAGGTTATTCCCACCTTATGTAACCGCTAATTCATAAGTAGGATAGAAATAGAAGACACGATATAACATAAATAAAAAAACGAATTTTAATTAAGAAAAGATTTTTGAAAAATTTTCTAGTGTTTTTTCCCTTTTTCTCTGGGAAGCAGGCCCCCCCCCCCCATGTGCACCACTGGTTGGGCTATGGATTAGCTAGCTATTGTGGTAATTTTTCTTTTCATGCCAAAAATGAAGTTCCTCAAGCACAATCACATTGGTCGGTAGTGAAATCAGCTGTGTGCATGCTTGTGTGTGTGTGAACTTCATTCACCATGAAAAAAAAACAAGAAAAACTAAAGATTAAAATTAGAATATAGAGCATCAGGTGTGATTAAGTCAGCTTTTCTCAGAAGGTACTGACATTTTTTTTTTTTTTTTTTTTTTTTTTCATGACAGAAATCTGAGGTTTGTCCAACAAGCCACTCAAGAGCACACTTATCTCAGAGCAGACTATGAATATTAGGACCAATCATCATATTTCATGAAAACTGATTATTATAGTTTGTATATCTGTGTGTGTGTGTGTGTGTGTGTGTGTGTGTGTGTGTGTGTGTGCGTGCGTGCATTTCGGTCGGAGATGAATTTCATTGTCTAGTTTGAGATCCATAATTCCATTCATCTGAGGCCTCAAGTGGCTCGAAAGTTCTGTTTGGCCTCTAGAGCAAGGTTTCTAGATTATGTAAAAAGAAAAATAAACAAAAAAATAATAATTTTTATTTAATTAATTTAAAATATAAATTAATTAAATAAAAACATTATTCCATGTTACTAATTCCATTGTGCTAATATGCTATAGGTGTAAAACCTTTTGTGGATGGAAGTCATATTAAAAAAAATTGAGAGCATTGAGGATGTATACACACACTCACACATGCATGTAATGTTACAGTAAAAGATGCTTATTGAAATATGTCGTATAGATAAGTGTCAGTTGTTCTTTTTAACAATGCTTCACAATATAAACAACATCAGAGGAAAATAAATAATTTATTTATTAAATCTGATATTTCATTAGATTTCTAACCAGCATCTTCAGAGCACAAAGTTATAGTGTCAGATACATTGCACTAAATAAGTTATTTGTAAAAATAATTCAGTTTGCAACTGAAAAATGTAATGTCCTAATGTCACTGTCTTATTAGGATATTAATTATAATTAAGAGCTATTTAACTACCAAATTTGTTGTGCTCTGAGGTTGCTGGCTAGAAATCCAGCAAAATATCATTAAGATCAATAAATTAATTATTTATTTTATTTTACTTCTGTTGTTTATACTGTGAAGCACTGTTATGAATGTTTATTGAAAAAAAAAAAAGATTTATCATTAGCATGAACAGAAAGTGTAAGTTAATTTCATTTGTTCATTAATTCATACTAATAGAATATTATTTAAATAAATTCTCTGGGATTTTACTACCTAATGAAAATTGTTTCATTCATTGTTTGAATTATGGATATCCATTTATTTATTTATTCACGTAGGTTCCCCCGCCCTTTTCCTCAGCCATCCTTTAGGACTGGTTGAGCCCTCTTAATGAGGGATTAAGTATATATTTTATGACTGTAGATCTATATGTGTTCACGGGCCTGTTTGCATGTTCTGAGGACAAAAGACCTGAGTTTCTGAGTGAAAAATTCTCTACTTCTATGAGACCAGCTAATTCACCTTTAGTCGAAAGAGACCAGGTAAAGATGAGTTAGCTGGTCTCATACAAAGGTAGAGGATTTTTTCACCTGGAAACTAAGGTTTTTTGTCATCGATCCCAGGTATTTCTGACCAAAGGGCTTTCCTCATCTGCACCGACTGAGCTACGGAGGTTTTCTTTTGGATATCTATGGATATCCAAAAGAAAACCTTATCACTATGACCTTTGATTTTGTTAATCTTGATATAATGAAGTTAAACTGTGATAGATTTATAGCAGTAGGGAATATTATAAATCCATCCTTATTTCATAGCCAAATTAATTGAAACTCAGAAAGCTTCAAATATAGACCAGAAAGTATGAAAATACAACTCCTGTGCACTACTTAAAAGTCATAAGCTTCACTCACGATATATTATATCCCTTTTATTTGGCATCTCCATAGTGTAATTGGAAGAATGACGGTACATTGAGCCCTTCAATTGGAAAAGAACTGAGTTTGATTCTTGTCACGATGAGCGAAATCTTTATATGGGCTTTATCAGTTAGCTGATCTCATATAGAGGTAGTAGGGCTTTTTACTACTGGAACTCCAGTTTTTCATTCAGCATGCATTCAGCCATGAGAACACACACAATTTATTATTATTATTATTCAGACCTACATGGAGTCAAAAGACTCATCGTGGGAGGTCCTTCCTAAGAACATAAAGTCTGTCAAGACTCATCGAGGGGAGGTCCCCCTAAGAAACACAAAGTCTGTCATACCACTCCTTAAACTCATTGACCTTCTCACTGTCACCACTCCATCAGGCAATGCATTCCACGGTTCAACCATCCTCCATGCAAAGAAACCACTCCTTACCCTCTTGCTCACAGTTTCCTTTCGTAACTTCCAGGGATGGCCTCTTGTCATCACTCCTTCCTGCTGTTCAACCAAGCAAAAGACCTCCCCAGTGTCAACCATGTAACCACCTCTCAACAGTTTAAAAGTCTCAATCATATCAACTCTCCTTCTTCTACCCTTACAGTGATGGATGACAAATACAGTTAATTTATCCCCTTCAAATCATGGTGACCAAATCTGATTACAATAGTCTATGTGTGGTCTGATCAGAGACTTATACAATGGAATGATAACCCTTTTATCTCTGCAGGTCAGTGTCCTTCTCATAATTGCAGCAATCCTCTGTGTTACCTTCACCACCTTTGCAATATGTCTCCTAAATTTCAGTTTTCTATCATTCATCAACCCCAGATCTCTTGTCTCCCCTACTTCCTCCAGTATAACTCCTCCCATAGAGTATGCAGCATCCCATTGATGTTTCCCAAACCTCAAGACCTTACATTTTACTGCATTAAACTGACAGCCCCTATTCATTTGCCCATCTATCTAGCTTATTCAAATCCTCTTGCAGGGCTACCATATCTGCACTATTACTAATAATCCTTCCCAGCTTTGCATCATCTGCAAAACATCTGAATATCCCCTTGCAATCCACTGGCAATGTTACTCTGATATAAAGGTTAAACAATATAGGTCCTAGTACTGAGCCCTGTGGGACCCTACTTGTAACCCTCTGCCTCCTTGAAACTGCCCCACCATACACAACTCTCTGATACCTATCGGACAGCCAATCCTGAATCTAGTTGAGCAATCTGACATCCAGACATATGTGCTGCAACTTAATAAGCAGCTTATCATGTGGCACCCTGTCAAATGCCTTCGCTAAGTCTAAGAAAATTGCAGTATATGCCTTTCCCTCATCTAATGTTCTTGTAACTTTATTATAAAAGGCTCACATATTGCTAAAACAAGAGTGCCCCCTTCACAAATCCATGTTGACTCTCACAGATAACATTATCCTCATCTGCCCAATACAGCATTGGGCAGATGAGGGTAATGTTGAAGAAAGTAGTGAGGGTCTCTCACTACTTTCTCCAAGATCTTAACAACTACTGATGACACACAAACTGGCCTATAATTAGACACTTCCAGTCTGTTACCACCCTTATGCAATGGCACTATCTTACCTTCCTTCCATTCCCTGGGCACCTTTCCCACTGCCAAACTTTCATTGAAAAGCCAAGTTAAAGGCACTGTCAGTTCCCTAGCACATTCTATCAAAACTCGTTGTGAAATACCATCCAGTCCCAAAGCTTTACTGACATTCAGAGTACTCAGTATCTGAAACACACTCTCCTCCTGTACCTCTAAACCTCGAACCTGCCCTATCCCTCTAGCATTAAAACTGACTCCTCTAGGATGAAATACCCCAATAAAGTGTTCATTGAACAATTCCACTGTGTCCTCTGCATCAGTCACTCTATTCCCATTTTTATCCCACAATATCATTCTTTCACAGACATTTTTCATCTTACTGGCCACATAGCTAAAAAATTCCCTAGGATTTTCTTTGGATCTTAGGGCCAATCTCCTCTCATATTCCGGTTTCACTTTCCTCACCACACTAGTCACCCTTCTGCCCTGTGTCTTATATTCTTCATGCATCTTCTCTTCATATGTCTCCTTATATCTCTTCCATAGCTTCTTTTACGCATGCAATTCCTGTTTAATATTGTTTGTCATCCACTTTACTCCAAATTGCATCCTCTTCCTCGCTCGTAGTGTATAACTTACCATTGCTGCTAACAAATATTCTTTCACAATTTCCCACGCACTAATGATATCCTGGCCTTCCAATTCCTTCCTCCATGAAACTTCCCAAAGTTGACGTCTAAGAGTATTATTATCACCTGCTTTATAATTCCACATAAGAACCCTTCTCTTTGATACTCCTGCATGTCTATTCATTTTCCAAGTCAAAACCATATGGTCACTCTCTCCAACTGGTGGGAGAGATGTCATCTCAGTTATTATCAACTCTTCTGATGCTATAACCAAATTCAAAACTCTTGAACCTCTTGTTCCCTCTGTTACATGTTGCCTAAGACATTTGTCCCTCAAGAATTCTAGAAATTCCATTCCCCTATTTACAGACAATATATACTGGTGGTGGTGAGCGATAGCTGATTCTGTGTTGATCGTAGTAGTAGTGTTGTATAGTTTGGAGGATTATGTAATGGATTATGGTTAGTTATAATGGAGTAGTGTGCCCTACCATGATGAGTCCTTTGATTCCTGATGCACCGCATAACAATAATAATAATATTAACTCCCAAATTATTTTACCTTTAAGATTTCTGTGACATAAGAGCTGTTTCAAACAGTCAGTTCTCATCAGCAACAATGGTTTGAAACAGCTGTCAGGCTAGTGAATAAATGAGCTCCTAAGCAGAGCTGTTTTATAAGTAGTGCCAATCAAAGCACCCCTCAAACACTGAAGCTTGTGTTCTCATAAGCTCTCTGATCTCTTTTAAAAACTTTCTATGCTTCCAATCATTTAGCTATGAAATTAGGATTGATTTATAATATCCCATTTTTCATTTGTCTTACATTGCCAGAAAGAACCTTTTTTTTTTCTTTTTTCTTTTTTTTTTTTTTTCTAAGGCTGTTAATAAAGTCCTAATTAGGCACCCTCTATGACATTTCCTCTCCCATTCTATTTAAGTAACCATGCCATGTTAGATTAGCTATACTGGCACATTCTTGAATGCCAACAGTGTCAAGTTCCTTCATAATGTCTTCATTTTTAATGATTCTGAAATTAATGCCTTTTGTTCAGGGCCCTGTTGGAAGTTTATTTTGCACTTGGTTAGACTATAATAAATTTAGTTTAATCCTTTATCCAAGTGTAAGCAAACAAAGTTTGCACCTGAAAATATCTTCAGGACTGAGGTAAGGTGGTACATTACCTGGAAACTCGTATAGGTAAATATGACCTTTCCATTGCTTCTGCCTTAGTATCACCACTCTGGGTCTGCCTCCCACTAACAAGACTTCAATAAAGGTCGAAACCGGTCTGGATGCGCAAGGCAAGGAGATGTGCTTTGCATTATGGAAGATACTGAGACAAGGAGTGATGAGAGCTTGGTTCACCTTTGCTGCGAGTTTCCAGGTGATGTACCACCTTACCTCAGTCCTGAAGATATTTTCAGGTGCAAACTTTGTTTGCTCACACTTGAATAAAGGATTAAACTAAATTTATTATGTTCAGGGCCCTGATTTTTCTCAGAACTCTCAGATCTATGGTTCTAATCTTTGATCAAGCTTTATTTCTAACCCAACTCTCAGATCTTGTAGAAAGGCTTCTGTGTTTGTCGTACATGTTGTTTAATTTTGATGGTATATATCAGAACACAGAATTATAAGTAAATAATTCTTTATTGACTTATTGCTGATATTTTGCTGGTGTTATAACCAGCATCTTCAGAGCACAAAAATACAGTTTGTCACAGTACGTTAGACTATAACAACAACATGGTGTAACAAAGGGACTAGTTTAACAAAATTGTAGCAACAACACAAAGACAAAGTCCTAATTAGGCACCCTCTATCTATATATAAAAAAAAAAAAATGTGGTAACAACACAAAGACTAAAGTCCTAAAAAACAGAGAGAGAGAGAGAAAGCGAAAGCAGGTACTAGTTATGTTTTAAGATGACTGTCTCCCAAATCTTAGGCAAATTTATACAGCCATATTTGTTGAGATTCAGAGTATGAATCTCAACAAATATGGCTGTATAAAACTTTTCAGACCATCTTCATACATGCTTATGTTTATTGTTACTTTATTGTCACACCATATAAATGTTGCAAATTACAATTAAAAAAATATTATCTTGATAAATGATAAAACAATATTTTCTACTTATCTTTTAGGGCTTGGGTTAGAAGATGATGTTGACAGTATATTTTTAGCTCCATGGTAAATATAATTTTTCACTATTATTTTATTTTATTTTTAATGGAAAGAATTCCGAACTGATGAAATTGTTATTTGGTGTATTTAACCATGTTACCAAGTGTGGAATGACATTGATATAAAGTATGATCAAAAAATTTCTTCAGCAGCTGCCGGCTGGTACTTCAGCTAGTACAAAACTCCTTTGTTAGATATAGCTAAAGTAGCCTGTTGGGTCATTCACTATTTATTTCAAAGCTGTAACTTGCATTATTGAAAAGTACACTACTGTGTAAACTGTGATTGGGTGTTATTATTATTATTATTAACATCTGACCTCTGTGGAGTCAAGTGGCTCATTGGAGGAGGTCTGTACTCTCTCTCTCTCTCTCTCTCTCTTTCTCTCTCTTTTACCCAAAAGATCATTGAACTGTGCCTTAAACCAATCACTCTTCATGCAAAGAACTTGCCTCTCACTTTCCTGCTCACACCCTCCTTATACAACTTCCACGGATAGCCTCTAGTTCTACCCTTGCCTCCCTCTATTCTATGAAATATCTTCTCTACATTGATCTGCTAACCAACTTATGTCTCAATCGTATTCCCTCTTCTTCTATTCACAAGGCTCTGCAAGTTACATTCTCACAATCTCTCCTTGTATTTGACATTCTGCAGACCTGACACTAACTTAGGAAACCTTCTCTGGACCTTCTCCTATCTATCCTCATTACCCTGAAAAACCAAGTGATCAAACCAGCTTCTATATGTGGCCTGATCAAAGCCTTATACAGGGGAACCATAACCTCTTTGCTTCTGCATGTCAATGTCTTCTTCATTATTGCCATAATCCATTGGGATTTTCTTAACAGTTTTTAGCAATGTGACCCCCAAACTTCATGTTTCTGTCTCCAACACTCCTAGATTTCTCATCGCCTCCACCTCTTTCAAAATTTCTTCATTAATTGTATACTCTGTATCCCAACTTGCCTACCAGTTTTCGAGAACTTTCAAGATCTCCCTTCAGCAGCAGCCTCTCCAGATGTAACATCTGGTCATCAGACGTACAGTTTTTTAAACAAAATTTATTTTAAAAAATAATAAAATAATGAAATAGATTTATCTGTAATGAATCCAAATTGGCATTAGAATTCCCCCACCTTCTAAATCTTAAGACATGCAGTAGTTGTTCATGACTCTTTATGGTTCATTTCGAAATTTTCAGAATAAATTTTCTTCTTTGTTCATTCTTTCTACTGCTTTCCTTTGAAACAGTCTTCCCCTCTTATGTTTTTCAAAGCAGATATATTCTACATATCTTGTTTAATGATGTTACAACATTTCTTCTTTCTGTTTCTTTCCATCCATATTGCTGAACCATTCATATGTGGGATTACCATTTTTTTTAAAAAAAAAAAGCACCCATCAAAGCAAAAATGCAAGTATCATAGAGAATAAAGAGAGAGGAATATAAGTGTGTGTGTGTGAAGGTAAAAGAATACGAATTATGATAGTATGAGTTGAAAGGAATGTGAAAAAGATGACAAGAATGATGAAATGGCCATAATGAGAAAAATTGTGTGCTTATGTTATACCAATGAGTGGCAGTACAGCAGGAAGCATAAGAAAGGGGAGAAAAGGAAAATGTGAAAGAGCTCAAGGGAGAGAGTGAGAAGACAATGTTGTACAGTAATTCCATGATTAGTGCACTTGTTGAGCACATGACAAACTTATGTTT
The DNA here is from genome assembly GCF_054136105.1 of Typopeltis vanoorti. Classification (NCBI taxonomy): domain Eukaryota; kingdom Metazoa; phylum Arthropoda; class Arachnida; order Uropygi; family Thelyphonidae; genus Typopeltis; species Typopeltis vanoorti. Next base: position 71,947,302 of record NC_143553.1, on the reverse strand, counting down.
ACCTTGTGTGAAGTTTAAGGATGTTAGTGTCTGCTGTTAAAATGCAAATAAGGAAAGTGAAAGAATTAATAGTTATGATAGGTACAAATGATTTTCAGTTCATACTTATCATCTTTAAGAAGATATGAATGTGTTTCTGGAATAGGCATAGGAAAAATAAGGGTAATATAAAGTTGTCAAGGTATGATCAAAATGGATTGAAAATATTGTCCATCATTGCAAATCAGTCAGTATGTAGCTAGTGTAAGGTGAATGATATGCATCTCTTAGATGAATGGAGTGAATTTGATGGTTGAAAGTACTTGACTTGTGGATTGCACTTGTCTGCTTGGAGAAAGTTTGAGGACAGAATGAAAAGGCAAAATCAAGGAAACTAGGACTATTGCTCTTTCATTCTGTCACCAAACTTTCTCCAAGTAGTCAAGCGCAATCCACCACACGGATGCAGGTGAGTATGTATATAAGCTCCCTTTTTCAAGTTGAATGAGTGTGAGAATAGCAAAGATCAATGAATGTTGAATGTAGTTTCTCATGTCTAAAATATGAATGGGATTGTGCTTTAAAAGATGCAAGGATATCTGTGGGTTGAAGGGAATATTCCAATTTGTGCTAATTTCAGAATCATAAAGGAGAAATTGTTGAAATTAGGTGAGTTAGCGCTACCAAAAATTACTTTCAGTGGACTGAAATTGCTGATGATAGCAGAAGAATTTGGAACCAACAAGGGTATAAGCTTTATTCATCAAATTGTATTCATCAGGAAAGCAAATGAAAGGTTGTAGGATGAGTGCATATAAGACTGTGAGATACAGGTCAAAAGGACAAAACATTCTCTAATGCTACTGAGTATGAGGATTGGTAAATTAACTCAATAAGCATAGAGCAATTAATTATTAGGAGGGAACCACAACTATTGCAATGTAGATGGGAAGGAGAAAAGGAAACAGAAAGGGAAGAAAACGGAATTTATTCAATTTTTTAGCGATAATTACCTAAAAGAGCTTGTGTCAGGATTCAAAAGTTCAGAATATGGTGATAGGATCAGATGATTTGTCTATAACTAAGGTAACCATTTTGTCTGTGATTGGGGGGGGGGGGAGAGATCTTGCATTCTTTACCTGGTATATTGTCAGATGTTAAAATTTTAGTTAAGGAATATGTGGAACTATAAAGCTAGTGATTATAACCTACCCAAGAAGCAATTTGGAGTAGTACAATGGCATAAGAAACTGAAAAGCAAGAATGAACATTACATCTCATAGAAAATGGTAAATGATTGTTTAAGGACAGTGGTATCAGATTTGCATACCCAGGATCAGGAGGTGCAAAACATAGACATTATGGGAAATGGTATGGGGAAGAATATTCAGTTATGAGGGTGGTCTGAAAAGTTCTCAGCCTAACAATGAAAAAACAATTTATAATTTCAAAATTATTTTTATTTTTCAACATAATCTCCCTTAAGACTAATACGTTTATTCCAGCAATGCTCCAGCACCATTATCCCATCCCTGTAGTGGTTCTCAATAAGATCTGCAAAATACCCCTCTTCAGTTGTAATCACCTCTTAATTAGAAGAAAAATGCTGATCAGCAAGGAAGAGTTTTACTTTTGGGAAAAGACAGAAGTCAGAGGGAGCCAAATCTGGGGAATAGGGTGGATGTTCCAACAATTCATAGTACAGATCTCTTATTTTTCCCATTGCATAAACACCTTTGTGAGCAGGTGCATTGTCCTGATGAAAGATGATTCTTTTCTTCTGCAAACTGGGTCTTTTCTCACGAATTTTTTCGTCTTATCTGGTTAAAAGATTGGAATAATATTCCCCAGTTATTGTTTTTACCCTTTTCAAGATAATTAGTAAACAAACTGCCTTTAGCATCCCAAAACACCGATGCCATGACTTTTCCTGCTGATGGAACCGACTTTGTCTTCTTTGGTGCTGAACAACTGGCTGCTGTCCACTGTTTTGACTGCTGTTTGGATTCTGGTGTGTAATGGTGAATCCAAGTCTCATCCATAGTAATAAATCGAAGCACAAAATCAGTTTTATTCTTGTTAAAATGCTCCAAGCACTGTTCAGAGATTTTCATGCGCGTACGTTTTTTGATCAGCTGTGAGCAGGCATGGCACCCATCTTGTGCGAAGCTTTTTCATTTGCAATTCTTCATGCAAAATATATCCTACACATTCTTTTGAAATGTGTGCAGTCTCAGCAATTTCATGCACTTTGACTCACCGGTCATCCAATACCATATTGTGCCCTTGATCAATGATTTCTGATGTTGCACTTTTTGGACGTTCTTCACATGGATCATCTTCAAGGCTGGTACTGCCACGTTTAAACTCGACAGACCATTTCTTAATTGTCGAAAACGAAGGAGAAGGGTGCCCATAAACTTTTATGAACTTTGAATGAATTTCTTTTGGCGTTAAACCTTCTTTCGCAAAGAATTTTATAACCGCACTATACTCAATTTAATCCATTTCAAGGGATACAGACAACACTTTTGCTTCAGATGGCTGTATAAAAAAATGCTACTTGATAGAATGACTTGCAATTTCACATGGATGTGAAATTATGACAGGTGTACCAACTTAGAAAAAAAATCTTGCCGATAGTGTTGCCATCTGTGGTTGAGGCTGATAACTTTTCAGACCCCCCCCCTTATTTGTAGATGATGTAAAATTGAGAGAGCAGGTCTTAATGAGGGCAATGTAATGTTCCTCTAGGATAAGTCACACTGACAAAGAATAATGGTTGTAAAGAAGAGAAAAAAAAAGGCATCCACATCAGAATTACTGAGCACAGTAATCCAGATATGGTTGCCTAAGGTTTTGTAATGGAGAATATCTGTATGTGAGTGAGTGAATATGGTGATTGAGTACAAAGTGCTCCCTATTGTAAATGGCTTTTTAATATTATCCCCGTTCATGAAAGGTCAAGACCTGTAGCCAATCAGTGCTATGGTTAGATAAGAGGGTAAAAAGAAAGAAGGAAAGAATTTCTTGAACAAGCTGAATGTTTGTGGGTTACAAAGTTTGGTCAGTATGTATAAAAGAGGGGATACAATAAAAACTTAAGTTACTAAAGGGTTTTATAAAATAAATAATGAGAACGTGGTGTCTGTAGAGAATTTGAGTGTGTTTAAGGTATGATGAGCTGTGTGTATAACGAAAGAACCAAAGAACCTACTAGATGAGTGTTTGACTACATGGGGTTTTGGGATAATAATAATAATAATAAATCATGAAGAAATTTTTAATACATTATATTATAGGAGTTACTCCTGGAAGTTGTGTGGAAGTTGCACAAGAGCATCAGACATAGTTATACCTCTCCTTAAACTCATTCAGTGAGTTTAAGGAGAACTGTGACAGGCATCATGTGAATAATTGTTAGTGTGGACCTCCCAGGATGGATCTTTGCAGTCCATGGAATAGCCATGTAATAATGATATTCATAATAATATTGGTTGCTAGATCAGTGGTTTTTAACATGTTCATAAGAAAATAATTTTTTTAAACTGAAAAATACAACCCTGAACCGCTTGTATATTTATGATATATATATATATATATATAGCATCATCATCATCAGCAGCAGCCATTGTCGATCCACTGCTGGATGAAGGCCTTTCCAAGATTACTCCAAAACTCTCTATCCATAGTTCTCTTTTTCCATGTCACTCCTGCAAATCTGATGATATCATCAATCAACCGTGATTTAGGTCAGTGTCGTGGTCGTTTTTCCTCTCGTGGAATCCAATCCAGTACTTCTTATGTCCATCACTTGCCTTCGAGCAATGTGCCCAGCCCATTGCCACTTCAGATGTTTCACTCTTCCTATGATGTCAGAGACTTGGGTTTGATTTCTTATCCATGCATTCCTGGATACCATGTGCATGTTTTTGGCACACTCTCCCTCAATGAGTCTTTGGACTCCCTTGTAGTGTCGGAAAAAGTGCTGATTCACTTTTGATGAGTCATCTTCTTTCCGACCCAACATAAGGTAACGTTAAAAGCCATGGATAAGGACATGCTTATGCCTCCAGAAGAAAAATAGTGTACAGTTTTGGTAACTCAGAACTATGTCTAACCCTTCAGTTATAGATATAAAGTGAATTTTAGTAGTTCATGATCAGAATTGATAAAGTATGTAAAAAAGTTAGCAAAAGAAAATTATGAGTAAATGCTGAAAGATGTATATAAGATGATACAGGTATTAAGCTATGTCAAAAACAGTTCGGAGCCGTGGTAACCAATCGGCTGCCGCTATGTGCATGACGACACCACCAAGAGAGGATGCTCACATTAGCTGTATAGGTTTTGGCGCAGAATTCAGTCGTCCTCTTATTTGTCTGTTCCTGGTTCCTGATCGGAGTGCTGGATAACTGTGAAGCTTGCCGCCATACCCAGCAGCAGTCTCCCGTTGCTGTACATCCCACGTCGACCACAGCCACAACTAAAAATGCGGCCAGAGTTCCAGAAAAGAGCCGTTGATGAACCAACGCCAATGTATAAGTCAGCGAAGAAGTGTTTCCTTTGAGAAGAATGAAAGTGTGATGCAGACGCCATGAGAAATATACGGTGAAGAAACCCAGAAGTCTAGTTAAGGAAGTCCCAATAACTACCAGAAAAGCAAGAACGGTAAGACACAAGCTTTCGTATTAAGATTGATTAATAACCAAAGAGGGTATAAGAAACAGAACGTTAAGGAGCTCCATATAGTCAACTTCCATGTTGTATCTAAAGAACTGTTTTCTTTTGGACATTTTGTCTACGCCTAAAGAGCAAGTGGCATCCTAAGCTTAAGCTGAGCTGGGAACCAAGGCTTCGGACTGTTTATATTGGAGGATAGATTTATGTCATTGTGTTAAGTTTAAATTTGAATATTAACTGAATTTTGGGGGAGGGTAAAGCCTAAAACTAAGATAGAATATTTTTTCATGTGAAATTTGCCAGACGGAGTACGTCTGATATAATCCATACTAGGGTTGTAGAATGTGCGTATGTATATGTGTTATTCCTATATATGGGAACTGAGCACTCTGTAAGAATTAATTGAGCCTGAACGTAGTTATACAAAGAAGAGTATGATATTGATAGTATAAGATTTTAGAGTAAACCTTTTGGATATGCTAACTTAAGAAGGGGGCGGGGGAGTTCGGGCTCTTTTTTTTTAATTGGAATTACTAACTAAAGTGTATATATGTTTTTGTCTAAATAAATGTATTTCTTTAATTCAAACCTCATGAGTCTGTCATTGTTCTGAGAATTGAGTTACCACTTGTTAAATTACGGACCGTGCATAAGTAAGAGGGGAATCCATTAGTAACTAAGAAAGGGGGACCACGACTGCAAACCACTTGATCCCTATATTGCTTTCAGTAGTTTAAGATTGTGTGTCAGAATTCTGTTCCCGGCTGGCGCAGTCGACTTAAAAGAATATAAATTTGTCGGCAACGGAATAGCTGATTATAAGAAAGATAAGTAAAATAAGATAAATAAATAAATGATAGAGAACCCTGCCAAGACCTAACACCCTGGAGGTGTTACATAATAATAATAATAATTCCTTTTGTGATCCAATCTTGTGATACCAAACATACTTCTTTTCATACTAAATTGTGTTGTTCTTAATTTTTGAATTTCCTTTGCATCCAGTGTCCATGTTTCACAGCCATATGTCAGTATAGGAAGAATACACTGGTAAAAACTTTTCTCTTCAGGTATAATGGTAGTTGCCATTTGTTGTTGACTCGGTATGTAGATATGTTCATATTATTTACTGACTGAATTCCGAGAATTAGAAAAAACAAATTAATTTAATTTAATTTAACACACAACATGTTTTGTCGGAATGCTGACTTCTTAAGGTATGAGAACATTAAAAGCACATAAAAAAACACTGTAAAGAAACATTGTACCACTACAATAACAGACTATAAATGGTAATTAAGTTTGAACTGAAGCTACAGTCCAGGCTAAAGTTCTGTTGTTAGGCATATGTGAGCATGTGACTTCATGAGTGCGCCAGTATTTGATAGCAGAGCTATGTGAGGTCTGCAAAAGTATAACTAAGGTTACTGTTTATGTGAGAAGAGTAGGATAATTTCTTTGGATTCAGCTATGCAGTGTTCTCCTTCATAGTGGCATATATGAATGTTTGATGTTGTATTCCAGTCTATTTTGTGTTCACTGAGAACATGACATGGCTTGAGAGGGCGCTTGCTCTGCTTCTACTATAAGGGATATCTCTCTGATGTTCTTCGAGATGCAGGAGGATGGATATCTCAGTTTGGCCATAATATGGCTTCCCACAGTCACATATGATTTTATATACACCTGGAAACTGAAGATGGTTGTGAGCCTGTTTTGGTTTGTGAAGAGTGCCACTACATCAAAGCTCGCCATAATATCTGAATTCTTGAGCTTTATATTTTTAATTTTGTAGACGAAGTCTGTTGAATTTTTAATGTAAGAAGGAGATTTCCTGCTAAACCTTTTAAGGAGGATGCTAGATATTGATAACTTATATGTAGATGAGTCAATACTATTAACAATTGGCCTTAGTGGACAATTTTCTTTATGTACCTGTGGAAAGCCATCTGGGGATGTGTGGATGTAGAGAATGAAGAGAAAGGCATATGTTTTTTGGAAGTTCCATGGTCTTATTTAGAAGGTTGTTGGTTCTATTATGTATATCTCACATTGAGTCTCTCTCTCTAGATCCGAGTATCTATCTAACATCTTGTTGTAGTGGCACTCTTCACAAATGTTCCAACTCAAGAGGTTTTCAATATTTTAAATAACAAGATCTCAAAAAAGATGTTTGCTCTGCTGTCACATTGTAATTCAGGCTGCTTTAAGTTTGAAGAAAAAATTTATGAACAAAATAAGGGATTAGCAATGGGCAGCCCCCCTGTTTCCAATACTAGCCAACATTTTTTTCGAGGATTTTGAAGAAAAGGCCATCTCCACTGCTAACTTAAACCTAAAATCTGGCTCCATTACGTGGATGACATATTCCTTATTTGTGAATATAGTATAGATAATCTTCACATTTTTTTTAAATCACTTAAACAACTTCCACCCAGACATCAAGTTTACCATCAAAATTGAAGAAAATGGATCTCTGCGTTTTTAGACATCAAATTTACTAAGAAATGTGACACTTTAAAATTTCGATCTTCAGAAAATCAATGCACATGGATAGATACCTGCATGCATCCTCACTCCACTATCCAGCAAAAAGTTGGGTATCATCTCTACTCTGGCTCATCTCGCCAGGTCTGTATTGTCAGATGAAGAGGAGCTAAAAAATGAACTGTAACATCTCAAAAGAACCTTCGCAAATAATGGCTACTCTTCAAAAACTATCAATAAACAACTATACCACATTCCTCAAAACAACAGAGACACAGGACAACCCCAAGGGTTATATCTCTTTACCATACATCAGCTCGCTTTCCTAGAAACTAAGAAGAATTTTGAAAAAAATTAATATAAAAATGTGCTTTTCCACTCTTCCCAAACTCAGATCAATTCTAAGCCAACCAAAACAGGCTCACAACCATCTTCAGTTTCCAGGTGTATATAAAATATGTGACTGTGGGAAGCCATATTATGGCCAAACTGAGAAGTCCATTCCCCCGTGTCTCGAAGAACATCAGAGAAACATCGCTTATAGTAGAACCAGAGCAAGCACTCTCTCAAGCCATGTCCTGTTCTCAGTGAACACAAATAATGAAGGCTGCCAACATGAAATAGACTGGAATACAACATCAAACATTCATATATACCACGATGAAGTAGAACGCCTCATAGTTGAATCCAAAGAAATTATCCTAGACTCTTCTCACATAAAGAGTAACCTTAGTTATCCTTTGGCAGACTCGCATAGCTCTGCTATCAGATACAGGTGCACTTGTGAAGTCACACGCTCACATTTGCCTAACAACAGAACTTTAGCCCAGACTGTAGCTTCAGTTCAAACTTAATTCCAGTTCATAGTCTGTTGTTGTAGTGGTACAATGTTTCTTTACGGTGTTTTTTATATTTGCTTTTAATGTTGTCGTGGCTGAAAAAGTTGGCATTCCGACGAAACATGTTGTGTGTTAAATTAAATTAATTTTTTTTTCTAATTCTCGGAATCCAGTCAGTAAATAATACGAACACACACACACACACACACACACACACACACACACACACACACACACACACACACACACACACACACACACATATATATATATCTACAGACGAATACAACCAAAAGAAAACGCGATCCAGAAAATAATCAAAAGGAAACTATGTCTATTTGGCCATATATGTAGAATGAATAATGAGAGAAAATTAAAAACGTTGCTGTTTGGAATGATTAAAGGAAAGAACAAAAGAGGAAGACCAAACAGCGAATCAGGCGATGACATCGTCAAATGGTGCAGAAACTCTATACACAAACTGAGTCATCTTGCACAAAATAGAATGCAATGGAAGAATCATATCATGGCTGTTGATGATGATGATATATATCATCATCATCAAATTCTTGTCATGTATCTTCAAGGGGTGTACAAAATATTATGATAGTCCTACATGAAAAACTTACATCATAAATTCTTGTATGTATCTTTTCAGTTTAGATACAAATGTCCTTCAGTGGTGTTGTTGAAATTTTTTGTTGTGTATATTGTGTTTTGCTACTTTGTTTGTTTGTACTGCATCAGCTTCTAAAGATGACATTCATAAAGAAACATGTACAGAAGTCTGACTCTTCCTTGGATTTTTCACAGAGGATGTGTTACAAAAACTGCTATATGTATGCATATAGCGGTTTTCGCAACACCGGAAACATGAACGATTTGTGGTCTGCTTGGGTAAACAAGAAGAAGGAAAGCATTAATATATGTGAAAAGTGTCTTGATAGATTAGAGTGATTAGAAATAGGATCAAGCGTTCAGACCATAGAAGAACTTAGGCAGGAGTTAGTGAAAATGAAAAGCGAAATGAAACAACTGGAAGAGGATATTAAACATCTAAAAAAAAGATTGGGTGATGATAATGAGAAGGAGGAAGTTAGTATTATGAAGTCTATTAAATTATTTCAGGAATTTACAACATATACCGGAATATTAATTAAAAGAAACTTTAATAAATACTTCCTATATTTCGGCAATATCACATTGCCATCTTCATGAAAACATATAATTATGACACGTGCACGCAGGCATTACAAACAGCAAATGAGGCAGAAGAGAGAAAACTAATGCTGTTCCTAGAGTCCTAAAGGTGCCCCCTAGTGGGCTATTGGGTTGTCTTGGTTGTTGGGCTGAAGTTCTCAAGATGCAAGCTTCCCAAATTTGGGGCCAGTCTCATGCACCCAAATTTGTTGAGGTTTGGAAAGTTTTTTAGAGCTGAGGCTGATTCTATGAACAATCTTTCTTATTTAAATTTCCTGTAGTGTAATAATGTGGCTTTCTTCCAATATATTCTGTGGTGGGTATCCAGAGCATGGTCTGCAAGCCCAGAGTGGCTGTATTGGTGAAACCAGATGTTGTCTTTGTGTTCCGATATCCTGACATTTGCTGTCCTGTCTGTTTGGTCAAAGTAGGTCAGTTTACAGCTGCAAGGGACCTGGTATACTCCAGGTAGGGTCTAGGGGAAGTGGTTTGTCCTTGGTGGAGTGAATAAGGGATTCCAATTTCTTATATGGTTAGTAACAAGAAGTCAGGTCATATTTTTTAAATATTTTGGTTTACTTTTCAGGGGTGCCCCAGATATAGGGAATGTGATGGATTTAGTGTAATCTTTGTTATAAAGGGGGGGGGGGTAACTGGTTTTAATATTTTTTGGGAGGTTGTAGCCATTGGCTAAGAAAGTGTTAAGGATGTGGTGTAGTTCAGTGGTTAGGGCATTGTCATCTGAAGAGATTAATTTTGCCCTGTTCCCATTATATAGTGTTTTTATAACCCTATATTATTGTGAGGGGGGGGGAATTGCTGGTGAATGTATCTGCCTGTATGGGTAGGCTTTCTGTAAATAGAGAAAGCCAAGGAACCATCAGGCTGGTGAGTGATTAGAGCAGGGGTGGGCGACCTTTTATAGTTCATGCATCAATTTTTTCATTTTTTAGTTAAGATGCACCATACAAACTTATACCACTTTTCAGCCCTTTAAATTATGGTAATATGGATATATTTAACAGTTATGCATAAAATGATTTATATGGTGATATAAGCACTTTTAGCAGTTTTAAATAAAAGGATTTCATATAAAGACAAGATAAACATTAATTATTTTATTGAGACTTTTGAAATTGCTTTGCTTTTGCTAAGCTTGTAATGTTTGGAGTTAAATCAGTTACAGAAAGCATCAAACAGTTTTTCAAATTTGAATCAGTCAGTCGCGATCATAGTTTGTTCTTAATCATTTTCATTGATGAAAATGCTTGTTCGCATCTGTATATAGTTCCAAAATGACAGATAACTTTGAGCAAATTTTCTCAGCTCTGGAAAATGTTCACAGGGCAACGATAGCCAGAAATTAATTATATCAGAAGCATCTGGGAGTGATGAAAGTTCATTAAATTTCATTTTCAATAAGGAATTGGTTTTGAGATCAGTAAGTTCCATTTGTATGTCACTAGGCATCGTCAAGATTTTTTGTTCAGTAAGTGAAAAGAGATTTATAAATGCAAGAATGCAGTCTTCTTCTTCGGCAAAATCGCTAAAATGACTGTTAAAGGACTCTTGCAATAATCTGAGTTTCTCAGTATATTCTGTAAAGTTGCCATTATCTTCAACAGATTCACTTTCTTTTAAATGTGGAAATTGACTTAAATCCTCAGATGAACAGTTTTAATTTCATTTTGAATGCACTGGTGTCATTTACTAAGCTGGGAAACAATTTGTTCTTGCCCTGCAGATTCAAATTTAGATCATTGAGGCGGCTGGTAACATCAACTAAAAATGCTAAATCAAATAGCCATTTCTCATCACAGTAAACAGGGCTTTTTCCTCATGCAGCACATCCTTCTCTTCCAGAAAATTACGAAGACTTTTTTCAGCTTCCAAAATTTACTGAGAACTTGTCCTTTAGTAAGCCAGCACACCTCACAATGAAGGATCATATCACCATATTCCATATCTAGCAGTTCACAATATTCTCTGAATTCTCTTCTGTTTAACCCTCTTGCTCTAATTTTATTCACACACACTTTACAACTGGTATCATAACATGCTTCAAATTTAGAGTTTTTCCAAACAGAGATTCTTCATGTATAATACAGTGATACTTTAGTAGAGAACGACCTAAAAACCTTTGAAGTAAAGTTACAGTCCCAGAAACTCTACCTACCATTGACGGTGCCCCATCAGTGCAAACACTGATGAGCTTACTAGAATCTAGTTGTTGATATTCTAGACATGATTTTACTTTGTCAAATATGCTGACCCTCTGGTTTTTCCATGAAGTGACTCAAGACCGATAAGTTCTTTAAAGATACTAAAATACCATCAATTCCTCTTATAAAAATGCTTAATTGGGCTACATCACATATGTCAGCGGATTCGTCCAAGGCTAAAGAAAAGAAAGAACATGCATGAACATGGTCTTTCGATTGCTCATTAACATCATGAGAAAGTTCTTCGATGCGTCTTGTAATTGTTTGCTTGGACTGAGCAATTTGGTTTACTTTTCTTTCAACATCTTATCACTAAGACATTTCCAATTTTTCGAGACAGGGCTTAACAACTTACTCTCCGTCAGAAAAAGGCTTGTGTTTTTAGCCAACACAAAGGCAGTTTCATAAGACACCTCCAGCATTGCCACACTTTCACAACTTTATTTCACAAATTTTGTCTCTTTTTTATTTCTTCCTTTTTCTTAACCACATATTCTTTCCGACTCAGACCCAGGAACTGACTTCAGTTTTTCTTCTAATTCAGCTTGATGTTTTCTATAGTGTCTGTTAAGATCATGTCTTCTATTATCTGAGAGAGTGCTTTCACAAACAATGCACAACGGTTTTCCTGAAGGCCCTGCAACAAATAAGAACTCATTTTCCCAGTTCATTAAACTGGCGCTTGCTATCGCCTTCTGTTTTTCTTCTGCTCATTTTCTTTTGCAAAGTAATGGGTAACTGAGAGTAAAAAAAAAAATTTCAAAAAGTAAAGCTTATTATTAAATAATTTATTTAAATTATTTTATCGTTTTAAACATTATGAATATTCAAAAACAGTTCTCCAAGTTTTAGACTTACAGAATACAGTTCTGTAAGTTTAAAAATCATATATATTTTTTTTTTCATAGAGAGTTTTCATCTCTCTCTCGTAATATATTATGTCCAATGAAATACGAGATCTCTTCCTGCCATAAAACAGTCGCTCAGCTGGCCATCACACACACGACCCAAACATCCTCATTACGAAAGCTTTGCTGAGGATCAGTTAAATTTTAGGATTAAACCTACTATACATAAATAAAAAGGAAAGATATTGTATTAAAAAAACATAAAAACACACACACACAAATACACTGAATAATTGCAGGTTTCAGTAATCAGCAAATTAGGGGAGAGAGCAAGAACTTGACATATGCATTCAAAATGAAAACATTTATTTTTAAATTTACAGAACTATATTAAGCCTTCATGAAAACAGAAATCTTATCTTAAACTTAAAGAACCGTTAATAAAAACATATAAGTTCGAAAACACAGAATTGTTCACTCGCATTGAATCAGAAGTTCATCGAACGTCATGACACGAGAGTCAGCTGTAAACTGATTGAGTAACTGGTGACGCATGTCAGCATTTGCCGGTGCCTGTTGCTTCAAGATCAAACAAGTATAATAAGTGCGCACTCTAGAATTCAGTGGCAGGTTAATTGTGTTCATATAAATCGTATACAATTTTTTTTTAATTTTTCTCAGCGCACCACTTCTAATCATGCAATGCACCACTTTTGGCACATGCACCATAGGTTGGCCACCCCTGGATTAGAGTGTCTAGGAAAGGGAGACTGTTGTTTTCCTCTTTTTCCAAGGTAAACTGGATTATGGGGTATTGGTTGTTTAAGTGTGTTAAGAAGGAGTAGAGTGTATCTGAGCCATGTGGCTAAATAGTGAACACGTCATCAACGTAGCATTGTCAGGATATCAGAACACAAAGACTACAGCCATCTGGGCTTGCAGACCATGCTCTGGATACCCACCACAGAATACGTTGGAAGAAAGCCACATTATTACACCGCAGGAAATTTAAATAAGAAAGATTGTTCATGGAATCAGCCTCAGCTCTAAAAAACTTTCCAAACCTCAACAAATTTGGGTGCATGAGACTGCCCCAAATTTGGGAAGCTTGTATCTTGAGAACTTCAGCCCAACATCCAGAGAACTCAATATAGCCCGCTCTGGGGAGGGGGGGGGCACCTTTAGGACTCTAGGAACAGCATTAGTTTTCTCTCTTCTGCCTCATTTGCTGTTTGTAATGCCTGCATGTACGTGTCATAATTATATGTTCCCATGAATATGGCGATGTGACATTGCCGAAATATAGGAAGTATTTATTAAAGTTTCTTTTAAATTGTTCATATTTGGTCTAATGTATTAAAACTGAAAACTTTATTAATAAAAGACCATACGATTTAATGAATAAAATACAAATTGCCTACCAGTTTCACTAGCTTTATAAATAAAGAAGCGTTAGTACTAATGCTTCTTTTTTCATGTAACTTGGTGCATTTGTATTTATACCAGTACAGCCTTGATAATATTAGACAGTAGCTAGCGAAACTGGTAGACAATTTGTATTTTATTCATTAAATCGTATGGTCTTTTATTAATAAAGTTTTCGGTTTTAAAGTTTCTTTAAATTAATATTCCAGTATATGTTGTAAATTCCTGAAATAATTTAATAGTCATGTGTTACCAATATATAATCCTATCTACAAGAATTAGTATTATAAAGAAAGTGTCAAAAGATAGTCGTGTAGCATTGTATGGGGACTCGATCATTAGAGGTGTGCTTACTAATAAAGTGCACAAAACATGCTTTCCTGGTGGAACAACGAAGCAAATAACTGATGCATTGCAGAAAAGGAAATACTAGGCATCAAAATTAGTGATAGTTATGGGGACAAATTACTTAGTTGTGGAGAAAAAGAATGTTGATAGAGAAGGAAGTTGTTGCAGCAGGTAAAGGAAAATAGCATTGTTGGGAAAGTTGTAGGTGTGTCACACAGATATGACAACAGTGAATTGAGAAGGAGAGCAGAGAGAATGAGTAGTAAGTAGTAAGATGGCTGAGTTGTGTGAGGCAAAGAGGGTTCAATTTGTAAATCTGTGGAATGAATTAGAAGGGAAGTTGGAATGGTTTAAAGCTGATAGATTACAATTGAATGGGTTTGGTATTAGGCATTTAGAAAGTCTGTTGTTTTCTGAGAAGGCACAGAATCAAGAAGTTAATGAAGTAAATGATCAGACACTACTTGTGAAGCAGGATAGCACAAATCAACAGATTGTACAGCAGGAGGAAGATGGATATGATGTTAAAGATGTGTTTGCAACAGCACAAGATGATGGAATACATGAAGGTGAGGATGAGACAGGTAGGAATGGAAATCAGAGTCAAGATCAGAGAAATGGGAGTGGTCAGACCAAAGAGATAGGTATGATATAGCACCTAGAATGTTCGTACTAGTATAATTGCCTCAAGCACAGGGAGATTGTTATGTTTATACACAACAGTAAGAAGTATTCAAAACAAGAGAGCTGAGTTTGTTGCATTGGTTGAGTCAGTATGCTGAAAGATAATTGGAATAAGTGAAACTTGGTTGTCTGAGGAGAATGTGATGTTGGGAATAGAATTAAAAGGATATATACTTTTCTGCAAGGATAGAAATGTGAAAAGAGGAAGTTTAGTGCTGTTAATGTTTGTAGAGGAATTGTGTCTGCAAAGTGTAGAAGTTGTGCACAATTTTGAATCTGTGTGGTGTGAAGTTGAAATAAACAGGTTAGTATATCTGATAAGATGCTTGTTTAGGCCAAGGAATGCAGAGAGGAAGGAGGAGATTGTATGGAAACAAGGAAATCAAGTTTGTGGAATTTCTGAGAGATAAGTATCTTAAGCAGCATGTGATTGAAGCAACTAGAGGCTTTAATGTTTTGGATTTGGTGATACAAATCCAAAGATGTAGTTGTTAATATGGTTTTGACTCTGCTGTCAGTTGGTGAGAGTGATCATAAGTTACTTGTTTGGGAAGTGATGAAACAAGAAAAGGTTGCTGCAATAAATGGATACATTTGGAAGTATAAAGCAGGTGATTATAGGAAGCTCTGTAGTCACTTAGCATCAGTATGTTGGGTAGATGAGCTGAGCAGAAAAGATGTTGGCAATTCATGGAAACTCACAAGGCAGTATCTGACAAAAGCAACATATGACTGCATACCAAGAGTTAAGCGAGTAAATAGAGTAGGAGTGAAATGGATGAACAGTGAAATCAAACAACCTGTGATGGATGAGAAAATGTTATGCAGGAGGTGCAAGACAGTTGGTGGTGATCAGATCCATGAAGAGTGTAAAGTGTAGGCTAGAAAGTTGACAAGCATGATAAAGAAAGAAAAGGTGCAGTATGAGTGGAGTTTGGCTGGTCATGCCAATGTTATCTCATCTCATCTCATCTCATCTTCCTTTCCCCTCTTTTACCTTGCAGTGTCAAGGGTTTATTAATAATCGCACCTCAAACTGTTCACAGGATAAGGTGGTTAGCCCTACCCCTAGTGTATCCTATGTCTGTAGTGTTGAGTTCTCAAGGCCAATTTGCCAATGTTAACTCAATGGAATTTTCCACTACATGGCAAGCAAGAGGAAGAATAATTATGGCAGAATGATGCAGGTGGATAGTGGAAGTATAAAGTAGGTGATTATAGGAAGCTCTGTAGTCACTTAGCATCAGTATGTTGGGTAGATGAGCTGAGCAGAAAAGATGTTGGCAATGCATGGAAACTCACAAGGCAGTAGTGGAATTATTGAATGGGCACTTTATCAGTGTATATCATGCTGGTGTAAATGATGCCATGTATATGTAGAAGAGAGGCAAGTATTAGGAGAATTGGAAGTGAAAGAAACAGAGATGTATCAGATGTTGGTTGGGTTAGATGTGACTGGATGACGTATTATTATTATTTGAGACCTCTGGGGAATCAAGGACTCATCGAGAGAGGGTATAAATCACCAAAACCAGCTGTCATACCTTCCCCTATATTCATTTACACTAGATTCATTCACTGCTCTCTTGCAGAAAAACCTACCTCTTTCTTGATTGCAAATAATTTAACTTCCATGGATCCCCCCCCCCCCTGTGCTCTCTTCCCACCTTCCATATAATGAAAATTTTCATCAGAAAATATCCTATAACACCCAGCCAAAAGTTTATAGACCTCTATCATATCACCCCTCTTTCTCCTGTTAACCAGAGTCTGCAATCCACATACTCACAATCTAGTCCAAGTGTGGTCTTATCTTCACTACCACACAGATACTGATGGGTCAGTAGAGATTTTGCACCGCCCTTGTTTAATGGATACATACATTCATATATTCCTTCCATTCCTGAGCTGAAAACTCAAGTTATACCAACATGTGAAAGGCATAGCCAATTCAGCTGAACATTCCTTTAGCAAACAGGCTGATATTCCATCTGTCCCTATATACAAATTCTTATCCAGGTTATGTAACAGCTCTTCAACATCATTTTCATGAACTCTAACTCTTCATCCAATGTAGCAGTAGCACCGTGCACCATGTTACATACAGCTGGTTGATATATCTTAGCAAAGTGAGCACTCATTAACTAAACAATCTCATTAGCTTCTGACAGTCAAGTACTATATGCATTCAATAAAGTTATTCTTTCACATTCATTCCTTCTTTTGCTTGCAGCATAATGATAAAATTCTTTTGGATTGACTTTAGCTTGCATGGCCAATTTCTTTTCATGCACCAATTTAGCTTTCCTCACAATACTTGTTAGTTTTCTGGCCCCTGAGCATTATATATTTAATAAATCCTCCTATTCTTATTCTCATGATATTCTTACCACATCATCATCATCTTTTATGGATCTATTGCTTAATAAGGTTGCACATCCATTTCACTCCCAACCTATTTATTCTTCGAACACTAGAGATACATTCATATACTGCCTCATTTAAAAACTTTTTCAAAGATTCCCATGCATTGCAGTAACCTTTACAATGGGACGAAAGATAGTATTCTCCTAAGTTTATTTTAATTTCCAGCTTTGTGGTTCAGCATGTAACCTGTTTTAATCAGAGCAGCAATACAATTAGATACTTCCTAAGAAATCACAGCATGATCACTGTCACCGATTAGTGGTAAAATAGCTATATTCATAACAGTGACCTCCTTCTGATGCTATGAGCAAATCCAACGCTCTTTGACCTCGATTTCCTTCTTTCACATGCTGCTTGAGCAAGGTGTCTCGTAACAATTCAATAAATTCCTCTTCTTTCTTATCATGAGATTTCTCTTTTACCCAATCAATGTATTTGCAATCATAATCATTGTACTTGCTTCGACAGCCCATGTACTAAAATTGGAACTATACAGAGAAGATTAACATGGCTCCTGTGCACGGATGACATGCAAAATCTTGAAGTGTTCCACATTTTTGCTGGCCTGGTTAGCTGAGTGGTTAGCGTCTCCACTCTCCAGCCAAAAGGTTGCAGGCTCGAATCCCACCATGGGCACGGATGTTTGTGATTGTCTGTGAAAATACTAGTGGTGGTGACGGCAGGTAGATGCCGTTGGTGTAGATGATGATGGTAGTTGTTGGAGATGGAAGTTGTAGAGTAGCTGACCTCTCTCAATGAATCTTTGGATTCCTTGAAGGTGTCACATAATAATAATGATAATAATAATAATGTTTGGAAAATTAAAGTCAACCATAATGATCATTTATTTGGCACCCATAAGGCTAAAGTGGCAATGCATTTCTTCGTCCCCTGCAAATGAGCTGCCAGATCTGTAGCAACCTCCCACCATATATTTCATTCTGTTAACCTCCACTTCACACCAGATAGAATCAAACTCACTGCTACATAGGACATTGTTACCATTATTGTTTACTTGTGTTTCTACCCTGAATGGACCTAAGTCATCTGATATCATTAGTAATTCATACTCTTCCTCCTCTCCTATCTTTTCTTTCATTCATAAAAATACTATACCCATTACAATCAATCCCACTTACCACATCTGATTCTGATAGCCAGGTTTCACTAATGCCAACAATCTTAAACCACATCATATTCAATAAAGCAATGAACTCGATCCCGTTGTTTCTTATGCTCCTCACATTTGTGTATAGACATAATAAATTACCACCTAGCCTATTCTTATCATTAGATATGCAATCTATTTGGTCTTGTTCTAGAATTTTCTCTTTTCCCTCCCCAGACATACTTATAAGCCCAAAGCATATTTTTCCACCTCTTTGCCACATACATAACTATGTTTGAAGACATTCATATCTTTATCACATTTGCATACAATAACTGAACTTTCACACACACATTTTTCCCATTCCTCCCTTGATGATCTAGTTTCCCTGACTCTGCATTAGGTCTCATACCAAGAAGTAATTTCTCCGGGCACCTGATGCCAGATGAATTCAAATGCAAGCCAATCTTATACAAGTCTTTTCTGCCATCAAACACACTCCTCACATCTATTTCTTCTGCAGCCTATGATCACATTGCTATCATCCCCCTCCTTAACTCAGTACTGTCACATCTGGGTAGCTATCCTAGAATTTTTACTTTCTCACATGTCTCACATATCACCACATATTCTTAAGGAATGAGCACCACAGTTGGCTATGCCCTTGACCTGGTTATTTAACGAAAGTCTTTCAGTGGGTAGGGTTTCTAAGAAGTGGAAAGAAGGAAAAATAGTACCAGTCCACAAGCATGCTTCTAAGACAGAAGTCTTCAACTATAAGCTAGTCTGTATAACTATGGGTGTGGTGTGGTCATGGTATTGGAGAGATTGGTAAGGAATAGAATACAGGATTGGGTTGATGGACATCACATTCTTTATGATGTCAGAATGGATTTGTAAAGTCCTGTTTTATTAATTTACTTGCATTTTATGATAAGGTAATAACAAGTATGTTGGAGAAGGGGGAATCATATACAGTGATATTCTTTGACTTTGCAAAAGTGTTTGATAGATTATCCCATTATAAGTTGGTGTACAAGCTACAGAGGATGGGAACTGATGGTATAGATCTATCAGAGATTGGTTCTCTGAACAATACAAGCAGGTTGTGTATGATGGAGCAGTTTCTCAAAAAAAAAAAACTTAGGGTAACCAGTGGTGTGTCCCAGAGTTCTGTTCTTGGGCCCCTACTGTTTAACTTGTTTATAAATGATATATCTTGTGGACTGACTGGGAATCTTCAGTTGTTCTAGAACCGAAGATTCTAGAACATTATCAACTTTGCTGATAATGCAAAGTTGGGAAGAATTATAAGCAGCCCTGTTGATATTAATTCCTTTCAGGAGATTTAAACAGACTTTTTTCTTGGACAAAAGAGTGGGGTTATAATTTT
This sequence comes from Typopeltis vanoorti, assembly GCF_054136105.1. Taxonomy (NCBI): domain Eukaryota; kingdom Metazoa; phylum Arthropoda; class Arachnida; order Uropygi; family Thelyphonidae; genus Typopeltis; species Typopeltis vanoorti. Next base: position 71,927,659 of record NC_143553.1, on the reverse strand, counting down.
AATATCAATAAGTGCAAGGTGTTGCATTTTGGAGTGCAGAAATATGTCTGTGTACTATATCGATTGTGCCATATTGCAGGATGTGGATGAGATTAGAGATTTGGGAATGATGGTTGACAGTAGACTAAAGTTTAGAGATCATAAGGTCCTGGTCAGGCCACACTTATACTATTGTGCTCAGATCTGATCACATAGTTTTCAATGTGGTATGGAGACATTGGAGAGGGTCCAGATGCAAGTGACTAAGACAATATTAGACTTTTGAATGCTTGGTATGGAGAGAGGTTGAAGAAATGTGAATTACAGAGTTTGATGGAGGAAGAGTAATTATTGATAGAGACAATTAAGTTAGTGAGAGGATTTTATCAGATTATCCAGAGGGGATTATAAAAAGAGTAGAAGTGGATAAGGGTAGCAAGTTTGCGGTGGGGTTTAAATGCTGTGTGCAGGTTGTACTTTTTTAAAATCTTGGCTATTTTTTCAGATGTGCCACAGATGTAGGGTATGGTAACGGCATTTCTAAACTCTTTCTGAAGAGAAGAATGGGAGAGGATTGATTATTTTTTAATACTGTGATCGTTGTAGTCATTGGAGAGGAAAGTGTTGTGTATGTGGAAGTATTAAATTATGTTTTAATCCTTTCTGAGTGCTGTATACAATCCATTAAGCCTTCAACATGAGAATCCTTACTGGTAGTCATAGGTTAACTAGCAGTCCTCTCTTCATCACTTGAAGAATTTGACTAATGTGACTTTCTCCATTGCCTTAGATGCACAAGGGTGAGAGCAATAGTTTTATAGTAAAAATAAATCAAAATACTATAATCTATATAAGATAAAATTGATAAAAATAGAAAACCCCTTAGTCTGCCCATGGTACTAATGTACTATATGTGTACAACCTTTTGATGCAGGCTTTTTTTTTTTTTTTTTTTTTTTTGAATTGGTTCATTGTTGGGCTTACTTTCATACTGTCAGGTGGATGCCAGCTGAGAATAATAAGGTGAAAGGATGATGATGTAGGACAGGTTAGTTCAGGATGTCATCTCTTAAGTAGTTGGGGGAGAGGGGGGGGAGACATGATCTAATATAAAGCCGGTATATAAACACGTATAACAAATTGGTAGTAAAATTATGCAACTAGCAAGTGCCAGATCACAGTTACACATTGTGAAAAAGTTTCTTTACTTAATGTTTTGCATAGACTGGCTAACAGAACAAATAAGAATATATCCTTTTATTATCACCTTACTCAATATAAAAGATTTTTCTTGAGTAAAACAAGAAGAAACATGAAAAATAATGTTAATTATAATATCTGGGTGTTTTTGATTCAGGAAACTTGCTTTGCCAGTTACAAAGATGTATAAACTTTCTGAGTCTGTTGTATATCCATCATTCTCGGAATTTAGGAGTCATGAAAGTTCTGAAGTTGTTCTGTTAACGTGGCATCCAATCTTGAAATCCTTTTTTTAATGTATAGTGCGGCATCATCACAGTATTAGCCTTTGACTGGGGTCAAGGCAGATATGTAACCAGATTTATCAGTATCTAAACTCCTAACAATGAAAGTGAGCAGACAGTTCATTGTTCAGCACATATTACTTGTTGCTTTGATGTGAATCAAATCCTAGTTGCTGGTGACTGGAACTGCATAGAGGATATAACATGACAGAATAAAAGCTGTTTCCAGCATAAGCACAAAAGGAATAGCAGTCTTATGATTATTCTGCAAAAGCTCCCAACTACTTGACTTAAGGAGGATTAGAATCTTGAACTATGAAACTACTTAATTCCATCACAGACTACTACTAGGATTGGCCACTCAATATCTACTTACTTTAAAAGATCTACTAGTTAGCACATGAAATCTGGCTCTCTAGCCAGCATTGGATGGCAAGAGATGCACATTTTTTATCAGAACATAGATAAAATACATACATGTCCTAAACTCTGGCAACTCACTTTGAATCATCCTGCAGTCTTCCATAATAAAATACGAGACATATAATGGATGGTCACAATTAAATTGGGACTGGACAACATGGCCCTACTTTAAAATAACCCTCCAAGATAAATTCAACTCCTGTTGAATTTATCTTGGAGGGTGATTCTTCCTTTTGCATCTTCCAAAGGTGGCTTCTTGTGTTACTCTCCCCCCCCCCCCCTTCATTCTACCATAAGGAAAATCTCCCCAGTGTCAATCTAGTACATGGCACCTGTCCACCACTCTACATGCACTCAGTCTTTCTTCAAAATCAATATTCTACAATCTCAATATCATTTTTGTTATTTTTGAAAGTTGCTTCATCCCCTTCATAATTTCATTGACAAGATATGAGTAGAGATATAATCGAGATGTGATCTGATAGGGGCATTACATGGAACTGTGCTGTTCCTTGGTATTGCAGTAATCCTCTGAGTTGTCTTCATGACAGTTGTAAATGTCCCTACCATCATTGGGGTGATGGTAGGGACATTTCTTTGTACTTCTTCCAATATTGCTCCACCAAGAGAATATGCATCCTCCCATCTGTGGATTCCATTTTAAAACCTTTACATTTTAGCTCTATTAAACTTACATTTCCATTTTAAAGTTTATTTTTCACTTGGTTAGAGTATAATAAATTTAGTTTAATCCTTTATCCAAGTGTGAACAAACAAAGTTTGTGCCTGAAAGTATCTTCAGGACTGGGGTAAGGTGGTACAACACTGGGCAACTCGTTGCAAAGGTGGATCAAGTTAACATCACTCCTATCTCAGTATCTTTCATAATGCAAAACACATCTCCTTGCGGATATGTATAATGTTGACCCTTCCCTTAATGCATAACATTATATATATCCGCAAGGAAATGTGTTTTGCATTATGGGAGATACTGAGATTGGAGTGATGTTAGCTTGCTCCACCTTTGCAAAGAGTGCCCAGTGTTGTACCACCTTACCCCAGTCCAGAAGATACTTTCAGGCGCAAACTTTGTTTGCTCACACTTGGATAAAGGATTAAACTAATTTATTATGACATCTCCATTATTTTATCACTTTTCTAGCTTATCCAATCTCCTTGACATATTGTTAGATTGCATTATGGGGCTAATAGTGATGCTAAGGCACTACTAATATCATCATCTCACTAGATTTTGGTTGAACTCAGTTGTTTTCATTTTATTCTCATAGCAAACACCTGTTTTTATTATTATTATTATTATTATTATTCAGGCCTCCATGGAGTCAAAAGACTCATCGTGGGAGGTCCTTCCTAAGAAACACAAAGTCTATCATACCACTTCTTGAACTCATTGACTGTTCTTGCTCTCACCACTCCATCAGGCAATGCATTCCATGGTTCAACCTCCCTCCATGCAAAGAAACCACTCCTCACTCTCTTGCTCACAGTTTCCTTTCATAACTTCCAGGGATGGCCTCTTGACATCACTCCTTCCCACTGTTCAACCAAGCAAAATAACTCCCCAGTGTCAACCCTGTAACCACCTCTCAACAGTTTAAAAGTCTCAATCACATCACCTCTCCCTCTTCTATCCAACAAACTCTGCAGTCCAGATTCCCCCAGCCGATCCTCATAACTATCATTGTACAGTCCTGAAACCATCTTTGTTATCTGCCTTTGTACCCTTTCTACAGTTAATTTATCCCTTTCAAATCCTGGGGACCAAATCTGAGAACAATAGTCCAAGTGTGGTCTGATCAGGGTCTTATACAATGGAATGATAACTGTTTTATCTCTGCGGGTCAGTGTCCTTCTCATTATTGCAGCAATCCTCTGTGTTACCTTCACCACCTTTGCAATATGTCCCCTAAATTTCAGGTTTCTATCAATCATCAACCCCAGATCTCTTGTCTTCTCTACTTCCTCCAGTATAAGTCCTCCCATAGAGTATGCAGTGTCCCATCGATGTTTCCCAAACCTCAAGACCTTACATTTTGCTGCATTAAACTGACAGCCCCCATTCATTTGCCCATGTATCTAGCTTATTAAAATCCTCTTGCAGGGCTGCCACATCTGCACTATTAATAATAATCCTTCCCAGCTTTGCATCATCTGCAAACAACTGAATATCCCCTTGCAATCCACTGATAATGTCATTGATATAAAGGTTAAACAATACAGGTCCCAATACTGAGCCCTGTGGGACCCCACTTGTAACCCTCTGCTTCCTTTAAACTGCCCTACCATACACAACTCTCTGATTCCTATCAGACAGCCAATCCTGAATCCAGTTGACCAATCTGACTTCCAGACCCATGTGCTGCAATTTAAATATCAGCTTATCATGTGGCACCTTGTCAAATGCCTTCGCCGAGTCTAAGAAAATGGCAGTATATGCCTTTCCCTCATCTAATGCTCTTGTAACTTTATCATAAATGGCTAGCATATTTCTAAAACAAGAGCGCCCATTCACTAATCCATGTTGACTCTCACAGATAACATTACCCTCATCTGCCCAGTGCTGTATATGGTCCTTCACTACTTTCTCCAAGATCTTACTAACTACTGATGACACACAAACTGGCCTATAATTAGACACTTCCAGTCTGCTACCACCCTTATGCAATGGAACTATCTTGCTTTCCTTCCATTCTATGGACACCTTTCCCGCAGCCAGACTTTCATTGAAAAGCCAGGTCAAAGGCACTGTCAATTCCCTAGCATATTCTCTCAAAACTCGTGGTGAAATACCATCCGGCCCCACAGCTTTACTGACATTCAGAGTACTCAGTATCTGAAACACACTCTCCTCCTTTACCTCTAAACCTCGAACCTGCCCTATCCCTCTAGTATTAAAACTGACTCCTCCAGGATGAAATACTCCAATAAAGTGTTCATTGAACAATTCTGCTATGTCCTCTGCATCAGTCACTCTATTTCATCCCACAATATCATTTTTCCACAGTCATTTCTCCTCCTACAGGCCACATATCTAAAAAATTCCCTAGGATTTTCTTTGGATCTTAGGGCTAATCTCCTCTCATATTCCAGTTTCGTCTACATTAACATACGAGTCACTCTTCTGGCTTGTGTCTTATACTCTTCATGCATCTTCTCTTCACTTGTCTCCGTATATCTCTTCCATAGCCTCTTTTTCACATGCAATTCCTGTTTAATATTGTTTGTCATCCACTTTACTCCAAATTTTGTCCTCATGTTCACTCGTGGTATACAACTTACCATTGCTTCTAACAAATATTCTTTCACAATTTCCCACGCACTAATGATATCCCGACCTTCCAATTCCTCCTTCCATGAAACTTCTCCAAGTTGATGTTCTTAGACTATTATAATCACCTGCCTTATAATTCCACATACGTTCCTGTCTCTTTGATTCTCCTGCATGTCTATTAATTTTTCTAGTCAAAACCATATGGTCACTCTCTCCAACTGGTGGGAGAGATGTCATCTCAGTTATTATCAACTCCTCTGATGCAATAACCAAATCCAAAACTCTTGAGCCTCTTGTTTCCTCTGTTACATGTTGCCTAAGACATTTGTCCCTCAAGAATTCTAGAAATTCCATTCCCTTATTGCTACATGCATCTTCCTCTCCCTAGTTTATACTACTGTAGTTAAAATCTCCCATAACAATCATTCTTCTTGCACTTGCCAAACTCAACTGTCTAAATATTTCCTGGTCCCCACCCTCTGTACTCCTGGGTTTGTAGCAATACCCCACTAAATATCCTGTCTTGCCCACCTCTACCTCATACCATATGCTTTCAGAATCATTAGTGTCACTGCCTTCCAAATTCTCCACTCTTAGAGAACCTAGGTTGTCACTTATCATAAGCAGTACTCCACCACCATGCTTTCCCTTCCTATCCTGCCGAAAAATGCTGTACCCAGCGAATTCTATTCCTGTTATTATATCCTCTTCTGTCAACCACGTGTCAGTGATCCCAATAATTTTTGCCCAGGCTGATGCTATCTGCCCCACCAATTCCTCTCCCTTATTCTGGATACTCCTGGCATTAGTATATAGCATATAAATGCTATTGTTTCTATACCCAGCATTATCCCCTCTAGACTCCACTGGGATCATTTTTACCTGATGTCGTCCCCCCTTCTCCCACGTACCCATTCCCACAAGCGGCCACCCCTTCTACCATCCTCCCTTGGACACACTGACTTTTTCAGAACAGCAATCTCTCCAGATGCCTACGTCCTTCCTCATTCAAATGTAAGCAGTCTCTTGCATACAATTACTCTCTTTCATCAAATGCACTCCAAGCATCCACATATTCCAGTCCTCTCTTGTCACACATTCTAGCTATTATGCCATTCAATATTACTGCTCTTCTGTTCAGTTCGTCATTATCATACCTAGGCAGCATACACATTATTTTTCCTCTCTGTGTCTTCTTTCATACCACCTCAAGCAAGAATCTCATATCTCTCGCTGCCCTATTTACACCACCACTCAAGTCATTTGTTCCCACCATCACAATCATCTCATCCACCCTTTCACCTCTCTTAACTGCCAAAGCCACGCTTTCTACCGTTCCTCCTGGCAAACACTCCTCATGCATCCTATCTTGAACACCATGGATCATTGAGTCCCCATACATTATACCTCTTGCCATTCCCTCTCTCCTCTTCTTTCATTCCCATACCTCTCTCTCATTCCCTGTCTCCTACTGTTTCCATTTTCTCCTCTTCTAGCACTCCCATATCTCTCTCTCATCCCTCTATCCTACTGTTTCCATTCTCTCCTCTTCTAGTACTGCCATACCTCTCTCTCATTCCGTCTCTCCCACTGTTTCCATTCTCTCCTCCTCTAGCACTCCCGTGCCTCTCTCTCATTCCATCTCTCCTACTGTTTCTATTCTCTCCTCTTCTAGCATTCCCATACCTCTCTCTCTCTCTCTCTCATTCCCTCTCTTCTGCTGTTTCCATTTTCTCCTCTTCTAGCACTCCCATACCTCTCTCTCCTGATTCCATTCTCTCCATTTCCATTTCCACATCCAATTCCATTCTCTCCTCTTTTATCATTCACAAATTTCTCTCCTCTCCTATCATTCTCAAAACTCTCTCTCTCTCTCCCCTACTCCGACTTGCCTTGCATTTATCTCTTCCATTCTCCTAATTTCATCTTTCATACTTATCATACTTCTCCCAAGACATTCCACCTCCTCCTCTTTCAGCTCCTCTATCTCCCTCTGCAGGTCAGTCACTCTAAATCAAAATTCACTCTCCCAAAAAAACCCATCTCCTAAACTTTCACAGTCACTCACGCCTTCTACACCATCAACTATTATTTTCTCATTCACATTTTTTTCTTCATTCTCTCCTATCACACTACTCATCTTCCTGTATTCATTTCCCATTCCTGGAGCAACAAGGTCGGTTATTGAGATATCTGCTGCATTTATTTCCTCCCACTGCCTGCACTTTAAACACACATGCACCCCCTCCTCCCTTACAAGCCAGATATCCAATTCCCGAGACGCATACATGCCGCAAATACTGCATGCCACAAACTCTCTTATTATGTTGCTTATAATAAAGTGCCTAAATGTGCGGAGGACTTTGCGACACGCCATTTGCGACTGCAGCTGAATCTGCCATCATTCGTTACTGCCGAGGAACTACTAGCATAATCGTTAATTATTCAAAATAGTGTCAAAAATAAATGCTAAATAAGTATTAGGGAGTATAAATAAATAAGAAAAGTATAAACAATTTCAAGCAAAACAAAACATTAAGTACACTAAATGAATGAAATAAAACTAAATACAGTAATGAAAACTTAGCTTCGTCTTGTCTTCCACCGTTATGCATCTGCCCCGTCTTCTCGGTAAACAAAATACTTAATATGGTGACAGCACTAACTTCAAAAAACAACCACTGTAGTACACTCGTATTCCTGAGAAACAATTTAGCACTCATAAACGTAAAAAAATGGACTATTCACCGATTAAAAAATCACTTTCTTCAGCACAGCTCAAATTCACCACCACATGCTACGGCAACACTAGCACCATCTTTTGCTAATCTTTTTCTATCCATTTTTTAATTGACCGTACCACCTTATATTTTACTATGCTGACATTACTAGAATGGTAATTTTATCAGGTTTCTTTTCTCATTTTTTCATATTTAATGTAATTTTGTCATTGTGTGCCATCTGTTCATTCCTCTACTTTCTCTGAACTCTGATATTTGTTGTCTTGTCTCATGTTTGATCAACTGGAATCTATTAATTTTGAACATTGTTTTGTACACTGCTAGTTAGATATTTGGGCTTATTTCTCTCCTACTTCACATAAATTTATTCAACTAACACTCTCCACCATGTCAGTTTTGATTATTTTATCTCTTTTCAGTGTTTTATAAACATGTATAATTATGTTTCAGTCTTTTATAAACATGTATAATAATTATACTTTTATTATACATGTTTTATAAACATGTATAATAAAAGTATAATTCCTAGGTATATTCTTATACAGGAAATATTGCCATGATACAGTACTAACTGGAAATACATCTGCCATAGTGAATAATATCTCTATCACACTAATTGAAGACCCTAATTCTTGTGAGTAATTTTTATTTTTATTTTTATTTTTTTGTTTTATATATATATATATATATATGATTATTTCTTGTTTTAATATGGTATTGTTTTTTCATCCAAGTTTTGTCTGTTAATAATATATATATGTATATATATGTTAAAGATACCAAGCTATTTTAAACCTGGTTTTACTCCATTTCCCAAGTGAGCAAACAGACAAACAAGTCAAGTTTGCACCTGCAAGTGTTGCAAGTCTAGCTGATCCTACACATAGTGCAAGACCAAGGCAACTCATGGTAAAAGTAGAATAAGCTCTGATCACTAAGCTTGATATTTACCCTTAATGCAAAGCACATCTCCTGGAAGAGATGTATGATGTTTTGTATTAAAGGCAAGGGGGCCACTACCCAGACCAGTTTCAACCTTTATTGAGGTCTCATCAATGGGAGCCAGGCTAGAAAAATACCAAGATTTTAGTAATACAGAGCTTATAAATATTTTACCAGAACAAGTTACCATAAGGTGTTTTAACCTTATTAAATAAAAATCTCAGGAGTTGATATAAATGGAGAAAGTATTTTACCTTGGGTATAATAAATGTTAAAGATACCAAGCTATTTTAAACCTGGTTTTACTCCATTTCCCAAGTAAGCAAACAGACAAACAAGTCAAGTTTGCGCCTGCAAGTGTTGCAAGTCTAGCTGATCCTACATGTAGTGCAAGACCAAGGCAACTCATGGTAAAAGTAGAATAAGCTCTGATCACTAATCTTAATATTTACCCTTAATGCAAAGCACATCTCCTGGAGGAGATGTATGATGTTTTGTATTAAAGGCAAGGGGGCCACTACCCATACCAGTTTTGACCTTTATTGAGGTTTCATCAGTGGGAGCCAGGCTAGAAAAATACCAAGATTTTAGTAATACAGAGCTTATAAGTATTTTACCAGAACAAGTTACCATAAGGTGTTTTAACCTTATTATAAAATATAAAAATATAAAAATCTCAGGAGGAGATATAAATGTAGAAAGTATTTTACCTTGGGTATAATAAATGTTATTCTACTTTTACCATGAGTTGCCTTGGTCTTGAAAAGCCCTTGGGTCAGAAAGACCTGGGTTCGATTTTCATCCATTACATGAGAAACCTTTATCTGGTCTCTTGGTCTCTTTTGACTAAAGGTGAGTTAGCTGGTCTCATATGGGTAAAAAAATCCTCTCATAGGTAGAGGATTTTTTTACCCGGAAATTCGGATTTTTCGTCCCTCAGAACAGATAAACCGGCTCTGTGAACACACACGCACACACATACACAGATCTACAGTCATAAAATATACTTAATTACTCATTAGAAAAGCTCTCTTTCCTCAACCTCATCCTAAGGGATGGGGAAGGAAAAAGGGGAAACCCCACATGAAATAAATAAACTGCATCTTTACGTTTGTTTACATTTCTCTCAACTGCAAATGGCCATAAGTTTTGATAAATTTTAACTTTTTATAAGATTTGTGTAGTAATTGATGAAATAAACTAGTATCTACATATATTTTATGCGTTCATGACATACCTAACTTTTTCTTAATTTTTTCGATATTTCTAAGCTATGCAGTTCATCTATGAGTTTTTTTTCAAATTTTTGCAAATCGCCAAAAAATGCTGCAAGATACACAGTTTTTTATGAATAAAAAACTGTGTATCTCCACAGTCCCAGCCAATTCAAGTGATCCTTCAAGCACTGCATTCCTGATTACCATGCCTATCCTGGCATCACTAACAAACAGCTGTATCACTTGTGAAGTCCAAAAGTATAAAGTGTATCCATTCCTCTTGTCTAACTCAACCATAACATTTTTATACAATATGAGCAAGTTAGTAAACCCATGCTTTTCATTGCATCACATAGATTTTCTGTTTATCCACTTCAGAGATACTGATAGGTTGATAGATGGGTACGTCACTCTTTGTATTGGGATTTTCATACATTCTTCGCACTCTTGTAGTATCTTCTCTGTGCTGAGATTCAAATTATACATCCTGGTCAAAGGAACAGCCAGTTCTGCTGAATACTCTTCTTAGCTTCTGTGCTGATATCCCATAAGCCTGTATTGCCAAATTCTTCTTCAAGTATAAGGCATTTTTTTGGATTTATTATTGGACCATGATTCTTTATAAATATATGTATACAATCATTTACAAGTTTCGCCAGCTTAAGTCTGTCTGGCTTCTTCAGGACTTCACTTCACTAACATTAAATGCTAAAAAAGAATGCAGTAACGAACAGTAAAATTAATTAAAATTGAAAAGACGCATGACATTAAGAGCATGGAGCATGGATACTTAGTTATTGTTTGTAGATCGCGTTTTATAGTTTTTTGCAAAATTGAGTTCTGCTAAACATAGTGAGTTTATTAAGCGTTTCCAAATGTCTTTTAATATCATGCCTTGATTTCTGTTGAGATTGTCTCCTGTCCAGAGTACCACTGCAGCTTCTTTAAAGTTTCTACATCTGAAATCTTCAATGTACGGCATGGAACTGTTGTCCTAATCAATGGAGTGGTGGGCTAATCCTGAGGTGTTTGTTCTGTTGTTGTTGACATCTCCTACATGTTCTATTTTTCGAATTTCTAGGCTTCATGATGTTTGACCTATGTAATTCAGTCCACAGGAACATGGGATGTTATACTGTGGACTGAATTATTGTTGCTGAATTATGATAGAATTATTACTGAATTATGATAGAATTCTTCTGGGTTGTTTTTAGCTTGCCGAATCAGCTTCTTTTTGTACTCAGACTTGATTTTCTGTATGTTAGTTGTAAGCCTTCTTGCCTGTAATTCATAGCTGACATTATTATTGTTATTATTATTATTATCTGACCTCCATGGAATCGAAGGATTCATTGTGGAAAGTTCTCTCTCTCTCTCATGCAAAAAGATCATCAAACCAGACCGTAGATCCATTCACAGTTTCCGCACTTACCACACTTTCAGGTAATGCATTCCACTCATGATTCATGCTATATGCAAAGAACCTGTTTCTCACTTCCCTGATCATAAGACTTTCATGGAATTATACAAAGTAATATTAGATGGACTAATAGTTTATACCATCTAACTACATAATATTTAAAGATGCTAATGTAAGATATAGCTGCTTAGTCGACTAAAGGATCCTTCTAAAAGCTGAAGAGATCATTTGTTCTGTTTCCAGGGAATGCCTCCCTCTGCTCTATGAAAAATGTCCTCCACATTTATTATCTGGTAACATCCTTCACCAACTTATATGTCTTAGGGATATTCTCTCTCTTTCTTTCTGCAGGTTGAATTCCCTCATTCTCTTCACTTATCCAAAATATTCTATAAACCTGACACTGACTTAATGAACTTTCTCTGGAACCTCTCCAATACATCCTCATTCCCTTGAAAACTAGGAGACCAAATCTGCATACAGTAGGCCATATGTGACCTGCATAAAGCCTTATACAGAGGAACCATAACTTCTTTGTATTTGCATGTCTTACTACCATAATCATTTGTGATGTTCTTGTAGTTTCCAAATTAACTGTATACTCTGCATCCCACCCTTTTCTACCAGAAGCTTCTTTAAATTTTCTGAAAAAAATGCTTGTGATCCATATAGGGTATTTCTGTCTGATGTCAAAGTACTTAATGATTTTTTTATGCCACTTTTTTTTTTGCACCAAAGGTTAGACTGGATTTGCATTTTCTTTTCAACATATGTGGCACATTCAGACATAGATATCTCCAGATACCCTGTTTGTCCTACACAGCAAAAGCTGCAAGAACAATCAGTGTTTTAGATCAGGGGGTGGGAAACCCTTTTACTGCCAAGGGCCATTTGGATATTTATAACATCATTTGCAGACCATACAAAATTATCAACTTAAAAATTAGCCTGCTATATTTTATCAAACATTTAATTAACTCACCTCTAAGGTGATGGATGGCTGGAACTGCTTCTCTTTGTTGAGGCATATGATGTTAGCTGGTATTGATGATGTTGCTACTCGCAACTGCTTTTCCAGGTTTGCGTCGGTCAGTCTGGAGTGCAGTAGACTCTTTGCGATAAGTTTTGGAAAGAACTGCTCGCAGCAGTAAATTGTTCTGAACACAAATGCATATCTCAGTGCATGTCTCCTCAAAGTAGGAAATTCATCATTGCTTATGTAATGTTTATAGAACTCAAGCAGTGGGAGGTTGTTGTATCTAGCTTTCTGCTCATCATCACAGCTGAATGATTTCTTGTAAGTTATCAGGCACATCAGTTGGTTCCACATTGAACGTTGTAACAAAGATGTTCAATTCCATTTGTTTACTTTTCACGTCCTTGAATCTTTCTATTGCCTCAATAAGTTTCACACATTCACCATATTCAAGTGTCGTATATTCAAGTGTCGTAGAAGGCTTTTGTCCTTCCAGAGTGGGGAAATGCACCGTGGTATTCCTTTCAAGTTGCACTTTCCACAGCCTTAATTTAGCTTCAAATGATTTCATGTTTGAAAGCAGGGAGCTGAGAAGCTGGTTGGGGCCCTGCAGCTTGACGTTCAGCTCTGAGAGGTACTTGCTAATGTCCACCATGAACGCTAAATCACACAGCCACTTGCTATCATTGAGTTCCCTGACAAGTTTTCCCTTCACCTCCATGAACTGCTTGACTTCATCCCGCAGTTCGTAAAACCTCATGAGCATGTTCCCACGACTCAACCACTGCACTTCACAGCGATAAACAAGATCACCGTACTCAGGCTCAAGATCATTCAGTAACTCCTTAAACTGGCAGCTGTTAAACCCTCTGCTTTTGCCAAAATTTATGCATGACACTACTGTTGACATCACAGTGTTGAACTGCAATGACTGTGCACAGAGACTTATTTGGTGTATGATGCAGTGGCATATAATTAAATCACTTGGATCAAGACTGAGATGATTCAGTTCTTTCTTGACAAATGCAATTAACCCTTTTTTGCGAGCCAACCATGGCTGGAGCTCCATCTGTAATAAGGCCACTTAACGTTTCAAATGTTAGCTCAAGTTTTTTCATTGATAAAACAGGTCTCTAAAACAAGTCCTCACCTCTTGTAATGCCACTCATGGCTTCCAATGACAGCAGTTCCTTTCATGTGTCAAACTGTAGTTATCCCATGAACAAAAACGGCCATTGTCTTATCACAAGCCAAGAGAAAAATTGGAAATCTCCTGCAGAATCCTTCAATGTTTTTTCAATATCTTGTGCTAAGTCAGTAATCCGATCTGAGATGGTTCTCCGAGACAAACTAACACTCTGAAACAATTTTACTTTGTCTAGTGCTAACAACTCCGCAGCAGCCACCATGCACTCTTTCACAAACTCTCCCTCTACATGAGGCCTCAGCTTCTTTGCAATTAGCTTGCTCACTACATAACTTATCTGAATATCATTGTCTCTGTCACAATGACGCCTAGTGAAATCAGCTTGTTGTGATTCCAAATTCCACTGAGAGCATTGATTTTATCCAGATGCATTTGGCCTCCCACTTCATTGAGTTTAGCATGTTTTGAGCTGTAATGACACTCCAGATTGACTTTTATCATTACTGCTAATGCATTGCCACAAACTAGGCACATAGGTTTGCCTTTGACTTCAACAAAAAAATAATCATTTGTCCATTTCTCTTGGAAAGATCAACACTCTGCATCAACTTTTCTTTACTTTGTAGTTGCCATTTGTAGGATGTCACACCACTTAAGTTTTAATAACTATCCAGTGTGTGTGTGTGTGTGTGTGTGTGTGTGTCATCTTGGATTTGGAACATATCCTACATTCGGACCATCGACTCTCGAGGTCTTCTCCTCGGCTGCCATGGCAGCTGACGTGAAGCATATATGTCTGTCCCGTCATATACTCGTATGTGTCCTGTCTATCTTGTAATGGACGTTCCTTTCTTGTCCCTCAAAGTTTACGTCGTTATTATGATTCACTTAATATAAATTTATGTTGCTGTGAAAAAAGCTCCTAGATTTATTGAATTTCGAGTCCTGCCTGTGGTTGTCTATATAAGGCCCACAAATGATTTTGTGGGCCTTATATGGCCCACAGGCCAGACATTCCCCACCCCTGTTTTAGATCTACAGTTTTTTTTTAAAGACGAGGAAGAGGTGATTAAGGAGGAGGCAAAAATCTTGATACCTTATGTAGAAGAGGCAAAGGTTACTTTTATGTCTTGTTGTCTATGTATCTTCGATATTTGTTCTTTATATGGTGGAACAGTATGGAAGAGTAGTCCTGGATTTCTTAGTTACTGGTTCCTTTAGGAGACTGTTGTTGAGAGGCTGTTCATTATCATCTTATGATTATATCTGTTTTGAGATAGAGTAAGACTGAGGTGGGACACAAGTATGTGAACATTTGAAATAGTTAGTCATGTTGGTGGTTTAATGAAATATTTACAGCACTAGGAAAGTATTGAAAACTAACTTTAATGCTTCCAATATTTCATATCAGTCGCTGAGATATCTTCAGGGATTAAAAATAATTCTTGTAACATACACACACACAAAGACATCACAATATTAAGTGAAACACATCAGTGACTCTAAAGTCCTATCTAGGTGGAGCACCCTCTATGGGCATTTGTAGGTGACCTAAGATGTAAAGTGGGACCTCTGACAATTATTGTTTCCCAAATTTTAGGAAGTTTTATGCATCCGTATTTATTTAAATTTGGTTGATTTCTGAGTGCCACTGCAGAATTTAAAAAAACAGTCATTCCCTTTTGAATTTACTATGATGGAACATGGTGGTTTTCTTCCTGTGGGTTGTATCCAATACATGGTCTGCAAGGCCAGATTGACCATAGTCATGATTGCAGATGTATGATTTGTGTTCTTCTAAATGGATGGTCACTGATCAACCTGTCTGTCCAAAGTAAGTGAGCTTGCAGGAATAGGGTACTTTATATACTCCTGAAGGAGCTGATCTTTGGTAAA